>NC_067401.1:405596150-405912757 GCF_016432865.1 Antechinus flavipes | reverse complement strand
TCACTTATTGATCAGACAAATGCATTAATCTCTGATTTTTTTTTTTTTGCAGAAAATAGCTGACTGATACCAAGGAAGATGAAAATTTGCTATCTGAATTTCAACAAAATATATCATGGTTTAGTAATAACAGTTTTCTATGTCCTTCCTACATAGTTTCATGTTTGTGATTTATAAATAAATAAATATACATATGTTGGAAGGGCCTGATCACTTTATTTCTTTTTATTGAGAACAGTGTGCAGTCAAAAAAGTTGGAAGAAGAAAATATATATTCAGAAAACAATCACAAAAGGTTCAAGCATAACATTTATGAACAAAATGAGGTAGGAAGATTCAGGTCATTGGTTAATAATATTTGTCAAGTTTTTATGTCTATTGTTTGGGCAAGCAAAATGAACAATGATTGAAGATACAGAATCAGTTCTTTTAATGAGTTTTTGTAGATCTTTTACTTTTGTGAAGAAAATGCTGCTAATACTACACAATATCTTATGGGGATTTATTTGTTTTATTTACAGCAATTTTTCTGAATGGTTTCATAGAATAAAGTTGCATATGAAAATATTATGTTGGCATCCTAACAAGAAGCCAATTTAAAACTAACCTAGATTTGTTTGAAGAGAACTCAAGAAACTCATACTTATAATTAGAATAAAGTTATTAGTGCTTTCTCCAAGGATATTAAAATTAAAGAAGCCCCAACTATACTTAGAGTCCTATAGTAATACAAAAACAACTAGGATAAGGACCTCATTAGTAAAGAAGATACCATATATAACTGACTATGAAAGGTATAGCAAAGCAGAAGGTCTCATTTGTTTTTGGTAAAAAGAAAAAAAAAAGAAAGAACAAAGAAAAAAGAAAGACAAACTATTTATTGTCCTTCAATAGGAGATGTCTACACATGATTCTCTTAATTATTATAACAATTCTAATGTCTTGATTTAGATTTCTTTAACAATTATAAAAAATATCTAGTTCCCTCCAATTAGCTGCCCTTGAACAAGGAATTTTTTTTATCTTGATAGCAATGCTTTTAGGTGCATGGCAAGTATTCTCCTTAGAATACCTCCCTCTTTCTTACCAAAAGAAGGAACCATTTGGTCGCCCTTTCCTATACTTTTTTTTTCTTCTTTAAAAGATACTACTCATTTATCCTAAAGGGACATAGAATGCTGCTGATTATTTGTGTACTTCAGACAGGCTGAAAAGTTATCAAAAATAATCCATACCCCAATAAGCTAAAGTTTTATCAACAGTAAGATTTTTTTTTTCAGTTTGGTTATTCAATTGATTTGACCATTGATCAGAGGATGCATCTCTTGCTTGAAATTCTCCTTGGGTTCTCCAGGAACTTAGAGAAAGCTCCTAGTAATTAAGTGTCAGATTTAGAATGACAGGTTCTCCTCAGAAAAATGGCTTAGTTCACCAACAGAACAGTTGGAGAGTGAAAAAGATAAGATTTTTGTCACAGAATTTTCTCCAAAATCAGTTTTCTTTCCCACTCTGAAGGAGTGTAAAGAGCTATTTTCTTTCTAATCTTTTTTTTCCATCAGAAACTAAACTTAAAACAGGGTAGGCTTTTGATAATTTGAAGTGTTTTTATAATTCTTCACTCTGTTTGTAACTTTGTTTCTTAAAATTTCTTAATTTCAGAAGGCCTCTTAAATTATACAAACCATTGATCAAGCCCAATCTAACTTTCAAACAGATTTCCAAATTTCTTCAGACTTGTCTTACAGGTAATGGAGAATAAGGGCTGAATGTATGAACGTAGTGTATCAAGGGGAGAACCACCTCATTCTCAAACCAATATTCATGTTAACTGAGTTTTAGGATTTGCTCTTACCCTTAAATGCCTTGAGTTCTTCTCCACTGACAAAGTAGACTCCTTTCATTAGGTTGCAGGGCATTGTATTGTTGTTGATTAGAGAGTGTATGTACTCATCTAGCATCGGATTTTTTTAAAAAGATGAACCTGAAACTCCAAAGAGAAATGTAAAAATAACCCCTATTTGACCTTTTCAAATATTTGTGAGCCTAAGAAGAAACTTTTGAATAACTCTCTTCAAAGTTGGGAACTTTCTTAAAAGCCCTTTCCATGAAGGTTCCAAGTCATCCTGAATCATGGGCAAAGAAGAGCTACTTCATTTTGGGTTCAAACCCTTAGACAAATGATACAGATCTCTCAAATTTTTCTAAGGTAGTCAGCATTTCCTGGCCTACCCTGGTGAGAAAATAATAGGTACATTGGTTTATTCATTATAAGAAACAGATATGTCAAAGACCTCAGAAATTGGAGCTAAACAGATTAAGTAAATTTTCTAGCGACTTCATTGACAAAAACATTTTTTTTAAAGTAGACCAGCAAGATGAACTATAATATTTTCCTTTAAAGCACTTCCTTTTCTTTGATGATTTTCTGAGCAGAAAAATTGTCTCTTCATCCATTCATCTCTTTGTTCTCTGTTGCCTATAATATATAATGCTACCTGTACCTTTTTTCCCATGTTCTGATCAGCCAAGGAGAAAAGGGTGAAAAAAGAAAACTTTTCAGCCAAAAGTTTCAAAAATTTTCATAGGATATATAATCTTATCTCTGTGTTCCTAATGCTGGAAAAGTTAGGAGAAGACAGAGAACAATGAATTTAAGGCAGAATTCCCTTTCTCATTTGCAGAAATTTATGATTTATGACAAACTAAAGAGAGATTAAGTTTATGACCAAGGTATAATTTATTTCATATTAAATTCCAAATTATCAAAATATGGTAGGAATATTTTAATATATGTTGAAATATCATGGGTTTTTCAGGGTTCCATTCCCCATTATTGTTAAAAAATATATAATAAAATGAAAAAGAGACTGTGAAGTGTGCATATAAATCCATAGCCTTCTCTTGTTCTCTCCCTTTCTTTGAAGAATGAAAGATAATACTGCATTAACATTAAGAGAAAAAGGTGGTTTTACTCACTAGAGAAAGCTCAGTCATTAAATGGAACTAAAACTACTTTAAAAGTTTTGACCCCAAAGACTCCAAAAATTTTAAAAAAGGGAAAAAGTGGTTTTGCAATTTAAAATTTCAAAATCTTAGTGCTCAAGAACAACTTAGCATATGTATTAGATATTATTCTTTTGACTCTTCTCTCCAGTTTGAAAGGGGGGAAAAGACTTTTTTTAAACAAATAATTTGGGAATAAACAAGATTTCATTTTGGGAGAGTTTTTAACTGGTCACTGTGGATCTTAGAAAATTATTTATCAGAGTTGAATTGACTACATAAATTAGAAGCTAAATCCTCCCAAAAGAAATTAAAATAGACCATGCAGGTTCTATTGTATGAAACCAAATTGAAACTGTTTTAATTGACAAAATGGAAACTATCCTTAAAATCTTGTTTCATATCTGGAAATTTTGTGTAATGACTTTGAAAATGAAAAAAAATAATGATTCAATTGAGAAAAAGAGAACTGGTTCTGAACACAATTTGAGACATTTGTAAGCAAAGAATTATAAGGTTAAGAAAAATGATTGACACTATTGATCAGAGAAATGCAAATTAAGACAACTCTGAGATATCACTACACACCTGTCAGATTGGCTAAGATGACAGGAAAAAATAATGATGAATGTTGGAGGGGATGCGGGAAAACGGGGACACTGATACATTGTTGGTGGAGTTGTGAATGAATCCAACCATTCTGGAGAGCAATCTGGAATTATGCCCAAAAAGTTATCAAACTGTGCATACCCTTTGATCCAGCAGTGTTTCTATTGGGCTTATACCCCAAAGAGATACTAAAAAAAGGAAAGGGACCTATATGTGCCAAAATGTTTGTAGCAGCCCTGTTTGTAGTGGCTAGAAACTGGAAAATGAATGGATGCCCATCAATTGGAGAATGGCTGGGTAAATTGTGGCATATGAATGTTATGGAATATTATTGTTCTGTAAGAAATGACCAACAGGATGAATACAGAGAGGCTTGGAGAGACCTACATGGACTGATGCTAAGTGAGATGAGCAGAACCAGGAGATCATTATACACTTTGACAACGATATTGTATGAGGATGTATTCTGATGGAAGTGGATTTCTCTGACAAAGAGACCTAACTGAGTTCCAATGGATAAATAATGGACAGAAACAGCTACACCCAAAGAAGGAATACTGGGAAACGAATGTGAACTATTTGCATTTTTTATTTTCTTTCCGAGTTATTTTTACCTTCTGAATCCAATTCTCCCTGTGCAACAGGGGAACTGTTTGGTTCTGCAAATATGTATTATATCTAGAATATACTGCAACATATTTAACATATATAGGACTGCTTGCCATCTTAGTGGGGGGGTGGAGAGAGGGAGGGGGAAAAAACGAAACATAAGCGAGTGCAAGGGATAATGTTGTAAAAAATTACCCTGGCATGGATTTTGTCAATACAAAGTTATTATTAAATAAAATAAAATTAAAAAAAAAGAAAAATGATTGAAAAATAAAATAATTAATGTATAAAGAGAAGTGCAATTTTATAATTTAGAAGATTCTGTGAATTGCTCAAAGAAGAAATAGAATTTTTAAAAATAGAAATTGTTTACACTGCAAGTAGACTTCAAATTTAATTAAAAGAAAATATAAATATGTAGGCCATTATAAATATAATATTTTAATAATGCAATCAAATTTTAACTCCCCAACAGCAGAAAAGTAGAACTAAGGTATTGTTGTTGTCTCAACCTAAATAGGGACAATACAAAGTCTCAGTCTTTTCCAGCTATCAGAATCTCTACAATGAGTCAATGAGGCCTCATTGAGATAAAAAGGAAAAGAAGATTGCCATGATTGTAAAGAATCACACAATTAATAAGTGTGTGAGATAAAATCTGAACTGAAGAAGATGAGTCTTCCTGACTCTAGGCCCAGCAGTATATCAACTGTGCTATATTATTGCTCTGTCTAAACTGTTTTTTAATTGTGAAAGAAGGGCAAAGAAGTGCTTTTGGCTTGTGATATAATACTTATACAGTAATGTTTTCATATTATTATAATATTCAGCTCTTCTTTTGATTTGGATTCTTATTTTATGAAATTGAGCTATTTATTAGTTACTACTATCTGGAAGACAATGCCTTTTTGTTTAAATATAGTTTTCAGTAGTATTAAAATAAATATTTATTTTGTAATAATAAAAATAATAAGTTTAATGTTTTGGGGGAAATGTAGGGGACACAGGCACAGGTTTAGATCTGCTGCCATCTAATATAGATATAAAGATATAGGTAAACAGATAGAGAGTCATTGTACACACTGGGATAACTAGATGACATAATGGATAGAGTGGGGACCTGCAGTCAAAAAGACTAATTTTCCCAATTTTGAATCTTCCTTCAATCATTCTCTAGATGTGTGACCATGAGCAAGTCACCCAGCCCCATTTACCTCAATTTCCTCATCTGTAAAATGAATTGGAGAAGGAAATTAAAAAAAAAAAAAACGCTCCAGTATTTTTGCCAAGAAAGCTACAAATGTCATCATGAAGAGTTGTACACAACTAAGCAACATATTTTCTAGTACCTATCTCTTTACTTTTTATTGCCCTAAAATTGTCTCAGGGCTCAAGAAACCCAGGAAATAGTATGTTTCCATGTTAGAGCCTAAGAAGACTAAAGAAATTACTTCTTTGACTATGGGAGGACATTCATTTAGAGTACATTCAGAGAAATGCAGACTCATTTAGATTATATGAAGGTCATATTCTGATATTAATCTCTTCTCTGTTAATTTATCTGCAAGTGCTCAATGTTTTTATTTTCTAATTTATTTTTATTTTAATTTAACTTGAATTAATTTAAAACAAAATGGGAAAAGAACAAAATTTGATATGTACACTAGAGATTAAAAGTGAATATTCAAAATAAAACAATAAATTTCCATTTCTTTTTTTCTTAAATAACTTTTTACTGACAGAACCCATGCCAGGGTAATTTTTTACAACATTATTCCTTGCATTCACTTCTGTTACTATTTTTCCCCTCCCTCCCTCCAATCCCTCCCCCAGATAGCAAGCAGTCCTATACATGTTCAATAGGTTACAGTATATCCTAGATACAATATATGTGTGCAGAACCGAACAGTTGCATGTGGAGAATTGGATTCAGAAGGTATAAATAACCCAGGAAGAAAAACAAAAATGCAAGCAGTTTATATTCATTTCCCAGTGTTCTTTCTTTGGATGTCGCTGCTTCTGTCCATCCTTGATCAACTGAAAATGAATTAGATCTCTTTATCAAAGAGATCCACTTCCATCAGAATACATCCTCAAACAGTATCGTTGTTGAGGTATATAATGATCTCCTGGTTCTGATCACTTCACTTACCATCAGTCCATGTAAGTCTAGCCAGTCCTCTCTGTATTTATCTTGCTGGTCATTCCTTACAGAACAATAATATTCCATAACATTCACAATTTACTCAACCATACTTCAATTGTTGGCATCCATTCATTTTCCAGCTTCTAGCCACTACAAACAGGGCTGCCACAAACATTTTGGCACATACAGCTCCCTTTCCCTTCTTTAGTATCTCTTTGGGTTAACCAATCTATTCCTTATGCAATACCAAATGGTTTTGGTAACTGCTGCTCTATAATATAATTTTAGATCTGATACAGCTAAGCCACCTTCATTTGATTTTTTTCATTAATTCCCTTGAAATTCTTGACCTTTTGTTTTTCCATATGAATTTTGTTGTTATTTTTTCTAGGTCATTAAAATAGTTTTTTGGGAGTCTGATTGCTATAGCGCTAAACAAGTAGATTAGTTTAGGTAGTATTGTCATCTTTATTATATTTGCTCGCCCTATCCAAGAGAATTTAAATATTTTTCCAATTGGTTAGATCAGACTTAATTTGTGTGAAAAGTGTTTTGTAGTTTTGCTCATAAAGTTTCTGATTTTCCCTTGGCAGATAGATTTTTAAGCATTTTATACTATCAGTAATTACTTTAAATAAAATTTCTCTTTGTAACTCTGACTGTTGATTTTGTTAGTGATATATAAGAATGCTGATGATTTATGTGGGTTTATTTTATATCCTGCAACTTTGCTAAAGGTGTGGATTATTTCTAATAACTTTTTAGTAGAATCTCTGGGGTTCTCTAATTATACCATCATATCATCAGCAAAGAGTGATAATTTGGTTGCCTCATTGCCTATTCTTATTCCTTTAATCTCTTTCTCAACTCTTATTGCCAAAGTTAGCATTTCTAACACAATATTAAATAGTAATGGTGATAGTGGGCAATCTTGTTTCACTCCTGATCTTATTGGGAATGGTTGCAGTTTGTTAAATATGATGCTTACTGCTGGTTTTAAATAGATGCTACTGATTATTTTAAGGAAAAGTCCATTTATTCCTATACTCTCAAGAGTTTTTAATAGGAATGGATGTTGGATTTTATCAAATACTTTTTCTGCATCTATTGAGATGATCATATGGTTTTTGTTAATTTGGTTATTAATATGGCCAATTATACTGATAGTTTTCCTAATATTGAACCAGTTCTGCATTCCTGGTATAAATCCTACTTGATTGTGGTACTTTATCCTGGGGATGATTTTCTGTAGTCTTTGTGCTAATGTCTTATTTAAGATTTTAGCATCAATATTCATTAGGGAGATTGGTCTATAATTTTCTTTCTCTGTTTTCAATCTACCTGGTTTAGGTATCATTCCATGTCTGTGTCATAAAAGGAATTTGGCAGGACTCCTTCATTCCCTATTTTTTCAAATAGTTTATAAAGCATTGAGGCTAATTGTTCTTTGAATGTTTAGTAGAATTCACATGTAAATCCATCTGGTCCCAGGATTTTTTTTTAGGGGGTTGATTAATAGTTTGTTCTATTTCTTTTTCTGAAATGGGACTATTTAAGCAATTTACTTCCTCCTCTGATAATCTGGAAAGCCTGTATTTTTGGAGGTAGTCATCCATTTCACTTAGGTTATCAAATTTATTGGCATAAAGTTGGGCAAAGTAACCCCTTTTTATTTCTTTAATTTCCTCTTCATTAGTGGAAAGTTCCCCTTTTCATTTTTAAGACTACTAATTTGATTTTCCTCTCTCCTTTTTCTAATCAGATTTACCAAAGGTTTATCAATTTTATTGTTTTTTTCATAAAACCAACTCTTAGTTTTATTTATTAGTTCAATAGTTTTTTTTTTTACTTTCTATATTATTAATTTCTCCTTTTAATTTTAGAATTTCAAGTTTAGTAATTGATTGGGGTTTGTAATTTGGTCTTTTTCTAGCTTTTCAAGTTGCAGGCCCAATTCATTGATCTTCTCTTTCTCTATTTTATTCAAGTAAGTCTCTAAGGATATAAAATTTCCTCTAATTACCGCTTTGGCTGCATCCCATAAATTTTGGTATGATGTCTCACCATTGTCCTTATCTTGAGTGAAATTATTAATTGTGTCTATAATTTGCTGTTTCACCCAATCATTCTTTAAGATGAGATTATTTAGTTTCCAATTACTTTTTGGTCTATTTACACCTAACTTTTTGTTGAATGTAGTTTTTATTGCATTGTGATTTGAAAAGAAAGCATTTACTATTTCTGCCTTCCTGCATTTAATTTTGAGGTTTTTATGTCCTAATATATATGGTCAAATTTTGTGTAGGTTCCATGAACTGCTGAGAAGAAAGTATACTCTTTTCTGTCACCATTCAGTTTTCTCCAGAGATCTATCATACCTAATTTTTCTAATATTCTATTTATCTCTTTAATTTCTTTCTTATTTGTTTTGTGATTTGATTTATCTAAATCTGAGAGTGCAAGATTGGAGATCTCCCACTATTATAGTTTTGCTGTCTATTTCTTCTCGCAACTCTCTTAACTTCTCCTTTAGGAAGTTAGATGCTATACCACTTGATGCATATATGTTTAGTATTGATATTGCTTCGTTGTCTATGCTACCCTTTAGCAAGATATAGTTTCCTTCCTTATCTCTTTTGATTAGATCATTTTTTGCTTCTATTTGATCTGAGATAAGGATGGCCATCCCTGCTTTTTTGACTTCACCTGAAGCATAATTGATTTTGCTCCAGCTTTTTAACTTTACTTTGTATGTATCCCCCTGCTTTAACTGTGTTTCCTGTAAACAACAGATTCAGATCCATCTGAACTAGATCACAACATTTTGGCGCCCTGAACTTGGGGCAAACAGACCCCTCAGTGGATTTCAGTGGAAAAGCTCCGATCCTGATTCAAGTGGAAAAACCTCTGATCCTGATCCAGTGGAAAAGACTCTGATCCTGATCCAGTGGAAAAGACTTCAACCCAGAAATTAGGGTGAGTGTAACAAAAAATTTTGTTAGAAGAGTTAAAGTAGAATTTCAGCTAAGATGGGACAGATATTTAGAAAACAGCCAGTTTCTGTTCAAGGAAAATGTTTAGAGAGCATTGTCAAAATTATGGAAAGCCAAGGTTTAATTATAAGTTTACAGCAAATCACTGAACTTTTACAAACTGTAAAGGATATATGTCTTTGTTTCTCTCTTGATAAGGAATTAGATTTAAATGAATGGAAATTGGTTGGAGAGGATCTTTGTCAATTCTATGATAAAAATGGGCCTAACTCAATAATTAATACATATAATGTAATACAATTGGCTATAAGAAGTTATTTAAGTGATAGAATGATGAAAAGGAAAGTACAGGAGGAAGAAGTACCAACTTTACTGGGTGAAAAGGAGGACGAATCAGATAAAAATGGAGTTAATTACAATTCTGAGTATGATACTTCACAGCAGGAGGAATTAGATGATTCCACATCTCATGACCCTCCCCCTGCAATTAACCCTTCATGTGTGGAACAAGGGGGAGGGAGAGAGACAGAAACACAGTCAGCTTCTCCTGTAAAGCAGAATTTGACAAGATTAGAAAAAGCATTAATTAAAGCAAAAAATGAAGGAGAAGATATATCTGATTTTATAAATGCATATCCTGTGATTGAAGAGCTCAACTCCTCAGGTCAAAAAGAGAGAAAATACACTCCTTTTAATTTGGGATGCAATAGGCAAAGAGGAGCTATTGTACAAGTTGCTTTTGACCAACTAACTGGAGAAGGTCAGTATGCAGAGAGTTCAGAATAGATTTATTATCCCATAACAGTGTATGAGCAAATTTCTAAGGCTGCAATAAAAGCTTGGAATTCTCTCCCTGGACAGAAAGATGGAAATAATGCTTTCACAAAAATAGAGCAAGGTCCCAATGAACCTTTTGCAGATTTTGTGGGACGTTTACAAACAGCTGTAATAAGAACCATTGGAGACAATGCAGCAACAGAAATAATGACTAAACATTTGGCTAAGGAAAATGCCAATGAGGTTTGCAAAAGAATTATATGGGGGCTAGACAAAAATGCTTCTTTAGAGGAAATCATAAGACGCTGTGCCACAGTGGGCACAAATGCTTATTATGTCCAGACTATGGTGAACTTGGAAAGACAAGGTCCTTTTTGGCAGAGGAATTCTAGAGAAACTCGTCGATGTTTTCAGTGCAGAAAAATTGGACATTTGAGAGCTCATTGTAGATATGGAGATAGAGTGAGAAGACAGGGTGAGAGAAAACCCAAAACCCCATGTCCAAAATGTAACCGAGGCTTTCACTGGGCCTCTAAATGTATATTGACCCAGAGGAATGAGAGGCAGGGCCCAGCTCTAAAGTATCAATCAAAGGATAGGTGGGGCATGATAGCAGCTGAGGTTACACCCAGAGAGACTTTAGAAATTCAGAACTCTGATGTCATCAACCAACAGAAAAGCAATCAGGATTACAGTTGGGAAGAATACAGGCCTTTTAAGACAACAAGACAATATCCAAAGCAAACAGCTCCAATGTAATTACCAGATGATGAGGAGAAATCCCAAAAGTGGTAAATAGAAGAGAATTAGATAGGTTAACTGCTTGGGGAAGAGGATCTGCTTATATTTCCACAGGTGGAAAAGGAATCAGATGGCTAACAATGAGACTGTCAAAAGAACTTTAAAATCTTCAGCTTTCAGTTCCTGAAAAACCAGCAAGAATCACTGGATTCCCTGAGATGAAAAATTGTTGATGAGACTTTTTGCAGTACTTCAGAGCCTACAGGAATTATTAGATTCCTGGCACATGAACTAATGGACAATGGATTGCTTATGGACTATTTCTAGGACTTATGGACATGTGTAAATTTTCAGGTTGATTTATGTTGTTACATTACTACTAGCCTGTGTTATATTGCTATGTGCTTATGTAAATTATGTATAATGCCTCCCATATTGATGGATTTATGTATACCATGTATATCTGTTACAAAGTTCTGGCCCATATTGATGGATTTATGTGTACCCCCTCAGAAACCCCTTATGTTTTAAAACAAAAGAAAGGGGGAGATGTTGGAATCCTTACTAACTGCTAACTAATTAGAGTTGATCTAATCTTACAAGAAGATGTTTTGGGCAGAACCTGAAACAAGGTACTAAGTAGAACTAATTAATACAAGGCTTGTGGTCACACCTTTACTCATTGGAGTTCAATGAGTTCACACCTCCCTTGAAGCTTTGGGCCAGAGAGCACTATGGGAGAAAACCCATAATCCCTCTCTCTGGAAGGAGCATAAATAGGCCAATGGGCCAGTCGAAGAGGTTCTAGAGAGTGAAGATGCTACAAGTCGAGATTTCAGCGGAATGATATGAAGAGTTGGAGCTGGCTGGAGGCTGAAGAAAGCAGAGGCAGAGGCTGAAGGACCAGACCTTTGGATTTAAAGACATTTGGAGAAAGCTCACAACAGGTTCTGACTTTTGATCCATTCTGCTATCCACTTCCTCTTTATGGGAGAGTTCATCCCATTCACATTTAAGGTTAAAAATGACTAATTCTGTATTTTCTGCCATCCTAATATCCCCAGATTATGCTTTTCCTTTTCTTGCCCTCCTTTCCCCCTTTCCTAGTATTAAACTTATTGCTCCCACTTGTGTCATGCACCTCTCCCTCTTTAGTATCCTTTCCTCCTTCCTTTGAATCCCTTCCCCTTTCTTGTACCCTTCCCTTATTACTCTTTTTCCTTTTTCCTTTTCCTCTCCCACTTTTTAATGAAGTGAGAGAAGATTCTGTGTAAAAGAAAGATGTCAATTATTTCCTCTTTGGGGCAACTCCGATGAGAGTAGGATTCATACAATGTTACTCCCCCTCTCTAAGTTCTCTCAGAAATGATAGGTTTCTTTTGCCTCATTGTCACATGTAGTTTCCCTCTTTTTTTCTTCCCTTTTCCCTCTTTTTGACACTATCGCCTTTCCATTTCTACTTCCCTTTTTTATATCAGTAAAATCAAATTATACATATGGTTTTTATGTATATCCACAACAGAAATACAGTTCTTAAGAGTTCTTTTTACCTTTTTCTACTTCTCTTGAGTTCTGTTGCTGGAGATCAAATTTTTTGTTTAAGTCTGTTTTTTTTCCTTAGAAACAAATGGAATTCCTCTATTTCATTAAATGTCCATCTTCTTCAGTGGAAAAAAATACTCAGCTTAGCTGGGTAGTTTATTCTTGGCTACATTCCAAGCTCTTTTGCCTTTTAGAATATCTGATTCCAGGCCCTTTGATCCTTTAATGTTGAGGCAGCCAGATCTTACATGACCCTTATTGTGGCACTCGGTATTTGAACTGTTTTTTTTCCTGGCTGCTTGTAAAAATTTTTCTTTAGTCTGAAAATTCTGAAGTTTGGCCACAATGTTCTTTGGAGTCTTTATTTTAGGGTCTTTTTCAGAAGGTGTTCAATGAATTCTTTCAATGCCTATTTTACCTTCCAATTCTATTACTTCTGGGCAGTTGTCTTTGATGATTTCCTGTAAAATAGTATCTAGGCTCTTTTTTTCATCATAATTTTCGGGTAGTCCAATGATCCTCAGGTTATCTCTCCTAGATCTATTTTCCAGATTTGCTGTTTTTCCAAGTAAATATTTGACATTTTTTTCCAATCTTTTTTTTTTTTTTTTTTTGGTTTTGCTTGACTGATTCTTGATGTCTCAATGAACCAGTAATTTCTATTTGTTCAGTTCTGATTTTTAGTGAGTTATTTTTTCATTAGCTTTTTTTTTTACTTCTTTTTGTATATGTTCAATTCAGTTGTTTTGTTCTATGGAATTTTTTTCCATTTCACTATTTTTTTTTTAGTGAGTTATTTTCTTTTTCAAATTCAAAAATTCTGTTTCCCTGCACTTCTTGGGAGTTTTTTTATCTTTTCCAATTCACATTTCAGGAAGTTGTTTTCTTTTTCCACTTTATCAAATTTTTCTTTTAGTGAGTTATATGCCTTTTCTGTACTCTCTTGCATAGCTTCTCTTTCCTTTCCCCATTTTTCTTCTAGTTCTCTTTTAAGGTTTTAAATAGTCTCTTCTAGGAGAACCTTTTATTTTGAGGACCAACAATTGTCTGGAGACTGTCTGCTATTAATTTCTTCAGGGTAGAAAAGCTGTTCAAATTAAAACAATTCTGAGATACCACTACACACCTGTCAGATTGGCTAGAATGACAGGGAAAGATAATGCTGAATGTTGGAAGGGATGTGGGAAAACAGGGACACTGATATAGTGTTGGTGGAATTGTGAACATGTCCAGCCATTTTGGAGAGCAATTTGGAACTGTGCTCAAAAAGTTATCAAACTGTGTATACCCTTTGATCCAGCAGTGTTTCTACCCCAAAGAGATACTAAAGAAGGGAAAGAGACCTGTATGTGCCAAATGTTTGTGGCAGCCCTGTTTGTAGTGACTAGAAGCTGGAAAATGAATGGATGCCTATCAGTTGAAGAATGGTTGAATAAATTGTGGTATATGAATGTTATGGAATATTATTGTTCTGTAAGGAATGACCAGCAGTATGAATACAGAAAGGACTGGTGAGACTTACATGAACTGATGCCAAGTGAAATGAGCAGAACCAGGAGATCATTATATACCTCAACAACTATACTATTTGAGGATGTATTCTGATGGAAGTGGATCTCTTTGATAAAGAGATCTAATTCAGTTTCAGTTGATCAAGGATGGACAGAAGCAGCTACACCCAAAGAAAGAACACTTGGAAATGAATATAAACTGCTTGCATTTTTTTTTTTCTTCCCGGGTTATTCATACCTTCTGAATCCAATTCTCTCTGTGCAACAAGAGAACTGTTCGGTTCTGCACACATATATTGTATCTAGGATATACTGTAACCTACTTAACATGTAAAGGATTGCTTGGCATCTGAGGGAGGGGGTGGAGAGAGGGAGGGGGAAAATTGGAACAGAAGTGAGTGCAAGGGATAATGCAGTAAAAAATTATCCTGGCATGGGTTCTGTCGATAAAAAGTTATTTAATATAAAAAAAAATAAAAAATAAAATAAAATCAGATTTGCTTTTTTAAAAAAAAGCTGTTCTCTTTCTGTATAGAAACTATCAATCATTCTTTTGATAATAAAGTTATTTTCTTTTTCCAATTTGCAAATTCTGTTTCCCTGCACTTCTTGGGAGTTTTTTATCTTTTCTAATTCACATTTTAGGAAGTTGTTGCTCTCTTGCATAGCTTCTCTTTCCTTTCCCCATTTTTCTTCTAGTTCTCTTTTAAGGTTTTTAATAGTCTCTTCTAGGAGAGCCTTTTGTATTGGGGGCCAACAATTGTCCGGAGACTGTCTGCTATTAGTTTCTTCAGGGTTGAAAAGCTGTTCTCTTTCTGTATAGAAACTATCAATTGTTCTTTTGATTTTTTTTTACTCATTTTGTTAAAGCCTGTAAAGTCTGCCTTCAGAGTCAGGAGGTTACCAGCTTCCTCTGCAGAGCAGTGAAAGGTATATGGACCGGTAGCTCTCCTGCCAGCCAGCTACAAAAAGCAGCGAGGTACTGGAGTGCTCTGGGAAAGAGTTCCCCACTGGGAAGTAACTAAGGCCTGCAGGGCAGAGCTGGGAAAGTGCCCTGCAAAGAATCCCCACTGTGTGAGATGACTGCCCTGGGGCTAGACGTTGAGCAGTGAGTTTCACTATCCCAACCCAAATCCCACCCTGGGGCTGTGGGTATTAGCAGTTGAGCAGTGAATGGATTTGTAGGGATGGGAAGTATCTGCCAGGGAAGCACAGTCTGCTGGGGAAGTGCTATTGCTCCAGGCTGAGCCCCCCACTGTGCTGATTAGAGGATGCCGAGTCTGTGCCCCGCTGCTGTGCAGATTTGTAACTGCCCCCCTGCAAAAGCCCCTAACTGCAGGATGTGGCTGCAGGGCTGTGTTAAAATCTGCCTGAGTCACTTCCGGGTTTAAGTGGTTACAGCCACATCTTGTTAGGTTCTGGTGTTTTTTTAGAGTACCCTCTGTTTTAGGCTTTAATTTCTCAGTTTACTGCTTTGTAGTCAAGGCAGAGCAGTTAGCCTATAGCAGAGTCATCTCTATAACTTCTCTAGCCACAGAGATTCCCCCTTCCCTCCCCCTGCCAGCCCTGGTCTGCTCAGGAGCCTCTTGCTGCCTGTGCTAGTCTGTTCCTGGCCCCTCAGGACAAACCTTTCCTGGTGATCTTCCAGATTGACATCAGCTGGTAAGTTGTAGTGCTTCTATTCTTCATGAATTTAAGCAGTGAAGAGCTATTTTTGAGGCTGACTTAAATAATTGGTTATGAGGTAAATGAGAGGAGCTTAGAAAGTTGTGTGTGCCTTCTCCGGCCATCTTGGCTCTGTCCCCCAATAAATTTCCATTTCAAGAAAATCTATAAAAAAGTACTGTTTTTTTTAAAGCTGATCAATTTTTCTCTTATTCTTTGTTGCACACTTTTAACTTTATATTTTTCTCCTCCCTTCCCCTAACACCTTAAAGAAGGCAACAAATGTATTGTGTGTTTGTATACATAGCAATAAATTCCAACCCAATTACATATCTATCTGAGAAATTATCTAGGAAACCCCCCTCCAATTTATACATTTTTTTAAATTTTTGACTATGTCAATTTATTTATCCAAGAAAATTTAATTTTAGATAATTGAAGTTATCGTTATACTTCACTTTATACTTTCTCACCTATTAATCCAGTTTAAGTTCTCATACTGCTGAATCTACTTTCTTTACATCTTTTCCCTTTGTTTGAATTTTCTGACCTTTTGTTCTTCCAAATGAACTTTTTTATGATTTATTAACAATAACTTTTTTTAGAAAAAACCCAAATGGAATTGCAAAGAGTTGAATATGACTTACAACAATATACTATCTACTATGGGAAGTGATTTCTGATACCCATCTTCTAAGTACTCCTCAAATTACCATGTTTACTTGTTGCATGCCCCAGAAGGGCAGGAGAGCCACCAGGAGGACAGTCAAAAATGGAATGTCTCATTTCCAGTCCTCTCAGTCCTTAAACATTCTATTACAATTACATCATTACAGTATACTTAATACGTGTGAACAAGAGAACCATTACATCACCATGCTAAGTATTGTTATATATATAATACAGAATCATCATCTCATCAATTCTACTAAGTTATATCCTGTTGTAAATATCATTGTTTAAAGTATACTTCTTCAGAGTTCTGGCTCTCTATACCTGGGATCTTTGATAGTTAAAAAAAATAGCATTTTATTTTTCACCAGTTACATGTCAAGAAAATATTTAGCATTAATTGTTACAAGATTGAGAGTTCCAAATTTTTCTTTCTCCCTCTCTTTCTTCCCTCTCCTTTTCCAAAGTTGGTAGGTATTTTAATACAATTTATATATGTGCTATCACATAAAATATATTTCCATGGAAGAAAGAAAAATATAAAAATGGAGAGGAAATTTAAAAAGAATAAAGTAAAAAAAAAATTCTTCACTCTGTTTTCAGAATTCATCATTTCTTTACCTTCTTATGGATAGCATTTTCCTTTGTGAGTTATTTATTTTTAGATCATTGTGTTGCTGAGAAGAGCTGAGTCAATTACACTTGATCATCACACAATGTTTCTGGAACTGTGTACAATATTTTTCTGTTTCTGAAGTCTGCCTCTTTATTGTTTCTTATTGCATAATGGCATTCTATTGTTCAGATACCACAGCTTATTTGGCCATTTCCCAATTGATGGACATTTTCTCAATCTCCAAAATTTTGCTGTCATAAAAAGGCTACACTAAATATTTTTATATAGAAAGCTCATTTTCCTTTTTTGATCTTTTTGATATATATGTCTAATAATAGATTAATTATAATATTAATATAATTAATTATGTGATTTTGATTAATTTAATGCAATTAAATTAATATAATTTGCCATATCAAAGGGTATTCACACAGTTTGGTTGTTCTTTGGCAAGAGTTCCAAATTGCACTTCAAAATGTTTATATCAGTTCACAATTCCATCAACAGTGCATTCATCTCCAAACTTTCCTACATTCTCTTCATCATTTATAATGTTCTCTTTTTGCCATATTTTACACTTGAGTAAGAGTAAGGTGGTATTTCATGTTGTTTTAATTTGCATTTCTCTAATCAAAAATTATTGAGAGCATTTCTTCATATGCCTTTATAGTGCTCTGACTTCTTCATCTGAAAACTGTTCATATGCTCTGACCATTTGTACTGCTAAATGACTGGCATTCTTATAAAATTATCTCAATTCTTTATATTTTAGACATAAGTCCTGTGCCAGAATCACTAGTTATAAAGTTAGTTATAAAAGTTGTTCCCTGACTTTCTGTATTCTTTCTAATATTGGTGGTATTGGTTTGCTTGTGCAAAAGTTTTTCAATTTAATATAATCAGAATTATTTACCTTGTATTTCATAATGCTCTCTATCCCTTGTTTAGTCATGAATTTTCCCCCTTCCCATAGATTTGACAAGTAGACTATTCCTTGCTATGTTGTCTACTATTCTATTTAGATCTTTAGTTTCTTTATGTTTATTTTTTTGGTTGGATTAATCAAGTTCTGAAAGAGGATAGTTGAAGTAACCCACTAGTAACATTTTCTTATCTCTTTCGGTAAGTCATTTAATTTCTTTAAAGCTTTGGATGCTAACTTCATATGTGGTTTCATAATGGGGTTAAGGGGTGAATGTAAGAAAGAGAATATCGAAATCAAAATTTAGATATGTGAAAAATGTTTTAAATGTAACTGGGGAAAATATTAAATACATTTTAAAGAATAAAATTTTAAAATCCTATATTTCTTTAATAAAAGAATTTGGATACTATACCACTTGGTGTATATAAGTTTAATATTGTTATAGTTTTCATATCTATTGTACCTTTTCGGAAGGTATGGTTTTATTCCTTATCTTTTTAAAATAAATCTATTTTTGCTTTTACTTTGTCTGAGATCTGAATTACTTCCTCTGCTTTTTTTTTTTTTAACTTCAATTGAAGCATATACATTCTGCTTCATTCCCTTATCTTTATTCTGTGTTTGTCTCTGCTTCAAGTGTCTTTATTATAAGCAAAACATTATAGGATTCTGGGTTTTTATCCACTCTGCTATCCACTTCTTTTTATGGGAAAGTCCAACCTTTTCACATTAATAGTTATGATTACTAAATGTATTTTCCACCATCTTATTCTTCCTGTTTTTCCTTTCTCTCCTTTCAACCTTTGCCTCCTCATTAGTGTTTTGACTTTGTTTACATTGTCTTCTAATTTGCTATCCATTCTGTCAGTCTCTGCCATACTAAATCTAACCCCTTCCAGCTTCCTTGTTGGGTAAGATGAATTTTTATATTCAATTTATCGTGTATGTTATTCCCTCTTTGATCAATGAAAATAACAAAAGATTCAAATGATATTCATTGCTCACCTTCAAATATTCTCTTTAACTGTGATGTCCTGTACTTCTTTTTTCATATGACATTTACCCTATTCTCCCAATTCCTTTCTTCCGCAAATACTGTACTTCTCTTTTCATCTCTTAATTATTTTTTGTTATTCCATCAAATACGTCTTATACTCATATCCTCCTGACTGTACTATTGTTGATACATTTTTAAGAATTACAACTATTATCCTCTCATGTTTGGATTTAAACAGTTTGGCTCTATTGAATCTCTTGTATTTTCTTTACCCTTTTTATATGTGTCTTATGGATCTTGATATTGGAGTTCCAATTTTAGTTTTAGTTTTGGTCTTTTCCTTATGAAAGCTTTCATTGAAGGATCTTTTTTTTTGGCCCGCAATGTATTATGCTTAATTTTTCTGGGTATGAGATTCTCAGTTGTAGTTCTAGTTTCTTTGCCTTCTAATATATCATGTTCCATGACCTTTGATATTTTAATGTAGCAACTGACAAGACCTGTGTGATTCAGCTTGTCAGTTCCTGATATTTTAATTGTCTATTTATAGCCACTTGTAGTATTTTTTCCCTTGATCTGATATTTTTGAAATTTAATTAGAATGTTCTTTAAAGTTTTTATTTTGAAATCTTTTACTTGAAATAATCAGTTGATTCTTTCAATGCCTATTTTGCCCTAAGGACATCAGGACAGTTTTTCTTGATACTTTCTTGAATGATACAGTACAGGTCTTCTTCATGATTATAGCTTTCAAGTAGTTTCATTCTTTTAATATTGTCTCTTCTAGATCCATTTTTTATGTCAGTTATTTTTCCTGTCAGGTATTTTATATTCTCTTCCATTTTGTGTTGTTGCTTAAATTTTGTTCAATTGATTCTGATTTCTTATAGAGTCATTATCTTCCAATTGCCCAATTCTTTAAAGGTGTATTTTCCTTAATTAATGTTTGAACTTTCCCATTTGGTCAATCTTTGCTCTTTAAGGAGTTGTTTTCTTCAGTGGATTTTTCTTTCTCACTTTCCATTTGACCAATTCTATTTTAAAAACAGTTTCCAAGATGTTGAATCTTTTTCAAAACTCTCTTGGATCAAATGATTTATTTTCTTTTCCCAGTTATTTTTCTACCTAACTCTGTGACTTACAAATCTCTTGAAAGCCTTAAGCATTAATGTGAATGATTGACTATTGTTTTTTAGTCATTTTTTTCTGTCGTGAATGACTGTTTCTGATTCTATTTGGGATTTTTTTGGAAATTGTTTACCACTTCCTTGTCCAGTTCATTTTATAGATGAGGTAACTGAGGCAAACAGGGTTAAACAACTTGTCCGGGGTCAAACAGATAATAGGTCTTTGAGACTAGATTTCAACTCCAGTTTTTCTGACCCATTTTATCCATTCTGTCAATTAGATGCCCAAAACATAAATTCTAGTTTTCATTATGATCATTATGCTGTGTAAATGATCTTGAATGTTTGAAAATTTTGCAAATGGAGCAAAAGTTCTGGCAAGTTATACCACAAAAGAAAAGGTTTTGAAGACAGATTGTGTCAGCTTTCTGAGAAACTGTCTAGTTAAATACAAAGAGGTTTCTATCTAGTTGGTTGACTACTAGGTGATGAATTCTATAACCATGGCAACCAATAAAACAAAGGAAAATACAGAATGGTCCACACTTCTCTAAATCACCCTTTACCTCTGTTGTAACACTAGATGAATAAATCAAAACTGGCAGAGAAAGTTAAAAATCAAATGCTTTTTGATCATCTATAAGCAATAATTTTAGTTGTTTGCATTCAGAATGAAATCAATTCTCCAATAAACAGAATCAAACTATTACTAGAGAAACTGAATCATATTGACAATCTCAACATAAATGAAGCTAGAATATATAAAAAGGCTGTAGATAAATGCAAGGCTGATCCACAGTTTTCCCCTGGGATAATAAAATTAAGAAGTTGGCAAAATTGGGCTCATCATTTGCAAGAAGAAATGTCATTTTAAGGACTACTTTATCATCTCTCATTACAATAATCAGATGAAAGCAGGCAGAAAGACCACCATGAAGAAAACAGCAGCCTATATATCAACATCTGTTACAGAGGATGAGTAAGTAGCCAAATTCTGTATGAATATCTGGGACAAATAGTAGAAATAAGCAATAAGCTCAGCTTGGAATTGAACAAGAAGAAATAAGGACCTTGTTTTGCCTTCATGATTGCCAGTAGTATATTTAAGTAGCTGCTATCTCTGTACCAATTAGGACAGCTTCTGACCCACAGTCTTCTGCCTTTCCCTGCCCCTTCCCCACTTCATTGTAAAATTCAAATTGCAAAGATTTTTTAGTGATTCCCAAACTCCCTATAAATACAAGTTTTAAAAACTAACATTCTTCCACTGTGGACATATGGTAGTAAGATATAGAAAATAACTGCTTCTGAAGAATTAAAAATATACAAAAGATAATGAAGAAGTTTAAGGTGGGGATAAACAGGCTACCACAAATAACCAATGGAAAAAAATCCATCACACAGAAGTAAGGGATTGTATGATAGGAAACGAAGATGAGTTATGCACACAGCAAGAAATTGGCAGTATGATTCTCTATTGGTACCTTCATACTATTAGGAGAAAGAGAGGAATATCCAGCAGATTGGATAATAAATTTATGGAAGAATAAGATTATGTCATGTGGAATAGGTAAATACAGATGGATTTTGTTCTGCTTCATTACAATGAATTCCAGAATCATTGAGGTCACAGATACATTGGAGTTAAAGAAACTTCTTTCTTTGTTACTAAAATCAACTTTTCTATAACATATTTATTATTTTAGAAAACTGTGGGAGTAGTCGGCAGTGGAGAGTTAAGTGATTTACACATAATCACATACCTATACTCTGTTATGTAAAAGAAGCAGATCTCAAACTCAGGTCTTCAGGATTCCAATACCTTATCCACTATAGCACATTGTCTCTTAACTCAAATTGTTCTTTACCTAATTATTTCACATGTGTTAGTAAGTCTCATCTTCCAGTTAAATTATAAATCTCGGAGAAAAACCAAGTATCCTATTTTTTTTAAAAAAAGATTATATTTAAATAAATAAATAAATAGTTAAAAAATCTAGCCTCTAACCCCAAAATAGCTCACAAGAACAAATAAATTTATATTTCTATGGACAGAGAACCCAAATATAATAATATTATTTTCCTGGGATATTCAGAGAAATTCCCTACGTAATGAGGGTAGAAAAATGAGAAGATGAGGAACAAAAAGAAAAAAAAAGGGAAATAATGGTGAAGAGGAAGAAGATGATTATGACAAAGGGAATAATGATAATGATGATGATGATAATAATAATAATATGATGATGATGATGAAAAAGAAAAGGAGCAGGAAGAAAAAGAATTTTCCAAATTCTGTTTTAGTGGGAAGGTTGGGTCCCCAGAGGGCAGCTATTACTACCTTCTAAAAATAATTCTTAGTTAGTTATTGTCCTACTGTTGGTCCTGAATGTCAAATGCTGTACTCCACACTGAAAGTTATGTGATAATCTCATTTTTTTTTACCAAAGTTATTTATTCAAATAATGTAGAAGAAAAAAATCCATAGAAAATGTTCTCCTAAAAATTTGGTTCATTCATTCTCGCAAATACATATACATTTATGGGAAGAGTAAATTTAAACATAAACTATAATATTAGTGAGGTAAATGTTTAAGAATAACTGTTTGTCACAAATGTTTAGCTCATAAAGCCTGCGCTAAAAGTTCTTCCATGTGTGTAGAAACATCATGCAGAACATTTTCTTATTGTTGTTCTTCTCTGTTGTTTAAGAAGACCATTGTCATCATTGGAGAAATGTTTTGATTTGTGCATAAATAGGAATAAAATGAGGCAGGATTGCACAAAGACATATTTCACTCTTTTCTCGAGAATCATCAATTTCTAATAGTAATACAAAACCAAAATGACTGTACCTGGTAGTTATTGTTAACATGGAAAAAAGCTCAGATAGGCTAAAATTTACTGGCTTTTTAATTTATGATAAGGGCAAGCAGTTAACTGCTAATAGCTAACAAATAAAATAAATGAGAACCTTTGCTATTTTGAGCCTGTTCTCTATGTTTTTTTCTTTCTCTCTTTTTCTTAATTTTAAAAATGGTCAAGACGAAGATAGCAACACTTTTGTATTAGAAACAGTTTTGGATTATTTTTCTAGAACGATTTATCTATGGAACATAATCTAACAAGTTTCCTTGGACTATTGGGCAATACCCCAAGTGAGGGGTGGATAAATAGGTCAATAATCTATGAGTTCCTTAGTGTATGAGTATCAGCAATCATTCATGATCAAATAGCTAAATTTAGAAAGTTGCCTGTCACTTGGAGAATTAAAGTGACTTTCTCAGGGTCATACAAGTTTCAAAAGCAAGATCAAAACCACATTTTTCTGCTAACAAGGCCAGTACTCAGTGCTTTTCTACTGTTTCTACTGGGACTTTCTTACGAAGATATATGTGTGTTCATACACACATACATACACTTTATGTATAAATGTTTATATTTATATATTTGTGTGCATGTGTATATATACATATAAGCACATATGATTATGTATGCAGGTGTGTATACCTAATTTTTTTTAGAATTAAATATTTCAAAATTTTTTTCAGATTTAAACATTTTTAAACATCTTCTGATATTATTTGCTCATCATTCAGCTTAACTGTTTGACTTCAAGAAAAGAAATAAACATAAAACTTTAAAGCCAGTTCTTTAATCTTAACCATTCAACAAGATTTGAATCTAACTTACTATTAGATAAAATCTATTTCCCCATTTTCCCCATAAAAAATAAAATAAGAACAACGCAGCTAAAATTTACATAATTTTTATCCATAGGATTTCTGTGATATACAAGTTTTGCTGCTTTAAGAAAGAAGGAAATAAGTTTAGCCAAGTATGAGCTGTTCTTGATGAAAAAATGTAGGCTCTTTATAGTCTTTGTTTCTGTCCCTTAATGTTCATTAAATGTTCATCAAACACCAAATTTAGAATTTTCCCAAGAAGTTAGTTGGCAGAAACTATTATCTTTCCACTTTTTATAGCATGACAACATTTATCTTTTTGCAGTATGTGTCTCATTCTCTAAAGTCTCCTGGGTATCACTGGCAAGGATTCTTCAGTCACACTCATCAGCTATTCAAGTAACCTGAGAACATGGGCCAATTTGGGCCAAGTACTGAAATATCCTTCTTGCTTCAATTATCTGACATCCTGTCATCCTTTAGAATTTAGCTGAAATATCTTCTCCATGAAATCTTTCTTCTTTCCTTTTATGAAAATCAAACTCTGTGTCATCTGATCTCATCACTTTTTATTCATTTTATACATGTGGTCTACTTTAAATTTCTGTCATCGTTTCTGGTTAGTGTGATAACTGGCCACAATCTTTTTAAAGGCTTCAAAGGGATAGAGAATACGTAGATGGTGGGGCCAATGCAAGTTTCAATCACAAGGTTTTCTTACATCCTCTCTGTTCATAGAAGGCAAAAAGAGACTCTAGGAATAAAAGCTACTTATTCTCATTTTATCATATTAATTTCTAAATCAGGACCAACTTGTGACTTTTAACATTATAAAGTTAGAGAGACATAAGTTTATCCTAATTCAATAAAAATGGATTATGTATTATTGCAGTCCTTTTTTGTAGTGGCAAGGAACTGGAAATTAAATGGATGTCTCCCAATTGTGGAATTTTTGGTATTAGAATGTAATGTAATATTGCTTTATTCGAAATGATGAGCAAGCTGATTTCAGAAAAGCCTATAGAGACTTATATGAACTGATGCTGAGTGAAGTGAGTAGAATTAGGAGAACACTATACACAGCAATATCAAGATTATGAATTATAAATTGCTTTCATTAATATTTCATTTGATCCTTATAACTTTCCTATGCAGCACTCTCTTTCCTAAATAATCAGGTCTTTCTGATTCTAAGGCTGGTGCTTTATCCATTACATTACCTTGTTGCTTTCCATGAGATTCTCAAAGCAGGCATACCTACTCTCATTTTACAGACAAGAAACCCAAGACTCAAAGAAGAGGTAACAGTAAAGGGAAGAACTTGTTGGAGTCTGAGTTGAGGGACCTGATTTCCAATTCTGGTTTTGCCATTGACTGTCTGTATGACCTTGGGCTGGATACTCAATCTGTGTGGGTTTCTATGTCTTCCTTTGTAAAATGATGCTATCTAAGGTCCTTCCCAAATCCAAGTCCTCTAAATTGTCCAGGGTCACCTAGCTAAGAAATGGCAGAACTAGAATTTGAGTAGATCTGGCCAGGTCACATTCTGGTTGGCTTAAATAAACTGAATTCTTTTTAGCAGTCTTTAAGAAATTAGTCTCAAAATTCCTGATTTTTTTATTATATTTTTATTTATTTCATTAAATAATCCCCAAATATGTTTTAAATTTATTTAACATTCATTTTTAAATTTTGAATGCCAAATTCTCCTCTCTTCTTTCAACCCTCTTCTAACAACTGAGCAAGCAAGCCATATGTTACCTGTTATACAAGTGAAATTATGCCAAACTAATTGTCATATTAATCATGTTAAGTAATACACAAAAAATATAAAAAATAAAGGACATTTCAAAAATATGATTGTCTCCAGGTTTCATCAGTTCCTTCTTGAATGGTAGATTTAGCATCTTTCATCATAGAGTCCTTTTGCATTGTCTTGCATCTTCTACAATTCCTTTATTCATTACTTGTAACTCTCCATGGTTAATTTTTCAGGTGATAACATGGCAGAGGGATTCTGCCACAGATTCTCTACCATCCTTTAGCACATTTGAAACTATTTCTTAAATCAAGTTGGCACATTGAATATATGTATTCCTAACAAGTTCATTTTAACACATTCAGTGTGTTACTGCTCTTGAATGTGTCCAATTTCATCATTTCTTCTCTTTAAAAAAATGAGCTACCTATAACTCATAAGCATTTAGTATTTGCTAAAAGAAATATGTGTAGTCCTGAAGAATGGTGGTTGAAGAAGGATTTTCAAATCAGGCTTAATCTTTGTGTATATTCTTTCTTGACTCTGGTTTCCATCCTGACTCAATTACTTGGCTCTCTTAGCTCTGGTTCTTTTGTATACTTATTTTTAAAAGGCCAGTTCCCAGTTTTGCCCCAGCCATGTCTCATTCAATCATGATCAATAAGAAATTAAAAGCATAAAGAGATTTGTTAATACCATTTTTAGAAAACATGATCAAAACCCTTCCTTCATCTCATTTGTATTCAACACAGCTGGCTCAGTCATTCTATATTTTTTGGTAATTTTTATAAGGAAAACTATTTGGTATATAATAACATTCTTTAATATCATGAAGTTGTTTTGTCCAAAATATTTTTTCTTTAACACTAGTTTCAGACTATTGCAATAGGAATATCTAGATCTAGATATGTATATGTACATACTTTTTCCCTAAAAACAAACATATCTTTGTCATTTCCCTACTCAAAAATTTCCAGAGTCTAATTACTATTTCTGAATAAGAATGCAAATTCCTTTATTTAGTTTTTAAAACTTGTCATGATTTGCTTCCAGCCCACTTCTCTACTTACTACATAGCACTCTAAGTCATGAACTCACCAGTTCAGTCAAACTGACTTTCGCAATGTCTTAACATTGGACATTCCACATCCTTTCTTCCCTTTCTATAAATTTTTGTACAGTCTGTACTTCATAAATAGAATTCAGTTCTTCTTCATCTCTGTCTTGCTTTCAGAATACCTACAATCCTTCAAAATGAAGCTGATATGACATATCAACCTTCAACATGAAAAAAAAAAAGATTTCTGCAGGCTATAGGATGAGGTTTGCCTAGTGGATGCTGTTAGTCAATGATATATGTAGTCTATCAAATTCAAGAGTTTTAAAAGCCATATTAGGCACTGAGGCAATTTTTCATTCTTTCTTCTTATCCTCTTCCTTGTCCTTCTCCTCCTCATGCTCATCCTTCTCATCATCATCCTCTTCCTTCTTCTTCTTACTCCTCTTCCTCTTGCTTTCTTCCTCTTTCTTCTCTCTTTTTTTCTCTCTTGGTCTCTCTCTGTATCTCTGTGTGTCTCTCTGACTTTGTCTCTCTCTTTGTCTCTGTCTATCTTTCTCTTTCTCTTTCTTTTCCCTTTATTTCTTTTTCTCTCATCCTCTGCCCTGTCTCTGTTTCTCTTCTTTTCCATCTGTGTCTGTCTCTGTCTCTCTGCCTGTCTCTCCTTCCTACTCTGATCCTTTATCTTTCCCATTTTCCATGCCTCAACCAGGTGATTCTGAACTGAATTATAGAATCACAGAATTTGGGAAAGGGACCATAGAGAGCATCTAGTCTGATATCTACCTCTCTAAGAATTCCCTTTAAAATGTATCCTAGAAGAGGCTATCCAACCTCAGCTTTATAAATTTCAGTGAAGGGAATGCACTAAATCTTGAAGCTGCCCATTCCATTTTTGTATAATCCTACTTTTTAGGAAGTTCAAGTGGAACTGGTCACAAAAATTATCATTCTCATACTTCTATCACTGCCTTCTCTGTGGGAGAACAGAGTGGAGCAGAATGGACATTTACTAGAGAATGTGCTAGAAAGTCTTCTGAACTTGCACTGTCAATAGAAAAGCTGGGTACAAAGGCATAACAATTTTCCAGATAAATTTTCAGTATTGAAGTGAGACAGGGAGCATACTTTACAGTGAAGTTGGAGTCTGACCTTGGCAATGCAGTTCTGCTAGATTCTCTGTAAGTCCTCCTGCTCTAGGAGTCCTCTGTGCTTTCAAACTTCAAATACAAGCACTTAATTATAGATTGTGGGAAAATTTTGTTATGTCTCATTCAATCATGATCAATAAGAAATTAAAAGCATAAAGAGATTTGTTAATACCATTTTTAGAAAACATGATCAAAACCCTTCCTTCATCTCATTTGTATTCAACACAGCTGGCTCAGTCATTCTATATTTTTTGGTAATTTTTATAAGGAAAACTATTTGGTATATAATAACATTCTTTAATATCATGAAGTTGTTTTGTCCAAAATATTTTTTCTTTAACACTAGTTTCAGACTATTGCAATAGGAATATCTAGATCTAGATATGTATATGTACATACTTTTTCCCTAAAAACAAACATATCTTTGTCATTTCCCTACTCAAAAATTTCCAGTGTCTAATTACTATTTCTGAATAAGAATGCAAATTCCTTTATTTAGTTTTAAAACTTGTCATGATTTGCTTCCAGCCCACTTCTCTACTTACTACATAGCACTCTAAGTCATGAACTCACCAGTTCAGTCAAACTGACTTTCGCAATGTCTTAACATTGGACATTCCACATCCTTTCTTCCCTTTCTATAAATTTTTGTACAGTCTGTACTTCATAAATAGAATTCAGTTCTTCTTCATCTCTGTCTTGCTTTCAGAATACCTACAATCCTTCAAAATGAAGCTGATATGACATATCAACCTTCAACATGAAAAAAAAAAAAGATTTCTGCAGGCTATAGGATGAGGTTTGCCTAGTGGATGCTGTTAGTCAATGATATATGTAGTCTATCAAATTCAAGAGTTTTAAAAGCCATATTAGGCACTGAGGCAATTTTTCATTCTTTCTTCTTATCCTCTTCCTTGTCCTTCTCCTCCTCATGCTCATCCTTCTCATCATCATCCTCTTCCTTCTTCTTCTTACTCCTCTTCCTCTTGCTTTCTTCCTCTTTCTTCTCTCTTTTTTTCTCTCTTGGTCTCTCTCTGTATCTCTGTGTGTCTCTCTGACTTTGTCTCTCTCTTTGTCTCTGTCTATCTTTCTCTTTCTCTTCTTTTCCCTTTATTTCTTTTTCTCTCATCCTCTGCCCTGTCTCTGTTTCTCTTCTTTTCCATCTGTGTCTGTCTCTGTCTCTCTGCCTGTCTCTCCTTCCTACTCTGATCCTTTATCTTTCCCATTTTCCATGCCTCAACCAGGTGATTCTGAACTGAATTATAGAATCACAGAATTTGGGAAAGGGACCATAGAGAGCATCTAGTCTGATATCTACCTCTCTAAGAATTCCCTTTAAAATGTATCCTAGAAGAGGCTATCCAACCTCAGCTTTATAAATTTCAGTGAAGGGAATGCACTAAATCTTGAAGCTGCCCATTCCATTTTTGTATAATCCTACTTTTTAGGAAGTTCAGTGGAACTGGTCACAAAAATTATCATTCTCATACTTCTATCACTGCCTTCTCTGTGGGAGGACAGAGTGGAGCAGAATGGACATTTACTAGAGAATGTGCTGGAAAGTCTTCTGAACTTGCACTGTCAATAGAAAAGCTGGGTACAAAGGCATAACAATTTTCCAGATAAATTTTCAGTATTGAAGTGAGACAGGGAGCATACTTTACAGTGAAGTTGGAGTCTGACCTTGGCAATGCAGTTCTGCTAGATTCTCTGTAAGTCCTCCTGCTCTAGGAGTCCTCTGTGCTTTCAAACTTCAAATACAAGCACTTAATTATAGATTGTGGGAAAATTTTGTTATGTTTTATTTCTCTGATAGTGAATTATAAAAATCCTAAAATGTAGTCATGAAAAAATCAATAGAATTTAAAAGAAAAAAAGGTTAAGAGAGAGTAAAAGTTTCTGTTTCAAAATAGACTAATATACTATTTGAATAATACTCTTCAAAAATAGTACTGTGGAGTGAGCAATGGCCTAATCACAGAAGTATTTGAGTTGAAATCAAGTTTTAAACACTTAATATGTAACCCTGGACAAGTCACTTAAATCTGTTTATTTCAGTTTCTTCATTTATAAAACAACCTAGCCTAGGAAATGGTCAATCCTTTTGGTGTATTTACCAAAGAGTTAGACATGAATGAAAAAAACCTAAACAACAACAAAATGTAATAATTTAACTTTTTTAAGATTATAAGGGACCTTTTCCCAAGCTTAAGATGTATTGTGCTTTTCATGCCTTATAAGATGGTACAGTTCCATGGAAGATGTAATCATGGTTCTTCTGGCCTTTGATTTGCTTTCTATACAGGAAGGAATCTTGCTTCTTTGCAGTAACAAGTACTTATATTTTGCTTGGCCCTGCAGCTGTGATCAGGTCTCCTGTTTACTCATAACTTCTTCTCTCTGACCTGCAACTATAAGCAGAGACTCTGGTCCCCTATAATGACAAGTTCTATTCTTCCTCTTTGCCTTGGAACTGTGAACTTGCCTTTAAATTGTGCATTGGAATCAGAAACTACACACAGACAATTCAATGATGTCCTTCATCTGCTGCCAGCAAATGGTCCTCTGTAATTCCTTTTGTATCAGTTGTCTGATCCCGTAACTCTCTCTGGGTTGAAACTTACTGAGCCTGTTAATGTCACTGTTGTAGCTACCATGAAGTTCTTCTATTGGTATTGCCTCTCTGTGTCTTAGGATTGTGCCTAACCAATCCCCACTTGTCATAGACCTCTCCTGCAGATGTCCTCAATAATCTTAGGGTGAAAAAAAAAGTCTCACTTAAACTTCCATTGGCTTTCCCACTCCAAATTTGATTTCAAAATTATTTGGAGGGGAATATCAAGCAATTTTAGCCTTTACTGGACTATCTTGGCTCTTGAATAATTTATTTTCAATTTGGATTCTGATTGGTCTTCTTCTTGACAAGGGAGAAAAACTTCATCAAGGAACATTGAACAAGACTAATGTTGCTAAAAAGACATTTTGTAATGTGAAAATCTTTAAAATAGTGTTTTGCTTTATTAAATGAAAGTTTTTTGTTTTTTGTTTTGTTTTGTTTTGTTTTATAACTAGAAAACAATAAGAGTAAATACATTGGAATTTCATATTATCTACATCTATCCAACCATTGTGTCATATTAAAGATTTGGTTTACTATGAAATGTCACTGATAAAAGATTTTAAGACTTCCAAGGGCAGAAAAAAATGGCTGAGACAACACACATTTCTCTCTGACCTTCTGTAATGGGCTGAGGCTTGAGTTGATGCACTGAGGTCCCAAGCACGTGAGGCTAAATAGTAATTGTACCATACTCTATTAATATATAAGCTTGGAGAAAGAATGGCTCATGCCCACTCTTTGTGCAAGTCCTGATGTGTTGTATAGGAAATGACGATTTTGGTGGGAGGAGGCAGGGGAGTGGAAAAGAAAGGGGAAGGAGATACTGCTGGCTGACGTCTTGTCACAGCTGCTAGCATTGCCATTGCGATGGCCCTTCAGCTCAGATCTCCCTCTGCTAGCTGGCTTCCTGTCGCGGCTGCCCATATTGTGATAGCAATCACAATTGCTATCACAATCTTTCTTGCCCATATTGCTATCGCAATCCTTTTTCACCTCCTCACTTCAATAAAGATCGAAGATTTTTCCCTTAACCTGAATTCCTGACTCCGGCTGATTTTAAATACGCAGTCATCACAACCTTCTATACAATCCTCACACTAATTATGAAATCCAGCCTCTGAATTAGCTCTGGACCAATAGCATCCATGAATATTGGGAGTGCAGCAAAGTATCAGGAGAAGGTAATTTCAAAGATCACGAGAAAAGGGCTGTTTCAATTGGAAATCGGAGGGAGGCAACAAAGCACAAGTAGCTGAGTACAAATGCCAGCACAGAGTCTTGAGATGGTGCAGACTCAACCTGCATTGCTGACTCTGCAAGGCAGTGCAGAATCCGAATTGCAGAGAATTTACTGTAGAGAGCTGAAACTCTTGAGTTCATGCACTGAGGTATGGACAACCGAGCACTTAAGGCTAATTACACATTGGACAATACTCTATAAGCATATACTTGGAAAATGGCCTTTCCCACTATCTTGTGCTGGCCCAATAATTGGTGTATACAGAGAACTGTAGGAAGGACTAGGGGGTGGAGTAAGACTAGCCAGGGTCACTCTCTGGGCAGGAGATGAAGAAGGAAGGTCGCAGAGATTCTGTGTCCATCCAATTCAATTCTACCTCTAAAGACCAAGAATAAAAACTAAGGACTTTTGCTTATCCTGTCTCCGGCTGATTCTAAGGTATCCAGGGTGCTAATGCGGTCATCATAAGGAAGAATCTATAGAAATCTACATCAATGTTGGCTATTCTGCCCTGAAAACAGAAAAAGAAAATTACAGACCAATCTCTCTACTGAATATTGATGCAAAAAATCTTAAATAAAATATTAGCAAAGATATTAAAGATAAGCATCCCCAGGATAATATACCCACAACCAAGTAGGATTTATATCAGGAATGCAGGGATGGTTCAATAGTAGAAAAATCATTAGTATAATTGACTATATCAATAACTAAATTAACAAAAGCCATATGATTATCTAAATATTGGCGGAAAAAGCATTTGATAAAGTCCAACAGCCATTACTATTAAAACTATTAGAGAGTATAGGAATAAATGGACTTTTCCTTAAAATACACAGTAGCTGGTCATCCTGCCATCTAGGGGAGAGGGTGGGGGGAAGGAGGGGAAAAATTGGAACAAAAGGTTCGGCAATTGTCAGTGCTATAAAATTATCCATACATATGACTTGTAAATAAAAAGCTATTAAAATTAAAAAATAAAATAAAATAAATGTTTGGAGAATTAAAAAATAAATAAACAAACTATTCAGTAGCATCTATATAAAACCATCAGCAAGCATCATATGTAATGGTGATAAACGGGAACCATTCTCAATAAGATCAGGGATGAAACAAGGTTGCCCACTATCACCATTACTATTCAGTACTGTATTAGAAACGCTAGCCTTGGAAAGAAGAAAAGAAAAAAGAGATTAAAGGAATTAGCATAGGTAATGAGGAATCCAAATTATCACTCTTTTTAGATGATATACTTAGAGAAACCCAGAAAAATCAACTAAAAAGCTATTAAAAACAATCCACAACTTTAGCAAAGTTGCAGGATACAAAATAAATCCACATACATCATCAGCATTATCATACATCGCTAACAAAATCCAACAGCAAGAGATACAAGGAGAAATTCTATTTAAAATAAGTATAGATAATATAAAATATTTGGGAATTTATCTGCTAAGTGAGTCAGGAACTATATGAGCAAAATTACAAAACACTTTTCACACAAATAAAGTCAGATCTAAGCATTTGGAAAACTATCAAATGCCCATGGATAGGTTGAGTGAATATAATAAAGATGACAATACTCCCTAAACTAATCTATTTATTTAGTGCTATACTAATCAAACTCCCAATAACTATTTTACTGAACTAGAAAAAATAACAAGAAAATTCATTGGAAGGTCAAGAATTTCAAAGGAATTAATGAAGAGAAAAGTAAATGGAGATGCACCAGACCTAAAACTATATTATCAAGCAGCTTTCATCAAAACTATTTGGTATTCAGCAGGATGAATACAGAGAGGACTGGTGAGACTTACATGAACTGATGCTCAGTGAAATGAGCAGAACCAGGAGATCATTATATACCTCAACAATGATACTGTTTGAGGATGTATTCTGATGGAAGTGGATCTCTTCAATAAAGAGAGCTAATTCAGTTTCAATTGATCAAAGATGGGCAAAAGCAGCTACACCCAAAGAAAGAACACTGTGAGATGAATATATACTGCTTGCATTTTTGTTTTTCTTCCCAGGTTATTTATACTTTCTGAATTCAATTCTCCCTGTGCAACAAGAAAACTGTTCGGTTCTACACACATATATTGTATCTAGGATATACTGTAACCTATTCAACATGTAAAGGACTGCTTGCCATCTGGGGGAGGGGGTAGAGGGAGGGAGGGGAAAAATCGGAACAGAAGTGAATGCAAGGAATAATGCTGTAAAAAATTACCCTGGCATGGGTTCTATCAATAAAAAGTTATTTTAAAAAACTATTTGGTATTGGCTAAGAAACAGAAATTTATCAGTGGAATAGCTTAGGTTCACAGAACAAAATAGCCAATCTAAACCCAAAGGCTCCACCTTTTGGGATAAGAATTCACTATTATACAACATAGCATTCTCACTTGTTTGCTTGAATTTTGTTTTCTTTTTATTATTTGATCTGATTTTTCTTATAGAACAAGATAACTGTATAAATATCTATCTATTTATATCTATATATTGGATCTAACTTGTATTTCAATAAATTTAACATGTATTGGACTACCTGCCAGCTAGGGGAGGGGATGGGGGTAAGGAGGGGAAAATTTGCAACAAAAAGTTATGCAAGGATCAGTATTGAAAAATTATCCATGCAGGTGCTTTGTAAATTAAAAGATTAAAAAAAAAGATTTCCTATTGTTCTCTAATAAGCTATTTAAACATTATTCCAATGTGTGCATAAATTATAATCATGAAAACTAATGTAAAGATAGTTCTATATTCTCTCAGTCCCTCTAAGTCTCTCAGTCTCAGATTGAATCTCACTCTCAGTTTCAAGACGAATTTGGTATTTTCCCCTCTTCAACTACTTTGATTTTCTTTGCCATACTCTCAATTTTATGATGCTTCTAGCTTAAAATTGTTCTGTAATTGTTGTATGTATTTTATACCACCTATTTTGCTTCTCTCTATTTTCTTCAGAATCACCTTCTTTCCTGTGATGTTTTATGATCCTCCAAGTTTTCTTTTCCTCTATATTTGGTATTTTGTATATGATCCTCAGGAAAAATTAAGGGAACAGGTTGAGACATGTCATTCAAATTTAATTATTGAAAAGGAAAAGAAAAGATCATAGGGAATAAGTGAGTTGCTTAAAGATAAAGATACTTTCCATAGGAAGAAGTAAAACCCAGGTTTCCTGACTCTTAATCTAGTGGTAATACTGTCTGTTCAGAAAACCTTCAGAGAACAAATTCTTTTCAGATGAACCTGTTGTAATTACTTTGATGTAAACAATAACACAATTGATAATTATATGTAACAGATTTCTCAGAGATATTATTTCTTTAAAAAATAATAACCTTTGGGGAAGAAAGAATAGCTGTATTGCAAAACAAAATAAACATTTATGTATTACTATCAATAATATTTAAATTTATAATATTTACAAAGTGTATAGCACAGTGCTTAGAAAATATTGGAGGATTAATAAGTGCTTATTTCCTTATTATATCATTTGAAAGAATGCTTTCAAAAGGAATATTTTTTGAGAATCATTTGAATTTGATTTAAAGATCTCCCTGAGAGAAGGGGATCCTAGTTTCCCTGTCTGAGAAGTTGGGGAAATGGTAATAGTAGAAATTTCCAGGGAATCACTTCTGCGAATTCTTCTGGGCTTTGCCCAATTTGAAGAGCTCTTAAGATGTACCCATCTTCCCCATACCAACTCCCATTCACAAGAAAAGGACAGTTGTGTATTGCTCTGTACTCAGACTGAACTTCTTGTTGTTGTTCATTTGTTAAATCACGTGAAATCTTCGTCACTCCAAACCATAATGTCCATGGAATTTTCTTTCTTTCTTTCTTCTTTCTTTCTTTCTTTCTTTCTTTCTTTCTTTCTTTCTTTCTTTCTTTCTTTCTTTCTTTCTTTCTTTCTTTCTTTCTTTCTTTCTTTCTTTTTTTTCTTTTTTTTTTTGGTAAAAGTTATATTTATTTAGGGAAGAGGGCACAGAGTGTATAGAGAGTGGGAGAACATATGAAAGACAAGTTCTTCAGTGGAACTCTTACCCAGTGAGAGATGAGGGCACCCATGAGGTTTGTGCATGGAATTTTCATAGCAAAGATGCTAGAATGGTTTGTCATTTTCTTCCCTAGTGGATTAAGGCACACAGAAGTTAAGTGACTTGCCCAGGTTCAGACAGCTAATAAATCAAGATTTTAACTTATTTCTTCATGACTAGACCCAATACTCTATCAATTGAGCCATCTAGCTATCCAGAACCCCTCAATAATCTACTCAATTGTTGATACCAGTCTTGGAATCTGAATACTCCATCCAAGATCCCTGCCCACCTGATAAGACGAAGCAACAGAAAAGCTTATTGCCTCTTATCCTGTGGAAGTTGAACTGCATTTCTTCCTGTCAAAGCAGCTAGAAGCCCAGTCCACCAAGCTTGACCACTACTAAAAAGCTTCAGTTGCACTGATTGAACTATATATAAATACATGCTTATTATTCTAAATCTTCATAGACAAATAAGTATAACTAATATGGATCTCATGAAATATGTAATTTCCTATAAATAGATAGACATAGATATTATACATATATATATATATAATGTGTGTGTGTGTGTGTGGATGAATGGATGGATGGATATGGAATATATATGTATATTCCAAATCTGTGTCTGTCTGTCTATCCATTTATTTATCTATCTATCTATCATATAATCCTTATCTAAATATCCAATATATATCTACAACTAGAAAGAATATATATATATATGCATATATATATTCCATATCTCTGTGTGTATTTTTTATGTATTTAGTGAGATCCTCACTATAAATGCCTTTGATTAAACATGCACATATTTCAATTGATTTGTGATGAAGAAAACCTTCTGCATTCAAAAAGAGGACTATAGGAACTAGATGTAGACTACAACATAATATTTTCACCTTGTTTGTTATGGCTTGCTTGCTATTTTTCTTTCTCATTTTTTTTCCTTTTTGATCTGACTTTTCTTGTGAGGCATGATAAACGTGTAAATATATTTAAAAGAATTGTGGACTTCCGACCAAGATGGCAGAGAGGAGACACACTGCTGTGTAACCTCCATGTTTTTCTCTCACTATCCATTTCATTTCATGCCTCTGAATCAATGCTCGACTGAAAAAAAACATACAATTACTTACCAAGAGAAACCATCCTTGAGACTCGTCAAGAAAGGTCTGTTTTTCGCGAGGGCGGGGACAGTTATTAGATCAGAAGCAGCCTGCGGGCAGCAGCTGTAGCGAGAGCACGGAAAGCAGCTCAGAGCCGAGCAGAGTGGAGAGGGGGTGGGGCGTGATCACAGCCATCTCTGCGGGGAGAGCTTTGCTACAGGATTAGATACTTTGCTCCGGTAGCAAGTCAGCAGCCCAGCAGAGAAGCTAAAAACACCGGGTGAAGAATACAACCCCAAACAGCTGGAGTCTCTTGGGACCTGGCCATCCCTCCCCCACAGTGTCTCAGCACACTCTCGGATCTCAGAGCACAGGCGTAGCACAGTCTGGCTAGTGCCTCACGGCTACCCTGCCCCTCCCCCAAAGAAAGCAGCCTCCATTCAAGAGTTTTTTTTTTTCTTCTGTTTCTTTGATAGTTTGTCTTTGATTATTAGACAGAATGAGCAAGAAACTGAAAAAGACTTTAACCCTTGACAGCTTCTATACAGATAAAGAGCAGACTCCAAATCCTGAGGAGACTAAAAATAAACAGTCCCCAGGTGAATCCCCAAAGGAGGAGATCATCTGTTCCTCAGCACAGATGAATCTCATGGAGGAAATTAAAAAGGCTCTCACAAGGGAGCTAGAAGAAAAATGGGAAAAGGAGAAGGAGGCTTTGCAAAAGGAGAGGGAAGCTTGGGAAAAGCAGAGTGAGGCTTTGCAAAAGGAGAGGGAGACTTGGCAAAAGGAGAGGGAGGCTTGGCAAAAGCAGAGTGAGGCTTTGCAAAAGAAGAGGGAGACTTGGCAAAAGGAGAGGGAGGCTTGGCAAAAGAGCCTGGAGAAGTCATCCCACTCAGTTAAAGAGAGAGTGGATAAAGAAACCAAATCCTTGAAAAATAGGATTGGTGAACTGGAAACAGAAAATAGCTCTCTAAAAAATAAAATTGGCGAAATGGAAACAAATTCCACAGAACAAAAGAACTCAATTGGACAATTAGAAAAAGATCTTAAAAAAGTGAGTGAAGAAAATACTTCACTGAAAATCAGGGTCGAACAAATAGAATTGAATGACTCGAGGAGACAAGAAGAATCAGTCAAGCAAATCCAAAAAAATCAAACAATGGAAAAGAATGTGAAATACCTTCTGGGGAAGACAAGAGACCTGGAAAACAGATCCAGGAGAGACAATCTGAGAATCATCGGACTCCCAGAAAAGTATGATGAAAAAAAGAGCCTGGACACTATTTTCCAGGAAATTATCAAAGAGAACTGCCCAGAAGTCAGAGAAACAGAGGGTAAAATAGACATTGAAAGAATTCATCGATCCCCTACTGAAAGGGATCCTAAAATCAAAACACCAAGAAATAGAGTGGCCAAATGCCGGAACCCTCAGACGAAGGAAAAAATACTGCAAGCAGCTAGAAAAACCCAATTCAAGTATCAAGGAGCCACAATAAGGATCACCCAGGATCTGGCAGCATCCACATTAAAGGATCGAAGGGCCTGGAATATGATATTCCGAAAGGCTAAGGAACTTGGTATGCAATCAAAAATAACTTACCCAGCGAGAATGAGCATCTTTTTCCAGGGAAGAAGATGGACATTCAACGAAGTAAGCGAATTTCACCTATTTTTGATGAAAAAGCCAGAACTTAACAAAAAATTTGATCTACAAGTACAGAACTCAAGAGAAATCTAAAAAAGTAAAGATTAATCTTGGGAACTATATTTCGGCTATAAAGATGTATAAAGAAAACATGTATACCTTGTTCTAGAAACTAGATGTGGAAAGGACATTGTACCAGAAAATAGGGAAAGTGGGGGTACTACATTTCATGAAGAGGCAAAGAAAACCTAGTATATCTGAGAGAAAGAATGGAGAGGAATGAATATAGTGAGTATTTTACTGCCTTCAGAATTGGCATTAAGAGAAGAATTTTAGACATATTCAATCTATGGTGAAACTTCTCCCACCTCACTGAAAAGTGAGAAGGGAAAAGTGAAAAGGGAAGGAATAAGCTAAGTGGAAGGGAATACGGTAACTGGGAGGGAAAGGGGTAAGTTAGGGGGAGGAACTCTAAGGGGGAGAGGGATACTAAAAAAGGGAGGGCTGTGAGAAGCAAGTGGTGCTCATAAGCTTAATACTGGGAAGGGGGGTAAGGGAGTAAGAAGGGAGAAAAGCATAAACCAGGGTTAACAAGAAATACAGAATTGGTCATTTTAACCATAAATGTGAACAGGGTAAACTCCTCTATAAAGAGGAAGCGGTTAGCAGAATGGATTAAAAGCCAGAATCCTACAATATGTTGTTTACAGGAAACACACCTGAAGCGGGGTGATGCATGCAGGTTAAAGGTAAAAGGTTAGAGCAAAATCTACTATGCTTCAGGTGAAGTCAAAAAAGCGGGGGTAGCCATCCTGTTCTCAGATCTAGCTAAAGCAAAAATTGATCTAATCAAAAGAGATAAGGAAGGGCACTATATCCTGCTAAAGGGTAGAATGAATAATGAAGCACTATCTATATTAAACATATATGCACCAAGTAGTGTAGCATCTAAATTCTTAAAAGAGAAATTAAGAGAGCTGCAAGAAGAAATAGACAGTAAAACTATAATAGTGGGAGATCTCAACCTTGTACTCTCAGAATTAGGTAAATCAAATCACAAAATAAATAAGAAAGAAGTCAAAGAGATAAATAGAATACTAGAAAAATTAGATATGATAGATCTCTGGAGAAAATGTAATGGGGACAGAAAGGAGTACACCTTCTTTTCAGCAGTTCATGGAACTTATACAAAAATTGACCATATATTAGGACATAAAAACCTCAAACTCAAATGCAGTAAGGCAGAAATAGTGAATGCATTTTTTTCAGACCACGATGCATTGAAAATTACATTCAATAAAAAGCCACGGGAAAGCAGACCAAAAAATAATTGGAAACTAAATAATCTCATACTAAAGAATGATTGGGTGAAACAGCAAATTATAGATATAATTAATAACTTCATCCAAGAAAACGATAATAATGAGACATCATACCAAAATGTATGGGATGTAATATAGAAAGTAAAAAAACTATTGAACTAATAAATAAAACTAAGAGTTGGTTTTATGAAAAAACCAATAAAATTGATAAACCTTTGGTAAATCTGATTAGAAAAAGGAGAGAGGGAAATCAAATTGGCAGTCTTAAAAATGAAAAAGGAGAACTTACCACTGATGAAGAGGAAATTAAAGAAATAATAAGGGGTTACTTTGCCCAACTTTATGCCAATAAATTTGATAACCTAAGTGAAATGGATGACTACTTCCAAAAATATAGGCCTCCCAGATTATCAGAAGAGGAAGTAAATTACTTAAATAGTCCCATTTCAGAAAAAGAAATAGAATAAGCTATTAATCAACTTCCTAAAAAAAAACCCCCGGGACCAGATGGATTTACATGTGAATTCTACCAAACATTCAAAGAACAATTAGCCCCAATGCTTTTTAAACTATTTGAAAAAATAGGGAATGAAGGAGTCCTACCAAAATCCTTTTATGACACAGACATGGTACTGATACCTAAACCAGGTAGGTTGAAAACAGAGAAAGAAAATTATAGACCAATCTCCCTAATGAATATTGATGCTAAAATCTTAAATAAGATATTAGCAAAAAGACTACAGAAAATCATCCCCAGGATAATACATCATGATCAAGTAGGATTTATACCAGGAATGCAGGGCTGGTTCAATATTAGGAAAACTATCAATATAATTGGCCATATTAATAATCAAATTAACAAAAACCATATGATCATCTCAATAGATGCAGAAAAAGCATTTGATAAAATCCAACATCCATTCCTATTAAAAACTCTTGAGAGTATAGGAATAAATGGACTTTTCCTTAAAATAATCAGTAGCATCTATTTAAAACCAGCAGTAAGCATTATATGTAACGGGGACAAACTGCAACCATTCCCAATAAGATCAGGAGTAAAACAAGGTTGCCCACTCTCATCGTTACTATTTAATATTGTATTAGAAATGCTAGCTTTGGCAATAAGAGTTGAGAAAGAGATTAAAGGAATAAGAATAGGCAATGAGGAAACCAAATTAGTGGAATTATCTCAAATGCATTCTACATCTTCTAATTCTTAGTCATTATCATTTTGGTCTTCATTTTAACTGGTTTATGCTGTGATTTGTACATAGTTGACTAGAAAATGCTATCATTTCTGCTATGCTAGCATTTGAAAGCATGAAGAACACTAAATTTAAACTCAGGGAAACTGGATTCAGAAGCTAGCTCAATTCATAAGTCATTGAACCTTTCTAGAAAATTCATCTGAAATTCAACCAATGAAAGGACATTTCAGTAAAATATAAGAAACTAGTTACTTTCTGAAAAATTTAAGCTGCCTCAAAATGGAATAGGCTCCAATGTTACCATTTATCTAATTTTTATATATTTGTTTAAAACTTAAATATGAAATTTTTAAAAAGTAGAAAAAAATTAAAAGAAGAAAACACATTTTCATGTGTACAGTAGAACATAAGGGAGTATTCAAAATATGTAACAATAAATTTCCATTTCAAGACAGCACATATAATAGAAGATATACTGTCTATCTTTTCTTAGATTTCTTGTAGGTTTTCTTTTATTCTCTATTGTGCACTTTTTACTTTATTTTTATATCCCCCTTTCCTGTTTCCTGTCCCTCTCTTCTCTCCCCCATTTCCCCCAAGCAGACTATAGTTAAGCATGGGTTTACACACACACACACACACACACACACACACACACACACTCCTACCTACACATGCAACTAAAACAACTATAATATGGCTGCTGTGTAATGTAGATTTCTCTCTAGATTAAATCTTTTTTTAACTTTGCAGTTCTCTGAGATCAGTGATTATTACCCCAATTTTTTTTTTCTAATGAATTCTACTTCTGATCTTTCTATGGTGTTTGTGTCTATCTCTTTTTTCTTATTCTAGATTAATTTTTCTACTTTTGCTTTTGCCCCTTAACTTAGTCTTGCTATTATCTCACATTCTCCCTTCACCAAGGATCCCTCCCTTATCCTTTCCCTCCACCCATTCCCACCCTATTTATTAGATGTGCATTAATCTACTAATCTAATTCTGTACCCCACAGAGGTATTTTATCTCACCCTTTCCCTCTCTCTACCCCTTTCCTATGAATCTACACAATTTATCCCACTTCTTTTATCACACCCTTCTATATCCTCTTTTAGACTATTCCCTCCTCACTTTTTAAAAAATAGATTTGGAGGTTATTATTTCCTTCTGGATATATAACATTTTATCCATTCATCCTATATCTATCTATCCTTCAAATCCAGTAGCTCAAAAAATGAAGAAATCTCAGGAAAGGAATTAAACTAATAGGTATTTAAATGCCTACTGTGTGTCAAGGATTATGCTAAACATGAGGGATTATGATTTAACCAGATTACTGATCCCCTTCCACTTCTGCATGGGGGATCACAGTATGTCCTTTGAAATTTCTTAAGAAAAAAAATGGTCAGAAAGAAACATTTTTTATCCTTCTAGCAAGAGCTTTCATTTTCAGATTTAAAATTTTCTCTCTTATAGGAGCTTGAAAGAGAACTGGGGTGAATATTAGGATAATGGAGAACCATCGTGGGTTAATGTGCATGACTCAGGGATTCTACATCCCTGAAAATACATTGGTAAAGTACATACACTTTTCATGTTTAACTATAACCTTTAATTTCCTATTCCACTACTGATTAAGTCTTACTGTGTTGGCTGAAATTGGTTTTAAATTGCAAGTTCAGCTCTGAATGGTTGAAATTTGTTTCAATTTCTGTTAACTTGTCCCAGCTATTCATTGATTACTTACCACCTTGCTAGTCTAGAGGGAAGTTTTCTTTCTTTCAAGCATGTCATGATTCCAAGAGGGCCAGTACCCATTAGCAATTTTCCCTCCATTAGTTCACAGAAGTGCTTCAGAAACTGAGCTACTCAGCAAGGGTCATAAAGCACCAACACCTGTCACAGTTAAAGAAAAACAAAGAGGTAAAAGGAAAGGAAGAAATTTATCTGGTTTAATAAATGAAATGGAAAGCAAATGTTCACTAGATCTAGATCACATCTACAGCAATTAATATAAATCTATTCTAGCGCCAATATTTTTTTCTCAGAGTTCCTATCAATCATTCTTTTTCAAATGTGTGTTGATATTTTCTAAGGAAGATAAAGATAAAGGAAAATTAGTGATTCTTTGTGTCTCGATTATATATATAGCTGGGACAAGTTAACAGAAATTGAAACAAATTTCAACCATTCAGAGCTGAACTTGCCTATGCAGAAATAGATCTAGGAACTTAGCTTCAAAAATTCATGGCTATAAAGAACTGTTGACACTGAGAAAGTTGAATGAGATCTACTGATTTGCCAAAAATTCAAATATAAGTGGAATACTGAGGACATAAATCTGGGAATTCCTTATTTGCAATCCAGCATATTTTCTGCTGTACCACATAAGCACAATATAGGAAGATTGCCTTTCATCTTGGGGGAAAAGGGTGCTAATCTTTCAGTAAATAACCAGGATGGATATATGTACCTGTTCAACCTCAAGAAAATCAGTAAACACCCTAATGTTGTTTCCTCAGTTTGAAAATGGGGAAATTGAAAAATGATTTCCTATATCCTTTATGGCTTCACATGTGTGACATTATAAAGAACATATTCTATAATTTTTAGTGGATTTTCAAAATCTAAATTCCATTTTGGTGTGTCAATTTATTTTGTGACATAATATTACATTGGAAAACTAGAGAAGGTAGGGTTTTAAATCATTGCTCTGCAGCTTTCTAATGGAATAATCTTGCAGAAGTTTTTTGACCTCCTCTAACTTCAGTTTTCTATTCTGTAAAATGAGAGTGTTGAACTAAATGTCTTGTGAGATCCCTTTTTGCTCTAAATCTATGATGGGAATTTAGGAAAGTCAGCATATTGATTTTAAACTCTTATTTCAAGTCAAAGTTACACATTTTAAACATAAGGTATACAGATTATATATTTATGACTAAATATACATTGCTATTTATTCACTTAAGGAATAATAGATTGTAAAATGTATTAATTATTTATTAAAGCTGATTATTGAATGAATGTTAATATTGAAGATAATGAAGATATTGGAGATTTTAAAAAAAGCATTTTTTCTGTTTTTCTGTCTCTGTTTCTAGATATGTTTTTCTCTGTCTGACTCATTCATTCTCTCAATCTCCCTCATTTTAGACAGTAGTTCTGCATCTACCCTAATAGTTTTATTACAAATGTGAAGATAAAATAGGAAGAAATTCTCTGTATAATATAGTAAAATACACATTGCTTTCTGATATATATATATATATAAACATATATATATATATATTCTATTTAACTTAGATACTTATAAAAGGTTATTTATACATGAACCTAGAATATCAGAACTTGAAATGAAGTCAAAAAGTCAGATATTACAAAAAAGACTGGAGGTATCTCTGTAGCTATTTCAGATTAATATTCATCTAGCCTCTGTTCAAACATTTGAATGATGAGACCCTCAATACTAGATGATGCAACTCATTCAGACAGCTCTAATTTTTAAGAAATTATATTTTATGTTGTGTAAACTTGTAATTCCTTAAAATTTCCATCAATTGTTTCCATGTTCCACCCAATCAGTCCAAAGAGAAGTAATTTTTTTTTTAAATAATAACTTTTTATTGACAGAATCCATGCCAGGGTAATTTTTTTACAACATTATCCCTTGTACTCACTTCTGTTCCGATTTTTCCCCTCCCTCCCTCCATCTTCTCCCCTAGATGGCAAGCAGTCCTACATATGTTGCATATGTTGCAGTATATCCTAGATACAATATATGTTTGCAGAACCGAACAATTCTCTTGTTGCACAGGGAGAATTGGATTCAGAAGGTAAAAATAACCCAGGAAGAAAAACAAAAATGCAAATAGTTCACATTCATTTCCCAGTGTTCTTTCTTTGGATGTAGCTGCTTCTGTCCATCATTTAATAACTGAAACTGAGTTAGGTCTCCTTGTCAAAGAAATCCACTTCCATCAGAATACATCCTCATACAATGTCATTGTTGAAGTGTATAATGATCTCCTGGTTCTGCTCATTTCACTTAGCATCAATTCATGTAAGTCTCTCCAAGCCTCTCTGTATTCATCCTGCTGGTCATTTCTTACAGAATAATAATATTCCATAACATTCATATAGCACAATTTACCCAGCCATTCTCCAATTGATGGGCATCCATTCAATTTCCAGTTTCTAGCCACTACAAACAGGGCAGCCACAAACATTTTGGCACATACAGGTTCCTTTCCCTTCTTTAGTATTTCTTTGTGGATATAAGCCCAGAAGTCACACTGCTGGATCAAAGGGTATGCACAGTTTGATAACTTTTGGGGCATAATTCCAGATTGCTCTCCAGAATGGTTGGATTCGTTCACAACTACACCAACAATGCATCAGTGTCCCAGTTTTCCCCCATCCCCTCCAACATTCATCATTATTTTTTCCTGTCATCTTAGCCAATCTGACAGGTGTGTAGTGGTATCTCAGAGTTGTCTTAATTTGCATTTCTCTGATCAATAGTGCTTTGGAACACTCTTTCACATGAGTGGTAATAGTTTCAATTTCATCATCTGAAAATTGTCTGTTCATATCCTTTGACCATTTATCAATTGGAGAATGGCTTGTTTTCTTATAAATTAGAGTCAGTTCTCTATATATTTTGGAAATGAGGCCTTTATCAGAACCTTTAACTATGAAGATGTTTTCCCAGTTTGTTCTTCCCTTCTAATCTTGTTTGTATTAGTTTTGTTTGTACAAAGGCTTTTTAATTTGATATAATCAAAATTTTCTATTTTGTGATCAGTAATGGTCTCTAGTTCATCTTTGGTCACAAATTTCCTTCCAAAGAGAAGTAATTTTAATCCTTATGAAAGCTATGGCCCAGTCTACAACAATATAGAGAGAGGGTAGCAACTCTGAAAAAGGTGTACTTAAATCTAGGACAGCAGGGTATTTATAGTTAAGTACCTAGTCAATGTGAGATAATGGTTCTCTAAATGCATACTTAATGCAAGGTAATGATATAATCAATCTAGTTGGCATATACTTAGATTTATATGGTGATGTAATGCTCTACAGTTGCCATGTTCACTGTGGTTGCGCATGCTCAGTGTTAAGTAGTAATGTAATCGTAGTGGAGTTTATAAAGGGGGTCTTAGACTCAGAGCATTCTTTTGGCCACAGCTCTCAGCCACAGATACAAGAGAAGATGGCAGATTCCAGACTCCATCTTTTACCAGCCTCATGGTGGCTCTCCTGCTTCCTTCATCCCTCCACTAAGACAGAGATTCATAGAGCTAGTCCACACTTTACAAATATAGATTTTTTTTTAAGTGGTTTCAAGTACTAGGATATTTTGATACAATATTATGTGTTCTTTTCCCCCTGTCCCATAATGATTCCTTAGGAGTCTAAAAAATTTCTTATTTTGAATCCCTCCTAAATTTTCTTTTAGTTATATAAACACTCAGATACATATACCCATAGTGTATATCCATATATAAATATATGCATTTGTATTTATATGTATATATATATGTATACATATATATGTATGTATTTATATATGTACACACACACATATATATATATTCAAAAATAAAAAAATATAAATATTTAAATGTATAATCTTAATATTCAGGCCATACCATAAAAGTATAAGTGAAGTTTTAATTATTAACATTTTCACAACACTCCTTTATTAAGTGTCCTTTACTATACATTGTTAATTTACTGAGCTATGTTTAACCACCTTTCTGCTTTTTCCTTCATATACTGTGGCTTTTAAATTTCTCATCAAGTTAGAATATTGGAATTGTGATCACCCAATCACACTCTCTCCTATTAAGTGTCCTGCTGATCACAACCCTATATAATTTTGGAATACCTGACACATTGGATATAGTTTTGGACTTGCAATCAAGAAGATCCATCTTCATGAGTTCAAATTTAGATTCAGACACTAGTTCTGTGACCCTTGACAAGTCACTTGTCACTGATGAGACATCTCATTCTAACAGCTCATATTTTAAAGAATTATTCTTTATGTAGTGTTAAAGCTACAACTCCCTAAAACTTCCATCAATGGTTCCCATGTTCTGCTCAATCAGTCCAAAGAGAATTAAGTTTGATTTTTATGAAAGCTATGGTCCAGTCCACAGTAATATAGGTTTTGCCTAAGATACTCAATCTATAAAATGAGCTGGAGAAGAAAATGACAAACAGCACCATTATCTTTGCCAACAAAAATCTCAAAAATTTCACAAAGAGCTGGACACGCCTAAAACTAGTCAGCAACAACAATAAACAACTTGTTTTTACATTTCTTCTTTTCTCTTAATTTATATATATTTTTTCCATTGGTGCAAGTCTTCTACTTCACTATCTTGGTTAATTGGAATAATCTTTTTAGTCTCCTCTCTTCAAATTTTCCTCCCACTGCATCCCATACTCTAATAATTTTCCTAATGAATGATTCTGAACATGTCACCATATCTATTCAATAAAATTTAGTGATTTCCTACAAAATATTATTTGGCATTTAAGGTCAATCTAAATTTGGCCCCTTTCAAATTTTCCAATCTTATATTTTAATGTCCTCCATGTACTCAATAATCTAACATCACTGGCATATTTGTTATTCCTAAAATACAATTATCTATCTTTTGATTCTATGTTATAATTTATGGTTGGACTGCTTGAGTTGTGGTTCTCAACATGTGTTGTGAATTCCCTTATGCCTCCCAGAGATACTTTCAGAGGATATAGATAAAATCAAAGCAAATTTTTAAAAATATAATCTATTTGGTTCATTAAGTATCTCCAAATTAAATATAAAAAATTAACAATCATTTAAAAAATATTTTTCAGTTCTAAATTCTCTCTCCTTTCCACCCAAACTTTCTCCTTGAGAAAGTAAGCAATTTTACATGAATTATAATCATGAAGTCATACAAAATATAATCTCATATTATTCATGCTATAAAAGAAAATAGAGACAAAATAAAAATAAGAAAAATAAAGAAACTTTTTAAAAAATGCTTTGAACTTCATTCAGAGTTTATCATCACTCTTCTGGAGGACTTTGTTATTATCAAATCTTATGTCTTTAAGTTTATCAAAGGAAGGTTACCACTTTATTTATTGCTATAAATTATATGTCTATTCTGTTCCATTGATCTATCTTTCTATTTCTTACCCCAAACCAAGTAGTTTTCATAATTATTGCCACATACTGTAATGTAAAATCTGGTGCTGCAAAACATTATTTATTTTTACATTTTTATTAGTTTATTTGATATTCTTGACTTGTTGTTTTCCAAATGAATTCAGTTGTTTTTTTTTTTTTCCTAATTCAGTAATTTTTTTGATAATTTAATTAGGATGACATTGAATAAATAAATTAGTTTAGGTAAAATTGCAAATTTTTTATATTAACTCTCTCAACCCTTAAATAATATTTTCCAGTTACTAAAAACTGATTTTATTTATATAGATTGTGTGTGTGTGTGTGTGTGTGTGTGTGTGTGTGTGTGTGTAAAATATAAAATTTGTTTATATAGTTCCTGGGCATCTTTTGGCAGATGTCTTGCAGGTATTTTATACTGTCTCAAATTACTTAAATAGACTATCTTTTACCATCTCTTCTTGGAGGGTTTTGTTTGTGATAAATAGCTAATAATTTATGTGGGCTCAACGGTAACTAAGTCATTCTCAATTAATCATTCTTACAATAATGTTGTTATTATGCATAATATTGTTCTGGTTCTAAAAACATCATTTTACATGAGCTTGTTAAAGTCTGACTTCATTTTTCTGAAACTATCCCTACTTGTCTCAAATGATACAATCATAAGATAAAACTTGTTTTGCCATTTCACAACTGACGGTCATTCTCTTAATTTCTAATTCTTTGCCACAATAAAAAGGGTGTCTATAAATATCTTTCTACAAATAGATCATTTCCACTTATTTTTGATGTCTGTGGGACACAGGCTTACTAATTGTATTGCCTTATCAAAGGTTTTACAGTTTTATAGCTCTTTGAACATAATTCAAAATTGGTATTCTGAAAGTTGAACTAATTCACAACTCCACCAATAGTGCACTAGTATCCTAATTTTTGCAAATCCTCTCCAAAATTTGTGATTTTCCTGTGCTGTCATGTTAGCTAATCTGATAGTTATGAATTGATATCTCAGAGCTGCGTTAGTTTAACATTTCTCTATTGAGTAGTGATTCAAAGCTCTTGATATTTTTTTTCTGAAAACTATCTATTCATATCCTCTAACTATGTATGAATGAGGGAATGAGGAATGAGACCTCTTTTTGAGCAACTAGGTTGCTCAATTTCTTTTTTCTAAGAAAAGATATGTGAAATATGAAAGTTCTTCTTTAAACTGAGTAATAATTTTTTTTTGTAAATGTTATTTACATTTCATTCACATTGTCAGTTTTTTGGTCATATAATTTTGTAAAATAATGTCTATTAATTGCTTTAATTTCATTTAATTTGTGGTGCATTCACCATTTTTGCTATTAATCATTTAGTTTTTCATTTCATTTTCATTTCTCTGATCAATAGTGATTAAAAACATTCATATAACTAGAAAAAGTTTTAATTTCTTCATCCTAAAATTGTCAATTCATATTCTTAGATCATTTATCAATTGGAGAATGGCTTATATTCTTATGAATTTGAATCAGTTTTCTATATATTTTAGAAATTAAGCCTTTTCAGATGGATTTGCATGTAAATTCTATCAAACATTTAAAGGACAATTACCCCCAATACTTTGCAAGTATTTTGAAAAAATAGGGAAAGAGGACTACTACTAAATTACTTTTATGACACAGACATTGTACTGATATCTAAACACAGGGAAAAAAATTATACACCAATTTCCCTAATAAATATTGATGCAAAAAACTTAAATAAAATATTAGCAGAGAGATTACAGAAAAGTCATCCCCAGGCTAATCAATCCAAGTAGAATTTATACCAGGAATGTAGGGCTGCTTCAATATTAGGAAAATTATTAATACAATTGACTACATAAATAACCAAACCAACAAAACTCCTATGATTATCTCAATATATGCATAAAAAGCATTTCATAAAATTCAACACCTATTAAAAACACTAGAAAGTATAGCAATAAATGGACTGTTCCTTAAAATGATCACTATCATCTATTTAAAACCATGAGCAAGAATCATATATAATAGGGACAAACTAGAACCATTCCCAATAAGATCGGGAATGAAACAAGTTGCCCATTATCACCATCACTATTCAATATTGTATCAGAAATGTTAGCTTTGGCAATAAACAAAGAAAAAAAGATTAAAGGAATTAGAGTAAGTAATGAATAAATCAAATTATTGCTCTTTGAAGATGATATGATAGTACATTTAGAGAACCTTAAAGAATCATCTAGATTCAACTAGAATGAACCTACTAGAAACAATTCACCACATTAGCAAAGTTGCAGGATACAAAATAAATCCACATAAATCATCAGCATTTTTATATATTACCAAAAAATTCCAGTAGCAAGAGATAAAAAGAGAAATTCCATTTAAAACAATTGCTGATGATAAAAAATATTTAGGAGTCTACCTGCCAAGGCAAAGTCATGAACTATATGAACACAACTACAATACACTTTCTATGCAAATAAAGTCAGATCTAATCAATTGGAAAACTATAAAGTACTTTGGGTAGGCCAAGCAAATGTAATAAAAATTACAATACTACCTAAATTAGTCTACTTATTTAGTGTCATACCAATCAAACTCTCAAGAAATTATTTTACAGAGCTAGAAAAAATAACAAAGTTAAACTGGAAGAACAATAGATTGAGAATTTTAAGGAATTTAATGAAAAATAATGCAAATATTGGTGGTCTACTGTACCAGATCTAAAGCTATATAACAAAACAGTGGTCATCACAGCCATTTGGTACTGATTAAGGAAAAAGTAATTGATCAGTAAAATAGGTTATGTTCACAAGACAAAACAGTCAATGACTATAGTAATCTAGTCTTTGACAAACCCAAAGATCCCAGCTTTTGGGATAAGAACTCACTAGTTGACAAAAACTGCTGGGGTAATTGGAAACTAGTATGGCAGAAACTAGGCACTGACCCACACCTAACACCATATACCAAGATGAGACTGAAATGGATTCATGATCCTGACAAAAAGAGTGATAATATAAGCAAATCATTAGAAAGTAGGATAGTTTACCACTCAAACCCCAGGAAAAGGAAGGAATTTGTCACCAAAGATCAAATGAAAACCATTATTGGTCACAAAAAAAGATAATTTTGATTATATTAAGTTTAAAAGTTTATGTTCAAACAAAACTAATGCAAACAAGATTAGAAGAGAAATAATAAACTTGGAAAATATTTTTATATTCAAGGGTTCTGAGAAAGGCTTCATTTCTAAAATATTTAGAGAATTGATTCAAATCTATAAGAATTCAAACCATTCCCCAATTGATTAATGGTGAAAAGATATGAACAGTTTTCAAATAAAATTGAAATCACTTCTAGTCATATGAAAAAGTGCTCTAAATCACTATTGATCAGAAAAATACAAATTAGGAAAAACTGAGATTCCTGTGCATGCCTCTCAGATTGGCTAACATAATGGGAAAAGATAATAATGAATATAGGAGGGGATGTGGGAAAATTAGGCCACTAATACATTGTTGGTGGAGTTGTGAGCTGATTCAACCATTCTGGTGAGTAATTTGGAACTATTTCCAAAGAGCTATCAAACTTTGAGTACATTTTGATTCAGTAGTGTCCCTACTGAGGCTGTATTGCAAAGATGTCATAAAGGAGGGAAATGGACCTACATGTGCAAAAAATTTTGTGGCAGCAAAGATGTAGCAAGAAACTGGAAACTGAATGGATGCCCATTAGTTGAAGAATGGCTGAATAAGTTATGGTATCTGAATGCTATGGAATATTATTGTTTTATAAGAAACAATCAGCAGGATGAATTCAGAGAAGCCTAGAGAGACATGAACTGATGCTCAGTGAAGACCCAGGAGATCATTGTACAGGGCAACAACAAGATTATAGAATGATCAATTTTGATGGATGTGGTTCTCTTAAACAATGAGATGATTCAGACCAGTTCTGATGATCTTGTGATGGGAGCCATTCATATCCAGAGAGAGGACTGTGGGAAATGAGTGTGGTTTACAACATAGCATTTTCAGTCTTTTTGTTGTTTGCTTGAATTTTGTTTTTTCTCATATTTTTTACTGTTTGGATTGATTTTTATTGTGCAGCAAAATAATTTAATGAATATGTATGAATATATTGCATTTGACATATATTTCTGCCATGTTTAAGATATATTGTATTACTTGCCACCTAGGGGAGGAGGTGGGGGAAGGCTAGGGGAAATTAGAACACAAGGTTTAACAAGAGTTAATGTTGAAAAATTATCTATGCATTTGCTTTGAAAAAGAAACTTTATTTTTTTTAAAAAAGAAAAGAGGCCATGATCAGAACCCTTATATGTAAATCCCCTCCCCTCCCAAGGTTTCTGCTTCCCTTCTCATATTATCTGCATTTATTTTGTTTATACAATCACATTTTGTGAAGGTGCTTTGTACAACTGATAAAAAGATATGGTGCTTTCTTTCCATTTACTTTTCTCCAGAGGTTTATTATTTATAACTTTTCTAGTACTCAATTCATCTCTTTGACTTCTTTCTTATTTATGGTTAAATTTATCTAGCTTTGAGAGGGGAAAGTTGAGATTTATTTCTACTATTATTTTAATGTTTATTTCCTCCTGAAATTTATTTAAGTTTTCCTTTAAGATTTGGATACTAAAACTTCTTTTAGTATTGATATTACTTGCATTGTTTAAGGTTAATTTTATTAAAATAGAATTTGTCTCTTTAAATTGGATCTATTTTTGAATAGACTCAATTTTTTTCTGCTTCGTTTGAGATCATGATAGCTTACCCTACCTTTTTTAAAAATTTAATCTGATAATTAATTTTGCTCCAGTTTCTTATTTTAACTCTCTCTATATTGTTTTGTTTCATGTGTGTTTTTCTGAATAACATATTGTTGGATTTTGATTTCTATTCCTTTCAGTCTTTCATTATATTTTATGGGTAAGATCATCCCATTCACAATCACAGATGTGATTACTAACTTTGCATTTCCCTTCATCCCATTTTTTTTCTTTTCATTCTCCCCTCTGTCTTTTTATGCTGATCTTCTTTCAAGTTTGGTTTGATTCTTATCACTGTCTTGTATCTCCTTTCCATATTATCAGCCTTACTTCCTCTTATCCCCTTTCCCTCCAGTTTCCTTATTGTTTGGGTAAGATAGATCTATATTATAAATCATTATTTATAAATAATGTGTATATAGTTTTCCACTTTGAACAAATTTATGTGCAAGTGATTTTAAGCATTGGCCTCCTTCAACCCCAAACAATAAAAATTCTTTCTGGCATACTTCTTTTATGTAGGATAACTTCCCTCATTTTTGCTCTTCCTTCCTCATTATCCCAGTGTGTCACTTTCTCACCTACGAGATTTTTTTTTACATCATTCCAACATAATTGATTTGTTTCTCCATTGCCTTTTTATATGTAACCGTTTTAACTGTTCTAATAATGATTTAGCTCTTAGAACATGTATCTCATCTTTCTGTATAGACAAGTAAACAGTTTTGGCTGATTGAGCCCATTATGATTTGCCTTTCTTGCTTATCTTTTATATTTTTCTTGAGTCTTGTATTTGAATGTCATTTCTTTTTATCCAACTAAGGTCCTTTTATCAGAATTGCTAAAAAGTTTATTATTTTATTAATTTTCAACTTTTTCCTTGACAGATTATACTCAGTTTTTGCTGAGTAGATTATTCTTGGTTGTAATTCCAACTCTTTTGTCTTTCATATCATATTTTAAGTCCTCTTCCCTTTTTATATAACAGCTGCTAAATCAAATGAAATCTTGATTATATATTCACAGTATTGCAATGGTTCTTTCTGGCTGTTAGGAGGATTTTATCTTTAATTTAGGAGCTCTGGGATTTGACTACATGATTCCTGAGAGTTTTCATTCTGTGGTATCTTTCAGATAGTAATAAATTGATTCCTTTAATTTCTACTTTTTCTTCTGATTCCAGGATAACAGGACAATGTTCCTTGACAATTTCTTGAAATATGTTGCCTAGCCTCATTCTTTGAGCATAATATTCAGTAATCCATAATTTTTAAATAATTTCTCCTTGATTTTTTTTCAAGTCAGTTGTTCCCCCCCCACCATGAGATATCTCATATATTCTAGTATTTTTCCACTATTTTGACTTTGTTTTTTCTATTAATTTCTCATCCATTTATTAACTTCTAATGAAATAATTTTATTTTTAAGGAATTCTTTTCTTTAGTAATCCTTTATACCCCTCCCCCCCAATTTGGATAGTTTTACCATTTAGTGGACTTTTGTTGTTGTTGTTGTTGTTGTAATTTTCTTCAATATTTTTGTGCCTTTTTCACCAAGCTATTAACTATCTTTTCATAATTTTCTTCCATTGTTTTCATTGTATTATGAAACTCTGCCACTCTGATTTTGTAAATCTCCTTTTAACTCTTCTGGGAATTCTTATCTGATGTGTCTAGTTCACATTTTGCTTTGATGTTTTGCTTGTAGCTCTTTTGATTTGTCTATTTATCTGTTTTCTGTCTGTCTATTTATCTACCCATCTATCTATCTATGTCTAGAATTTCCCTGTCATCATATAAACTTCTTATGCTCCAGTTCTTTTTTGTTGTTTGTCCCCATAATGAAAAGAAAAAAATCATTGGAAAATATACTGATATTTGGAAAGATTGAAGGTAAAAGGAAAAGTGGACAGTAAAAGATGAGATGAATAAATAAAGTCATAGAAAAAGAAACAAACAAATATGAGCTTAGACAGACTTCAGGAGATAGTAAAGTATAAAAGGTTCTGGTGTGCTCCAGTCTATAGTGTCATGAAGAAAACACTACCAAATGATTAAATAACAAGAGAAACACTTTTTCATTTTACTTCTTGATTTTGATCCTTACTTTAATATTAAGCTCTGTTTCCAGTTTAGAGATGTGGGGATGCTTTTGCTGCTGCTTTTAAAGCTAATTCTGGGGGTTTAGATGTTTTCAATACTGCCAAGATAGTAAGTAAGATCTGGGGAAACGTGTGATCATTGCTCTCCTGGTTTGCACTCTTGTCTTTACCTGTGAAGGACTCCTGATCCTTTGAGATCCAAAAACATACTGTTTCTTTGGTTCCCTGATCAGCATCTTGGAGTCTGACAATTTTATTGTACCTCTTCACCTGCAATATTCTTCCTTGCCCTTGAGCTATGATTCAGAAGCGGATATAGGCAATGGAGTTGGCAAATAGTTGCATCTCAAGGTTCCTGCTTCATTTTAACAAAAATATTCTTCCTTGACCTTCAATTGAGATACAGATGCAGATACAGGGAATGGAATTTTCAATGTTTGGTCCTTCTTCCAGCACTGGAATATGATTTTTTTTTTCTTATTCCTTTGGAGAATTATTTTAAAGTTTTTTTTGGAAGGGAATATTGAGAGAACTCATTTGAATCCTTTCTATACCCCACCATTTTAGAAGTTCATGGCGGTTTAAAGCCATTATTTCTATCATGAATTTTTTTGAAGTATTAGAGTTGAAACATCCCTTTTATGTTTTTTGTAGGTTGTTCTTCATGATCTAATTTGAGGCAAAGATAGAGAATGGTTTATCATTTCCTTCTCTAGATCATTTTATAGATGAGTCCCCAGTGTGACACATCTTGAATGTATTTAAGATAAGCTTCAGACTCAGGAAGATGTCTTTCTGATTCTAGACATGGCATTTTATCCACTGTGCCATCTAACTGCCCCTTTTGCATATACTTGTGTACAAATGTATCTACTTATTAAAATATACACAGTCAACTAATTATTATTAATTTTAATAATTAATTCAATTTAATTAATTATTAATTAAAATACAACCAACTTGGATTTGGAACCTCTAAAATATCTATAATATTTAACTTCCTTGTATGAAATAAGCTATTTTGTGTAAAAAGATTTTTTAAAATGCCCATAACAAATCATGAAATCATTCCTTTCATCTCTGAATTATAGCCTCACATAGCCATGCCTTAAGTAAAATTTTTTCTTTTTTACACTTTTCCCCATGATATCAGGATGAAAAGAGATAAATGGTATTTCTTTTTTTTTCATTTGTTTTTCATTGTATAGCAAAGATGTGGCAATGAGACAATGTTATTGGTTGTACAGATTATGGAATAGAATTTGTTCAGCCTAAAGAAGTTTAATTAAAAAGCAAGAAAATGTGTTTGATTAGGCGATACTAGACTTGTTATGAATATATAAAATGGATTCATAGTTTCTAGATATATTTTCTTAAGTATGACATTTTTCATAATGAACATGATTGAAAATCATTTTTCTACACAGAAACAGTTATGGTTATTAGGTTTTTATATAATAACCTCTACCTACCAAAGAAAACTCCAAAGTTATATTTGCTTCATTAATTTAAGGGAAAAAATAAATGAAGTTATTCCATGTTTTTTTTTTAATACCAAGCTTATGTATACTTATAATGAATAACAAAAGTAACTGTTGAAGTGCTTCATCCACTTGATGTTTATTATATGATGAAGAATTTTTTTTCACTTCTACACATGTTGAAAGGTGAAGAAGAAATAATAACTAGAACCATAGCAAGATTTAAACATATGATTGAAGTTTCCAGAAGGAACAGTTCTCATCTGTTTGGACCATGGATACACATGTATATTTGTTTATGCTTAACATTTTTAGTATTGATACAAACTCCTAATAACTTTGTTGAAAGAATATCAAGGAAGTGATGATAAAATTATGTCAATATCAGGATTGTATGCTAGATTTTGTGGATTGTGTCATTTCTATATATTTTCATTGATTTTTGAACTGTGCTGCTTTTAACATAGTAATTTTTATTGGTTTGAAGAATAATTATTCCATTCAAGAAAATAGAATGCTTCCTACCTATTTTTTCCTTTAATATAAATATCGAAAATCTTAAAAATCTACTATACTCAAATCAATTTGCATTGTAATGTATTCTGAAAGTTTGAATAAATCTAAATAATATGCATATGCATAAAATATATTTTCAAAGATGTTCATAGTAGCATTACTTAGAATGTAAAAAACAAAAATGATTTAAAAATATGGCAGTAAGCACTATTTAACAATACGGGTATATTTGAATAAATTATTGTAATTTAAGAGAAACATTGTTGTTCATTTGCTTTTCCTTTGTTAGAAGACCAATGGTATCACAGGATAATGTCTTAATACATGGATAAATTGGATTTATGTCAGAGTCACACAAGTGATCAGCTTCAGAATCATTGAAGTCCTGTGACAAGACAAAAGTCAGAATGACTAATGATGACCCAGAATGCAATGGATAACCTTGGCTTCTTCAATGTATGATCAAATTCTAAGGGATCAGCACTGCCTATTTCAGCCATCTTCATGACCATTGGAACAAATTATTCTCAATTGTCCATTTTGTCAGGCAATATCATACATCCATTTGCATCTGGAATATCATTCAAATCTCTCACTATATAGTTAATAAGTGGAGACCCAGAGATGTTATGTATATGTTATGTGGGTTTTTTTTTCAGATCACAGAGCTAGTGAATGAGTATGGGACACTGAGTACAAATACAACATTTTCTCAAGGCATAGCATTACTGCAAGCATCTAAGATTGACAAGAATGAGTAACAAAATGAAATATAAAAAGACTTTTAAAATAAAATAGGATTAAAGCTTAATAAAGCTAAACCAGAATACAATACACTATAATTATGACTCATGAATATGTGTGTGTATGTGTGTGTGTGTGTGTGTGTGTGTGTGTGTGTGTGTGTGTATGTGGATTGGAATGGACAAATAATTCTGATGGAAATATGGAGTGAGAGATAGAAAAGTTACCAAGTTTTATGGGTTGTATTTAGATTTTTTTGCATCCAAATAATTTCAAAACTAATTCAATTTATTGCATTAATATTTAATAAAGTTTATTTACATTTAAGTTCAAATTTGAATAAATGTATATCTGAAATGAATAAAGATGAAAAATTGCAATTCCAATGAAAATGTCCTGTTTTCCAAAGCATAGAAAAATAGGCCTTTCTACCAATTTCCTCAATTAAAGGTAATTTGGAAATTATAATTTCATTATAAATGAATATTATTCATAGGTGGGGCATTTGGTTTGGATTCAAAACATTTTTTCTATTATTGTTGTTATTTTAAAATCATTATGGTTACCATGGTCATGGAACATAGGATAGTATAATAATAGCTGGTATTTATATAACACTTTTGGATTTACTTTGTAATTTGGAATTACTTTATAATTATTACCATGGTTTCCTCACAATAATCCTAGTGGTAATTGTTGTGATTTTTTCTATTCTACAAATGAGGAAACTAAGTTGTTTTTGAGAGACTGATTTTGAATTAAAGTCTTCTTGATTCTCAGTCCATTACACTATCAATTACACTATCTAGCTATCTTAAAATGTCAAACTTTTGATAAATTGGTAAGTTTTGTTGAACTATCCTTCCTTAAACAAATATAATTTATATTATAGAGTAACAGTCTGAATATTGTGGGAAGATAAATAGAATAGAAAATGTAAGTGATTTAAGAAAAAATTAATAAAATTATTTTACAATTTTAACATGCATCTTTGTAACTTTTTAAATGTATACTAATATATAGGGTTAGGTATATATTAGAGAGTTAATAAATGCATATTAGTTAAGAAATCACTTGCTGGAAAACCAATCAGCCTCACCATTTATGCTAAATGTACACAAATTTTTATTGTCAGGAATAAATTGGTACAAAGAAATATCATTTTTAAAAGGCACAGATATAAAAAGCAATCTGAAATAGTGGATATAGATCTCAAAGACCTTGTCTATTTCTCACATCTGAAAAATTTTGGCTAGATGACCCTAAATAATGGGGTTCCAAATAATTCTTTAAGACAATAATCTGTGGAAATCTTACAAAATTTAAATGGTAGACAGTGTTTCCTGATCTAGGAGTTGCCCAAATCAATAATCACATGTCCACTGTCTATTCTTCTGTGAATCTATTTTTAGAACTACTTAAATAAATGTAGTTCTTTAATTGTAATTTTGAAATAATTTTTGATTCAATTTTTATTTTTTATTAGAGGAAGATTAGTAGTAGTAGTAGTAGTAGCAGCAGCAGAAGCAATAGCAGTAGCGACAGCAGTACCAGTAGTTGCTGCAGTAGAGTACTAATATAGTAATAATTTTTTCTGAAAGGACTACACAGTCAAGTCAGAAATATAGAAAAGTGAAACCAAGATGAAAGTTACCATCTGGACTTTTATTTTTTTTCTTTTTATTATATCTTTTTTATTTACAAGATATATGCATAGGTAATTTTTAAGCTTTGACCATTGTAAAAACCTCTATTCCAACTTTTCCACTCCATTTCCCCACTCCTCCCCCAGATGGCAGGTAGACCCATACATGTTAAATATGTTAAAATATATGCTAAATACAATATGTGTATGCATATCCATACACTTATTTTGCTGCAAAAGAAATATCAGACTTGGATATAAGGTATAAATAACCTGAGAAGGAAATCAAAAATGGAAGTGGACAAAAACAGAAGGATTGGAAATGCTATGTTGTGGTTCATTCTCATTTCCCAGAGTTCTTTTGTTGGGTATAGCTAGTTCTCTTCATTATTGAACAAATGGAATTGATTTGGTTCATCTCATTGTTGAAGAGAGCCACGTTCATCAGAATTGATCATCAAATAGTATTGTTGTTGAAGTATATAATGATCTCTTGGTCCTGCTCATTTCATTCAGCATCAGTTCATGTAAGTCTCTCCAGACCTTTCTGAAATCATCCTGCTGGTCATTTCTTACAGAAAAATAATATTCCATAACATAAGTATACCACAATGTATTCAATCATTCTCCAATTGATGGGCATGCTCTCAGTTTCCAGTTTCTAGCCACTACAAAAAGGGCTACCACAAAAATTTTTAATTAATCTTCATGTTATCTTTGACATCAGCACAGGTAGATGATACCGTGGGAAAATTGCCAGGTCTGCAACCATATAGACCCATTTTCCTGAACTTAGATTTGTATTCAGACACTTCCGATGTTTATTAAATGTGTGACCCTGAACAAGGCATTTAACCCTGTCTGCCTCAGTTTCCTCATGCATAAAATAACCTGGAGAAGGAAATGGCAAACTGCTCCAAGTTCTTTGCTAAGAAAATCCCAATGGGATCACAAAAAGTTAGACAGGAACAAAACAGATGAACAATAACAATACCCTTGACTCTTCACTCTTAGCCACCTAGCTATTCAAATGTCAAAATTGTGAATTCTACCTTTATAATATGTACATATATATATATATATATATATATATCCATATATCTCTACATCTATATCTATTTATATATACATATACATCTATTTCAATATATATGTATATATGTATATGAATATATATATATATAATATATGTCTATGTTGTGTAATATCTCTCACATGAAGTCCCCTTCACTCAACCCACAAAGCTATGATTATTCTCAACCAAGTCCAGGAGTTCTTCATCTCTGTGGCTGGAAATTTGTGATAGCTTCCCAACTGATCTTCCTGGGTCAAGTCTTTGCCCTTTCAAATTTATCCTTCATGTAGACATTGCCATAATTTTTGTTGTTGTTGTTGTTTAGTTTCAAGTGAAAGTCTACTCAGGTCACTATCCATAGACTATAAATTCCAGTGGGTGCCTGTTATTTTTAAGATTAAAATATAAACACTTCATTTAGCATCTATATGAATAAGTGACAGGAAAGTCCAGCTTCTCTTTGCTTGGATTTCTTAAACCAGGCAACAACTAGAAAAAAAAAAAGAGAACTTCAAAGGATTTCTTTTGGATAACTCCTGAGTTCTTGTTAAGTAGCCAATTAAGGGCATCATTATATAGTTCAAGACAGAAATGATTGGAAGTAAATATTCCTTAAACCATATAGTTGATTATAGTATACAGAGGATACACACACACACACACACACACACACACGCACGCACATACACACATACATACACACACACACACACACACACACACACACACACACATATATATATATATAAAGAGAAAGACCAAGGAGATATGTGTGTATGCATACATATAGATGTATTATGTATGTGAATATGGATATATATATGCCTAATCATAAGAATAGTCCATGTAGATTGGTTTACTTTTATTATATATTAGTGCAATGACACATTTTCCTTTTGTCCTCCTGAGAAGCATCTCCATATTTTGTTTTCAGTCTTTACCCAGAATTTCCAATTCATTGTCAATTTCTTTCAAGAGTTCTGCTTTTATCTTTCATCTATGAGTGCTTATTTATCCATTAGCCAATTACCCAGTGACTACTTATATCAGTGTATATGCTCACCAATAGCCCCACATCATCTCATTAATGATTTTCACTTTCCAATAGGCCTATTCATACCCAATTAAATGGCAGAGGTTAGTTATTCAAAAATGACATTATAGAGATTCTTGCTTACTCTACTTTTGCATGTCAAGCACTTCAGATTGTACTTGATCATTCCCAGTAGAAATTATAGCTGAATAATCATCCTTACATGCTTATTCTGTTTACACAAAAGATAATATATAAGCTATTTCATATTATACATAGCACATGTATTGCAGTATTATTTATAATAAAAAGGAGAACATGTAATAATCAATGACAGTTGTAAGACTTACATAACTTCCATGGCACTTTCAAGAATGCTAAAGAAATTTACATATTAAACTCTCTGTTAATGTAAAACAAAACAAAACTAATCTGGAGGCCAAAGTAATGTCATATCTGCTATTTTCCCCCCTATTGCAAACCTTTTCCATTTATGCAAATTTTGTTTATGCCAATTAGCATTTTACTGAATCTTTAAGTGATCATTCTTTTCTCTCCATTTCTGATTATGAGTTTGGATGTTATATGTAAATGCCTAATTGCCTCCACTTTGTCCCATTAAATGCCACAAATTTCCTAAGGGGAAAATATGAGAGCAACTTATATACCCTGGTTAAATGTAAATGTGCTTCTTTTCCACTGTGAAGCTTTCTTTTTTATCAATTATATCTAGTAAAGTTTAGCCTGAATTATATCATTTAAAGTCTTCATTACAATGAGAAAAACTTATAGAAACTTACAGTAGGTATTGGGCATGGTGATGAGAAGTGGGGAGCAGGAATCTGTTTACAACATCTAAACCCATGTCATTATGACCTAAAAGCTTTCTGTATTTTATGCACTTTAGCCTGAAACATTTACTGCCACTATTACATTTTGCAATTACAGTGAAGTGAGGCAGAAAATAGCAGTTCAAAAATGTATTCAAGTAATGAAGTTTGAACCATTAGTTGCAAGGCTGTTGTTATTTTAGCAAATATTTAATCTTCCAAGCAGCATGGGTTCCTAATTGATCTTTAAGTATTATTGTTCCTGGACATTTCTAATCGAATTCTAATTGCTACTTTAGGGCAGTTGGTGAATAATGTGTAATGGATGGTAGCGATTGTTACACTGTATTATATCAACTACACTGACTAAAATAAATTTTTGAGTTGACCCATTATCTTGGTAATAAACAAATTACCTCTTTCTATGAGTTTTCATTAGGCCTGGAACAAAGGTTTTTCAGAATGATAAAAACTAAGGTTTCTATAGCCCTTTGGGGGACAAATATTTATAGCTTTATCTGTGTTGGATAGATAGATACATACACATACAGATTTATTTGATCCTGTCAAAAATCTTATAAGTGCTATTATTTCACAGATGAAGTTATTCAATCTCAGAAAAGTGAAGGTTTTTGCTGATGGTCACAAACCTAGTGAGTATCTTAAAAGTGTCTCTGAGTCTAGTTTTTCAGCTAAGTCCAGAGCTAGTCATTCTATATTAACAGTATCCACTTAAAATCTAATTAGGTATTGCCAATGATATTAAATGACAAAATCACATATAGATTATTGAATATTATTTCTAAAAGTAAACAAATTTTGCTGTAGCATATAAACAACCAAATACACAAGGAAATAGAACCATATTCAATATTAAGAAGAATGTTTGATCTTTAGGTAGTATATAAATGATACACTAAATAAAATGTTAAGCTCCTTAAGATACTATTTCCTTTTGAGGGTTTATACTTAAAGCACTTAATACAATGTTTCACACATTGTAGGTGTTTAATAAATGTGCCATTTAATGGAATTGAAAAGTCAGTTATTTTTCCCTCAATTTTGTAAACTCATTTTAGCTTATAAGCCACTGACACTCTTCTTCCTACATGTTGAAAACCTATAATGTCATTTCACATGAATTTATTCATTGAAAAAGCATTTTGGATAACTACTATGGGCCCAGTTCTAGTATAATAACATATGTAACAAAAGGATAATGCAGAGTGCCTTTCCTCAAAGAATATGTCAGAGAAAAGATTTAAATAAAATAATTAGGGAACAAAAGTGGACATAACCAAAGATTTAGTGAATACTAAAAATTCAATAAGCAATAGAAATTCAAAAATTAAAAGAATAGATTACAGAAAATGCAGAATTTTAGAATGAGAAGGAATCTCAGTGGCCTTTCATTCTCAACCATGTCTGAAATGAATTTCCCAAGTATAAGACTCTAACACGCTACAATGAAGTAGTCATCTGATTCAGTGCCTACAGTGACTGGGAATCCCCCATTGCCAAATACAATTTATTTTACTTTGGGATAATCACAATTTTTAGGAAATTGTGTTTTCTTTTTTCCTAACACCACATTCAAATTTATCTCTTCTGGAGCTTATTGTTTCCCTATCTTGTTTCTATCTTTGGGGATGGGGGGGGGAGGGTAAAGGGTCTCTCCCATGAAAACCTTCCAAATATTTGTACATGCTTATCATCTTTCTTTCTAATCCCCTCCTGATTAATCTCTTCTATGCTTTCTTCAATGCATTTTTATGAAGTTGGCTTCAGGATCATCAAGTATTCTGGTTGATTACCTCTGAACATTCCTCTTAATTAAAGTCCAAAGTTGTGAAACCCAGAACTGAAATCAGTAATCAGACATAGCCTCACCAAGACAGATAAAAACAGAGATAACACTTTATTCCAAGGAGTCAGGCATTTGTTAATGAAATCTGTGATTACATTAGTTTATCAACTTTATCCTATTGTTGACTCCAGTTGAACTTCAATTTAACCTGTCAACAGGAAAAATAAATAAAATAATCCATTTAACTTGTCCACTCACACCTTGTGTCATGTCCCCATGGCTTGCTTAGTTGTGTGAGTTACATGTATTGGAGTAGTCATAAAAATAAAATATGAAAAGATTTGGATATTTGAGTTAGGCTTTGAAATATGAGAAGATCTGACCAAGAATGAGAATAAGGAAAAATTCTAAGCAAGTTTGTGAGGAATCATTAGTAAAGTTAGAGAGGCAGAAAAACCTGAAATATATAATTGGATAGTAAGTAAACCAACTAATTCATACTGGAGAACACTGGGAGACAAAGTTAGATAGATGATTAAATTATAGTAATATTTTAATGATAATTTCATAATTGAATTAAGAGCCTTGAAGAAGCATCATATATTTAACTGATAGTCAACTGAATAAGAAATATAAGGTTTATGTTCAAGATATTCTTTTACAAATTTTCAATTCAAGTAAATAATTATAATATCACTATTCAATTTTGGGGGGGAAAGGATGCTTTGAATGTTTGAGTAAAAGCAACAAATCAGAAGTATATAATAAATGCCCAGTCTTCTTTTTCTCAGTCAGTAATCTTATCTAAAGACCATTCCCAAAAAGTGAAAGAAAAAAAAGAAACAAGCCATAAGAAAAAAAGGTACATTTCTACGTATAAATTTGTATTTGTGACTTAGATGATAAGAACTGTTCTGACAGACTTAACAAGGGACAGAGGAAGGAAAGGATGAGAGCTTTGTTGTGTTATTTGGGGCATCGTGTTCAGTATCATATAGATAACTACAAGAGTGAACACATTTAAGTTTTGTGACCCATTTTTTGGTCAATCTGAGTAAGTTACAAAGCAACCCAGATGATTACAACATTGGACATTCAGGATGGAGAAATTAGAATGAATTAAGGCAAGGCTTTATTTTTGGTCCTAGAGATAAAAAGATAAAAAATATCAGCTCCTCCCTTCAGGAAGTTTGCATTTTATTGAACGAATGGAATAAAGCATCTATTAACACAAAATTGCATGGCATAATGATATGGCATGTGATGGTACACCATAAGATAATGAAACATAACACATTATAACTAACATAGCAATGAAACATACTGAAGGATAAAACAAAAAAGAAATCAGATCATGATAAAGTGAGAAAGGAGCAATACCTTAAGAAACTTAGAAAATTGATAGCAGAAATTTTGATAATAACATCTGATCTGACCCTTAGAGGAAGAAAATTCTCAAAAATGGAAATGAAATGGGAGTGCAATACAATTAGACATCTTGGATGAGTGAAATGCACACAAGCATAAAATGTATGCAGTGTTCCAGAGACAACTGGCAGTTCAGTTTGTTGGAATTATATATTGCATAAAAGGAAATAATGTAAAGTAAGGTTGGAAAAATGGAATATTATCACACTGTTAAGATCTGTACATGGTAAGCTAAAGAGACATTTATTATATTTTATTTAATTTAATATTTAATGTATAACATTCAATATATAGTAATAATGATTTTAATGAAGAATCAAAGTAGTAAGTTTGCATTTCTGAGAATAATCATCAGTCTTATAAAATATTTTACTTTGTCAGTTATATGTAAAATGTTTTAAACATTTTTTTTCCAATTTTGAGTGGCATTTTCTCTCCATCCTTCTTCCTTCTCCCATTTACTAAGAAAATACTATTTTTTATTTTCTTTATTTTTCTTGCATTATTTTTGTCTCTTTCCTTTTGCAATATGGCTAATATGGAAATAAGTTTTCCCTCACTTTCACTGTATAATTGAGGTCAAGTTGTTTGCATTTTCAAAAAGGAAGGAGGTATGGGAAGAACAAACTAATTCACCACTTAAAATTTAAAAACAAATATATTTAATTGGTAAATATTTAATAAGGTAAATTAAAAAATTCAAAAGAGCTTATGATTTACATTAAAAAATTCATCAGAGTCCTTCCAATAGTTGAGAATTGATTCATTCAGCCATCTTTCACATATTTAAATTAAATTTGACATTTTGACACTTCTCACCCACTAGAGTACCATTTAGTAAATTACTTATGTAGGACATCACCTCAAAAGTGATTGAGTGATTGAGACCTCCCCAATGAAAAGACCTTCTAATGAAAAGAGTACAGACTTAGAGAACTCTATGCATAAGTATTAATGAAGTAGAAAATGAATCCATTACATGATTAAAATTTTGTTTTAATATCAACTTTTATAAAATTAATTTTCCCTCTCTGACTTATGATTGCAGACCTATTGTGCTTCTCCTAATTAATCAATTGTAGAAGATAAATTTATTACAAACCATACACATATGCATACATTGACTTTCAATTATGAATCTGATAAGGACTTTGCTATGGTTATTTTTCCCTTGGATGAAATGAAATTTAACTGCAAATTGGCTTGGAGTTGTATTTATGGACTACATTATTCTACAAAAAATGTCAATATGGATGTTGAGTGAACACTGTCAAAAATAAGTAAATAGTGATATTTTTTTCCAGTTAATTTGGTTTCAGTTGTCAGTGTATCTCTGATTTTGAAAATATTCTTATTTTCTCATCTCTAGAACTGTTGAATAATTATAGTAGGACATGATTAATGCCACTTTCATTTTATTCTCAAAACTTACAATGAAAAAAAATAATCAAATATCTCTGCAAATTATAACACAGTCTATTTCTTTGAATTGAAAAGAAAGGTTCTTTATTACTGTCTTTGACATAATTCAGGAGGATTTGTTAAACTGTTTTTGACTTTAAGTTTGCTAGGAGAGAAATTCATTACTATGCTTTAATTCAGAGCTAAACACCTTTAGTTTTAAATTAGGACAGTTCTGAATTGCATAAATCTGGACTGATGAGATGGTCATACTCATTGACATATTGCAATCTAAATAAATTCAAGTTTTCTTTGAAATTGCTTATTAAATCTGGTCAATTTCTATAACTTAATTTACTACCTCATTATAGTTGTAATTAGAATGGTGGTTATAGAACTGCTTAATTATGTATTTTAAAAGAAACATGCTGAATAACTGGCTAATTAAAGACACTAAACTTTTGGATGTTTTTCTTAATGGAGCCTGGGGAAAATAGTGGGAGTATTTCCAATTACTATACTCCTTGTAAAAATAGTGATAGCTCTGATTTGAAGTTTGCTGTTAAAGTATAAGGATCTTGAGAGCTGCAATGAGAAGACAAAAACAATTATCTGAACAAAGTTTCTACAATAAATACAAAATTATGTTAGCCAGTTGTTTAGTGGAGATATATATACAATGACTTTAATAAAACAAGAATAGACAATTGAAGAAATTTAAAAGTGGTTTGAAAGGAACTACATCTTCAATAATCTTGGATACTACAACTCAATTTTTGTTCTATCGAAGGTGATGAGTTGTTTATTATGATAGTGATATCAATTAATTTGTATATTTAATGTAAACTGGATATTAAAATTCTTGGAATTAGAAGTATTTTTTCCTTTTATGTTTAATATTTGGTATTTTAATACTTAATTGGATAAAATAATTGATTTCTTAATTAAATGAAAGTATTTAAATATAGGCTTATTTTCTATAAATTCACCACAAGTATCTTCAGGACAATTCCAGCTGTATACAAAAATAGGAATAACTCATACAATATTTCATTCTGTTTTTGTTTGGTTTTGTTTTATTTCAATTTTCAAGACTATATTATTATTAATAATTTGGTGTATAAAATTTATCAACAATGATGTATATTAATATCATTGTTCTCAAATATGGAGGTGGGACCATGTTAAATATGTTAAGATGTAAATAGATTTAATTATGATAATATCTTGGCTCTCAGACAGTTTATTTGTTACATTCTCAACAATATAATAGAGATTACGCATTAAATATGGTTGTTTCATCCATTTTTTTATGAATCATAGGAAAAACTCTGGGATATGATTCTGGGTGATTAAACCATATCTTTCAAGACATTGATTGTATTAGTTTTGATTTAAAATTATATGTTACATGAATTGTACCATTTCTTTGAGAAATTTCCATTGATCAAAAATTCAAGCTCATTTTGGATAATTCTTTCCCATTAAGAAAGTATCTAGCACCCCTCCTCCCTCTCTCTTCTATCAGGCATTAATTTTCTTTTGAAGATGACAAAGCTGCCTTTGCAAAATGATCTTATGGCTCACATCATGGTTCTTTCCAAGGAAGAGCACTCCAAATGTAAAGTGTGAGGTGATTGGAAAGAGAGATACCACATAGCACCCAATCCTAAAATCCTTATAGTCATATAAGAGGGGAATGAGTTTTCTTAATAAAATAGGAAATAGATATTTGTTTCATAAAGTAATTATGTCAGTTTGTGCTGAAGAAGGCAACTCAGGAAAGTAAATACAGCCAAAAATAATTAACTCCTTAGGCTTGGGGAGATAGATGAGGATTTATAATTAGAGAGTCAAATAAATCAATTAGAACTTGCCAATGGGAATGTACTTTCTTTAAAAAATCTGTCTGAGATGAAAAATTATTGGCATTTGTCCCCACAAAGATGAATATTCATTGCTGCCAATTCTTCAATAGGAACTTGAAAATAAGGGAGTGAATTTTATAAAAGAAAATGAGTTTAATAGATTGCATCTATAAATGTCCCTTATCCCATTATCTTACACATTCTATGACCATCTTGCTTTGTAATTAACAAGGTAATATTTCCATGGAGCCCCACAATGGCTTTTATATATTAAAGGATCTCCTTTTCTACACAATTAAATAAATTAATGCTGATCAACTGGAAAAATATGAATAGGATTTTAGAGTTCCAAGACCATTTCTTTTGTAACTTTTGTAAAGAGTAATGACATCTCCTGGAATGAGTGTAGATATGGCTCTTGAAATATGATTAATAGTCAACTTATTGTCAGCTTTTAGGGATTTAGGGAAATTGAACAGTAGGGCATCAGAGACCCATGAATGTCTAAGGCATCCTCTACAGTTGTGGCTCCAATTGGATTATTCAGAAGATGCTCCAAAAGACAGACCATGAAAGGAAGGAGTAATGTGAGCTGTGTGATATTGTGATCTCTGTACTTATGAATATTTTTATGAACAGGGCCACAGAGGTACCAAACATCTCATATAGTAAACACAAAACTCTTTGATGATTCCAAGGAAGACGGATGTCATCTTGCTGCTTGTTGTAGACCAAAATAAACTGAAAAAAGTCTTCATGCCCATTCTATGCTTCTTCTTAATCTTTTCAATATTACATGTAAAAACAATATTTACATTTAAAAAATTGAATTCCAAATACTCTTCTTTTCCCATTACCTTCTCTTCATTGAGAAGGCAAGTAATTTGATATGTTACATAAGGGATGGCCATGCAAAACACAGTTCCAAATTAAAACACTGCAAAAGAAAACACAGACCAAAAACCCAACAAAAAAACAAACAAAAAGAAAGACAGTTTTTTTAAGGTAGACTTTAATGTGCATTCAAATTTTATTAGTCCTCTTTTTCTGGAGATGGATAGCATTTTAAGGCATAAACTCTTAGGAATTGTCCTGGATTATTGTATTGCTGAGCATAGTTAAATCATTCAGAGTTGATCATCAAAAAATATGCTGCTATTAACTATGTTATTCTTCTGGTTCTATTCACTACACTTTTGTATTTTTCCTGTTTTTTCCTGGTTTTTGTAAAAGCCTCTTATTCCTCATTTTTGATACCATAATAATCATCAAAACCGTACAACAACTTATCAACCATTCTCCAACTAATGGGCATCTCCTCAATTCCCAGTTCTTTCCTACCACTCACACACAAAACTGTTATGAATATTTTTGTGCATATAGCTCCTTTCTTTTTTGTAAACCCTTTGGGACAGAGACTTAGTAGTGTTATTCTTGGGTCCGAGTGACTATATGGTTTTAGAGCCCTTTGAGGGCTCTAAATTCCTCTTCAAAATGGTTGGATCAATTCACAACTTTATAACTATGCTTTAGGGTCCCAATTTTCCTCAGGCATTTATCATTTTCCTTTTCTATAGTATTAGTTGATCTGATAGGTTTGAGGTAATACCTCAGAGTTGTTTTAATGTATAGTTCTCTAATCCATAATGATTTGGAATTTTTTTCATATGGTTATGATGGCTTTGTTTTGTTCATCTCTCTCTCTCTCTTTCTCTCTCTTCATACAAATGTATATAAGTATGTATGTGTATTTTTTCACCCCATCCTTCCTTAATTTGTTTTGCTTCTGATTAGTGCATACCCCAATCTGACCTGCCTTCTATCAGCATCCCCCACCCCCTTTAAGTGCCTTTCCCTCTTACTTCCTTATAGGGCAAGATAGATTTCTATAGCCAATTGAGTAAGTATGTTATTCTCTTTTTGAATCAACAACGGAAGTAAGGTTGAAGCTTTGTTCACTCCCATCCAATTTTCCCCTATATTGTAAAAGTATTTTGTTTTGTTTTGTTTTGCTTGAGACAGTTTACTATATCCTATCTCTTCGTTCTACCTTTTCTTTTGGACTCCTTAATTTTTTTTGTATCATCTCGTATTCATCTCATACCCATGTTCCCTTCCATTTAACCTAATAATAATAGTAATAATAATAAAGTTCTATAAGAGTTACAAGTATCAATTTCTCATATAGGAAAGATTTCAACATTTTTGGATCCTTTATGATTTCTCTTTCTTGTTTACCTTTTTATGTTTCTTTTTAATTTTGTATATCATAAACAAATGCTTTATTAACTCTCTTTTTTCATACTCTCCTCTGCTTAAAAATCTTATTCTAGTTCTTTTGCCCTCCAGAATATTCCATTCCATTCCTGATCCTTTAATATAGAAATCACTAAATTTTCTGTTGTCTTTACTATAACTCCATGATATTTGAATTTCTTCTTTCTGGTTCTTTGCAGTATTTTCTCCTTTATCTGGTTGCTCTGCAAATTGACTATGATATTCCAGTAAGCTTTCTTTTTAGGATCTGTTTCATGAGGTAACTGGTGGATTCTTTCAGTTTCTAATTTACCCTCTACTTTTAGGCTATCAGGGCAGATTTTCTACATATTTTTTTGAAATATGATGTCTAGGCTCTTTTTTTAAAATCATAATTTTAAAGTAGCTCAATACTTTTAAAATTAACTCTCATTGTTCTAATTTTCAGGTGAATTGCTTTTCCAAAAATATATTTCACATTTTCTTCTATTTTTTAAAGTCAACTGATTTTGTTTTATTTTTTCTTAATATCTCATGAATAAGCTTCTACTAGCTCAATTCTAATTTTTAGGGAATAATTTTCTTCAGTGAGATTTTTTATTTCCTTTTCCATTTGGTAAATTCCTATTTATTTTTTCCACTTTTTAAGAAGCCATTCTTCAGGGAATTTTTATACTTTTTTCCCCATTTGCCCAATTTTGCATTTTAAGGAACTCATATCTTTAACAGATTTTTGTGCCTCTTTTACCATTTAGCCTATTTTGTTTTTAAAGATTTTTTTTTATTTCTTTACCAATCCATTTCCTTTTTTTCCATAATTTTCATATCACTTTCATTTTTCCCACAATTTTTACTGTACTTTTTGTTTGATTTTTAACCTCTTTTTTGCTTCTAAAGGAGTCAAAATGGTAGAATAAAGTAAATTCCTGTAAGCCTCCCAGCAAGCCCCTGTGGTAAAAAAAAATCAGGACACACTAAGCCTCAGGGTGGTGGAAAATATTAACACCAACAGCTGGAACTCCCGTGTGTCCTGAACAAACTAAGGGAGACTTCAGACTCTAGGTCCAGGAATTGCCTTATGTTTCTGGAATCACCACATATTTTGAGTAGCTATGGGCAATTAGGAATCCATGAACAATGGATTAGCTAGAACAATGTGCTTTCCAGTGTAGCACCATGGAAGCCTCAGCACATACCAAAGACCAACACTAGAACCCCAACCAATTAAGCTGCCAGATTCCTGTAGACTGCAACAGCACCAGCCACTCTCCATATGCCCCCTCAGGCAGTACCAGAGGTTTCAGAGGGTTTTTTGTGAGTCTTAGGGCAACATCAGTGCAGCACCAGGTAAACAGAAAGGGTCTTCAGTCTCTCACAAATGACTAAAAATTAATTGTAAACTAAATAATCAAATCTTAAAGAATAAATGGGACAAAGAAAAAATCATCAAAACAATCAATAATTAAAAAGAATGAAATCATACTAAAAATTGTGAGATGCAGCCAAAGCAGTTCTTAGCAGAAATTTTATTTCTATGAATTCTCACATCAACAAAATGAAAAAAAAAATAATAACAGATCAAAGAATTAAGTGTGTAACCCAATAACAAAGCAACCAAACCAAAAAATAAATAAATTAAATCCTTCAAAAATAATAAATTAAAAATTCTACAATTGAGTAACAAATTGGAAATCTTGAAAATGAAAATCTTGAAAATCTTTATTTTTTGAGAATATGACATTTAATTTTGTGGGGTTTAGAGGGTTGGATGTAGCTATTATTTCTTTGTTGTCATCCAAGTTTGTTTTTTTGGTCTTCCCTGTTCCCATGGTAACTCTCTTTGATCAAGTTATTTTATTGTATTTTCTTTTTTGTCTTGACTTTTAACTCATTATTTTGATATTGCTTTTATTTCTTGATTTTTTGTTTTATGTGAAAGTTGGGCCCTGCTCCCAATATAGAGATGTACTCTCCCAAACTTTAGAGATTTTTCTGCTGTTTTTAGAACTAGTTTTGAATGTCTGTAAAATCTCAATTCTTCCAAATTGTTATGACTTTAGGAGAGGTATAGTTACTGCTTTTCTCACCTATGAGCTGCTCTATGAGTGACCACAAGCACTCTTTTTTGCCCCGGATCTGTCATGAATGTCACTGTTCTCCTGTGGGTGCTATCTCTGCTATCTTAGTGTTCCTCCTCATTCAAGACTGAGACCTGGAACTGTGTATGGGCAATACAGCATGTGTTGCACCCAATTCCAGCAAAGATTTTCCTATAATCTCTTTTTGACCTATTATCCTACTCCCTTACAATCTTTGAACAAGAACCTTGAAAACCACAATTAACAATTCATTCACTCTCAAGGCCTGAGCCTGACCATGGTCCAATCTCACTCAAGTGAGACAGACCTTTCCCACATTGACTTTCTAAGTTTTCTTGGGTGGAAAATTGATATACTGTACCTTTTTTTTTTGGATCTGCCACTCAGGATTTTGTTTTGAATCGTGGTTTTTAGAGAGGAATTTGGGACAATTTAGACACATCCTTACTTTTACTCTAACATTTTTGCCCTGAGGGTATTAATTGACACCATAATATCAATGACAAAATGTTTACTTAGCCAAATAAACCCATGGTGTCAAAAGCCTTAAATCAGATGCTTGTTTAAGTGAAGCACAAGGAGTGGGTAATAAAATCTAATAAAATCCAGTATTCAATAAGCTTTCATGTTTGGAAGAATACACTAAACAAGAAAAACTGGGGTGTTGAGTACACATAACTGAATATATTACTGACATTTATTTCCCTATAATTTATAAAGCAAGATCAGAGACACATTCCATTATTCAGGTTTAGGGGAAGTAGCATTAACCACCTTTGTATTCCAATAGCTATAATTTATTGAATCACCCCAATATCCACCTTTTACATGTGGGCTATCCCCCTGTAAGATCTGATGGTCTTTTCAGCAGTTTGTCTTCTAATCCATTTATGAGGCTACAAAGCTCATGTTTTTAGAGTTATCTCTAATTATGAGGATTAGTGGAGCCTTTGGTAAGCATGAAAAGTTGGCCAGAATAGCAAATGTTAGGCTTCTGAATTGTAGGCTCCCCCAAAGTATACATTCATTATATTACTTGAAAAGCAGTTTCTTGCCTGCTACTGTATCCTAGTTGCTATAGAAAAGATGAAGTAAAGTTATATCACCTTTTATTAACATTGCTTATTATTGTTTGCAGTATTATTTTTTCAAGATGTTCATTCTTACAAAATAGGAAGAATTCAGGAGACTTCCATTGTTAAAAAAGAGATAACATGTCAAATCATGCTACCACCGGTACCTTTAATACCGTAAAACAGAACTAAGAATTGAGTTATTTACATAATAATACTTCCATTTCCCCAGTGCTGTTAAAAAGCAAGATGCTTCCCACATACCATTACTTGGACTCCAACTCTTTCTAGGAAGATGTTGCCAATTATTTAAGGGAAAAAGACACTGGCAAGAAGTTTTACTAGCTTAAAACTATACTAACTCTAGTGTGAAATTCTATACAACTATGATAACCATGTATTTACTTGGAAGAAATTTATCCCCTAGCTGACTTGGTGGCAAATTTGTGTCCCTAAAGTATAGTGGAAATGTAGAGAGCCATTAGTTAGCTCCTATTTAGTGGAGAAAGGGACAGTCTCTCTGAAAAAGCCTGTAAGGTGGCAATAATTTTAATTTATTTTTGTCATTACCCTTAAGTTGCTTTCTAGGAGGAAAGGTTTTGTTGAGTGAGCCAAGGAATACTGAGTAGTACTGGGTGTAAACATTGGCAAGAAATTCTATATCTTCTTATTTGTCAAAGCCAGTTGAATGCAAGAAGTATATACTACAAATAACCTTGATTCATCATCAATCATTGGCTTTCCTAGGAGTCTGATCATCTGTCCCATTTCCCCAATGTTCTCAGTGTTAATCAGGCTTATTAGCTCATTATAACCACCTTGCAGTGGAGCCTGGAAAATTTTTTATGAATTTTGGTGTGCCCATTTTCAATTGACAATGAGTTGATAGAATGAAGCATTTTCAATAAGAGAAAAAATAGAAAAGAAAGGACAGAAGATAGTTCAAAAGTTCAAAAGAGAAGCAAAACTTTTAAACTTATAGGTTAAATTATTGTATGATTATAAAAAGCAAATGATGAAGAAAAGATTTCATACATATTTCACTTTTATCTTCTATCTCCTTTGTGCATGAAAACACTCATTTGGGGGATTTGTGAGTTTCATATAGTTGTAAATGGATATATACATAACTCACACATCTTTAAATAATGTATTATCTTGGTATTTATACACAATGGTGATGTCTTGGATAATTTTATGATTCCAGTACTGAATTTTCAAGGATACTTTGAGGTCACTATTTGTAATATTGGATGGGAACTTGTCATTTATTGCTTTGTTAACAATTGCTATCTACTTTAGTACATTTATTTGCAATAGATGATGTTAATTCAGGTCTTTGGAATAGATATTAAAAAAAAACACTTTAGTGATGAATGCATTCCATAAATCTTTTTTTTTTTTTTTGCACAATAGATGCCTGGAAAAATTAAGGGTGGGCCTTCTGTGTGTTCTCGTAGAAATGATTTTGAATGATTCTTATTTTGTTTCTAATTATAAAAATTAATAATTTAACTATTTTCTCAATTAATGGTGGCTGCCAAGGTGTAATGTTCTGGTTAGCTTTCTAGGGGTCTCGGGACCAGCCTTGGTTTCAGCAGAATAATCACCACAAGAATAGTCAGGAATAAAGTCCAAAGTTTTTATTATCTCTTTCACAGTCTGTCTCTTTCACCTGGGGCCAAGCTAGCTTTCTGGGGGACCTTCAGATGGACATTAGTCTAAGGGGAGAAGTGAAGGAGGACAGGCCAGCCACCAAGAGAGTCTCTATTTTGAAGTCTCTTCCAGTCCTCCTCTAGGTCTGACTCTGACCTCATAAATATTCTATTACAATTAAATCCATTCATCATTCTGAGTATAAGCAATCATTATATCGCTAGGGAATCATTATTTGTTGTACGATTAATTCAATCATACTGAACTAGAGAACTATTAATCACCATGCTAAACTAGACAACATTGTTTTATCAATTCCACTGAGTTAACACCTTGTTGTAAGAATCCTTGGCTCAAGTATATTTCTCCAGAGTTCTGGCCCATTACATTATAGTATTAAATTTTAGTTCATTTAGATGTTCACAATTGTTGACAATGATGATGATGATGATGATGATGATGATGATGATGATAAAGGTGGTGGTAATGGTGGTGGAGTTGATAAATTTGGTGAATCTTTCTCATTAGAGCCAGGTGAATAAACTTTACTTAAAAGACAGCAGAATTCTCAATAATACCAGGCTTAATACAGAATTAACCAATAGAAAAGCTAAATCTTCCATTTAGATTTTTAAAATCCAATACCCAGAAACATTATTGAATTTAAAAAAAAGTTTACTCAGTCTAAATATTTTCTAAAATTCACACGCAAATAATGAAAAGAATAAAGATGATATTATTGATTAATTGGCATTAATTAATTAATACATTTAAAATAATTATTAGGTTGAGAACTTTGTTTTATATTTAATATGCCAATAGCATTAAAGATAAAACATTAAGCAACTATCTCATCATTAATGTAGCTAATATAAATATAAATATAATATAAGAACAGATGCTGAAGAGTTTTTTAAAAAGAAAGAAAAGAATTTCAGTTTTATTTTAAGGAGAAAAAAAGGGTAAAAACTGCATTTCCCCATAAATTATTTCATTTAATGTTTTTATTAATTTAATTTTTCTCAGTTGTAATAAATATTATTATTTCAAATAAAATAAAATATTTCCATGGAGAAGATTAAGTATTATGCAATTGAAAACATGGTAATAGAGTAATATTCTTTGTTTCCACATACCTTACTTTGAAAAGAATGAGAAAATATCAGGTGATTTAAGAATACATGTGACAAAAATGGCTTTTAATTCATTCAAACCAAAAGGATGCATTTGTTGTTTATCAATTGGTGAAAAGCTTTTATTATCTAGGTTGGTGTTAATGTAGCAATGTGGGAATGCAGTGTTGTTTAAGAGCTCTTTTGATAATGACTTTGAAAGCACATGGGTTGATAAAGCGAGGAAACATGGTATTATTATTGCCAGACTCTAGACATAGAAAAACAGCAAAAAAAGTATATGCTTTATTTATCAAAATGAATAACATACTAGATAAAGTTTTGCTTCCTAATTTTAGTATATTTGTTCTGTGAGTTATTTTCTCACATTTTTATATATTCCATTTCTTCCAAATAGTTTTTCTCACTAAAAACCTTGGGGGGAAAATAATCAAATAGATTGCAAGTGAGACAGTTAAAGTAGAAACTTAAGAAAAAGGAAACATATTAAAATAACTAGCTAATATTTAAGATTAATAATAGGGGGTTTTGTTCCACAATTGTCCTTCATATCTTCCAATCCACTTTTACTTCTAGAGCCTCTAGATTTCTATTAGGTTAAGATCACATACCTATATGTATACAATCTTTTGTTGGTCCTTTTCTTAGTTCTTTTTATCCTACAATGATTTAATAGTTACTGTTTTTTGAGTGAGGCATTTAGAGTTAAGTGACTTGCCCAGGGTCACATAGATAGTAAGTGTTAAGTGTCTGAAGTCAAATTTGATCTCAGGTCTTCCTGACTTTGGGGCTAGTGCTCTATCCATTGCACCATTTAGTTGTCCAACATTTTTACTTTGTACTTTTTATGTCTGTATAAGTAATATCTCTCCAATAGAAAGCATGCTGTTTGATCCCAGGGTTGTTTGTTTGTTTAGCCTACCAGAATGGTATATTTTCAAATCATCAAGATATAATTATACTGCTCTAAGATAATTAAAATTTTTGGATGAATCTTTTATGGTTAAAATTTCTATTTTCAATTTATTATTTCAAAATTTGCTGAGTATCATAAAAGGATACATAAACATTCAAGTTATTGTAATTGTTTTCTATGTGGGATCCTGAGTTAAATTTCCATGAAATGTAATAAATTTTGCAAATTGCTTCTGCTGTATTAATAATTAAATATTCACTTTAGACTACCCAATATACTAGAATATATAACATCTTTTATGGCCTAAGAATGCAAATTCCAGACACTAGGCATTGACCCACACCTAACACCATATATAAAGATAAGTTCAAAATGGGTTCATGATTTACACATAAAGAGTGATATTATAAGCAAATTAGAAGAACATAGGATAGTCTAGTTATCAGATCTGTGGAGAAGGAAGGATTTTGTGTCCAAAAAAAAAAAAAAGAAAGAACTGGAACTCATAACTGAATACCAAATACATAATTTGATTGTTTTTGTACAAACAAAAGTTACAAGATCAAAAGGAAGCAATAAATTGGGAAAACATTTTTACATTTAAGGGTTTTGATAAAGGCCTCATTTCTAAAATACATAGAGAATTGGCTCAAATTTATAAGAATTCAAGTCATTCTGCAATTGATAAATGGTCAAAGGATATAAACAGACAATTTTCAGATGAAGATATTAAAGTCATTTCTAGTCATATGAAAAAGTGCACTAAATCACTATTGATCAGAGAAATGCAAATTAAGATAACTGAGATACCACTACCTCTCAGATGGCCTAAGATGACAGGAAAATATAAAGGTATATGTTAAAGGGGATATGGAAACACTAATACATTATTGGTGGAATTGTGAACACATCCAGCCATTCTGGAGAGTAATTTGGAACTATGGGTTTCTATTGGGATTATATCCCAAAGATAAGGAGGGAAAAGGACCCACATGTACAAAAAAATGTTTGTGGCAGCTCTTTTTGTAATGGCAAGAAACTAGAAACTGAGTGGATGCCCATCAGTTGGAAAATGGCTAAATAAGTTATGGTATTTGAATGTTATGGAATATTATTGTTCTGTAAGAAATGACCAGCAGGATGATTTCAGAAAGTCCTGGAGAAACTTACATGAATTGATGCTAAGTGAAATGAGCAGAACCATGAGATCATTGTACATGGTAATAACAAGGTTATATGAGGATCAATTCTGATGAATAATTGCAAATTGCTTTCTAGAAAAGTTTGTTTAAAATATTTATTGATGATCAATTCTGACGGCCGTGGCCCTCTTTGGCAATGAGATGAACCAAATCAGTTCCAATAGAGCAGTAATGAATTGAACCAGTTACATCCAGTGAAAGAACTCTGGGAGATGACTATGAACCACTACACAGCATTCCCAATCCCTCTATTTTTGTCCACCTGCATTTTTGATTTCCTTCACAGACTAATTGTATATTATTTCAAAGTGTGATTCTTTTTGTACAGCAAAATAACTGTACGGACATATATACATATGTTGTATTTAACTTATGTTTTAACATGTTTAACATGCATTGGTCAACCTGCCATCTGGGGGAGGGGGTGAGGGGAAGAAAGGGACAAATTGGAACAAAGGGTTTTGCAATTGTCAATGCTGAAAAATTACCCATGCATATATCTTGTAAATAAAAAACTGTAATAAAAAATAAAATATATTTATTTCAATAATTTTTTCTTACTTATATGTAAAATTTTTAATATTCTTTTTTTGAGTGCCAAATTCTTTTCCCCATTTCTGAAGCCTCTGCTCCACTCATTAAGAAAACAAGCAATATGATATATGTATGAAGTTATTCAAAATACATTCCCCATATTAGCTATGTTGCAAAATGCATAACCAGAAAAATAAAATATTCACACACACACACACACACACACACACACACACAATTTAGTATACATTCAGAGTTCATCAACATTCTTTCTCTCTGTGTTTCTAGGTTCTGATAGCATATTTTACCATGTATTTTTAAAAATTATCTTGAATCATTGTTTTCATCAGAGTAACTAAGTCTTTCACAGTTTAATATCCTTACAATATTGCTGCAACAGTGTACAAATTTCTCCTAGTTTTACTCATTTCTCTTTACAGCAATACATATAGGTATTCTCAGATTGTTCTGAAACTACTATACTAATCATTTATTATAGGCCAATAGTATTTTATCACAATCATGCAACACAATCTGCTTAGCCATGCATGTCCCAATTGATAGGGATCTCATCAATTTCCAATTCCTTATCACAATAAAAAGAACTACTACATTTTTTTTATACTTATAGGTCCACTTCCTTTTTTTATTCATCTCTTTAGGATACATATCTGCTAGTGGAATTTTTGGCTCAAAGAATATATATAGTTTTATAGGCTGTTTGACATAATTCTTTTTTCCCCCCTGAGGCAATTGGGCTTAAGTGACTTGCCCAGGATCACACAGCTAGGAAGTGTGAAGTGTCTGAGGCCACATTTGAACTCAGCTTCCCCTTACTTCAGGGTCAGTGATCTATCTACTGTATCACCTAGATGACCCATTTGACATAATTCTTAATTATTCCCCAGAATGATTAGACAATTTCATAATTCTACCAACAGCTCTTTAGATATACACATTTTCCTACATCTTCCCCAGAGTTTGTCTTTTTCTTCTTCTGCCATGTGAGCCAATCTAATAGATGTGAAGTGATATTTCAGAGTTGTTTTAATTTGCAGTACTTTTTTTAAAGTGATTTAAAGCATTTTAAATGGCTATTAATAACTATTATTTCTTCCTCTGAAAAAATGGTTTTACACATCTTTGACACTGATCAATGAGTAAATGCCTCATATTTTGTTATATAAATTTGGCTGACTTCACATATATTTGATAAATGTGGCTTTATCTGAGAAACATTGCAATTTTCCCTAGATTCCTGTTTTCCTTATTTTTTTGGCTGCATTACATTTGCTTGTGTAAAAACTTTCTGATTTCATATGATTTAAATTATCTATTTTATTTTCTGTGGTACTCTATCCCTTTTTTTGCTCCTACACTATTCACTTATCTGTAAATTTGACAGCTACATTTTGCAACACTCTTCTTATTTGCTTATATCAAACTTTATATTTAAATTATTTATTCCAAGAGACTTTATCTTATCATATACAGTAAGGAGGCAAGATTATTTTTCCACCACCAGCTTATATTATTTCTTTTTTGCATAATGATTATATGTTAATGTTGGAATCCTTACTAACTGCTAAGTAATTAGAGTTGATCTAATCTTACAAGAAGATGTTTTGGGCAGAACCTGAAACAAGGTACTAAGTAGAACTACCCATAATCCCTCTCTCTGGAAGGAGCATAAATAGGCCAATGGGCCAGTCGGAGAGTTCGGGAGAGGAAGACGCTACAAGTCGAGATTTCACCGGAATGACATGAAGACTGGAGCTGGCTGGAGGCTGAAGAAAGCAGAGGCAGAGGCTGAAGGACCAGACCTTTGGATTTAAAGACATTTGGGGAGAGCTCTTGGAACCAAGCAGAGAGATGGGCCTCTAAGCTAACCGGGCTATATTGGGATAATAAAAGATCTGAACTTTTATCACCTGGCTGCTTTTTGAGAAGAAAAAGCTCACAACATTTTGGCGCCCAACGTGGGACAAACAGACCCCTCAGTGGATTTCAGTGGAAAACGCTCCGGTCCTGATTCAAGTGGAAAAGCCTCTGATCCTGATCCAGTGGAAAAGACTCTTCAACCCAGAAATTAGGGTGAGTGCAACAAAGAAATTTTGTTAGAAGAGTTAAAGTAGAATTTCAGCTAAGATGGGACAGATATTTAGAAAACAGCCTGTTTCTGTTCAAGGAAAATGTTTAGAGAGCATTGTCAAAATTATGGAAAGCCAAGGTTTAATTATAAGTTTACAGCAAATCACTGAACTTTTACAAACTGTAAAGGACATATGTCCTTGTTTCTCTCTTGATAAGGAATTAGATCTAAATGAATGGAAATTGGTTGGAGAGGATCTTTGTCAATTCTATGATAAAAATGGGCCTAACTCAATAATTAATACATATAATGTAATACAATTGGCTATAAGAAGTTATTTAAGTGATAGAATGATGAAAAGGAAAGTACAGGAGGAAGAAATGCCAACTTTACTAGGTGAAAAGGAGGATGAATCAGATGAGAATGGAGTTAATTACAATTCTGAGTATGATACTTCACAGCAGGAGGAATTAGGTGATTCCACATCTCATGACCCTCCCCCCGCAATTAACCCTTCATGGGTGGAACAAGGGGGAGGGAGAGAGGCAGAACGACAGTCAGCTTCTCCTGTAAAGCAGAATTTGACAAGATTAGAAAAAGCATTAATTAAAGCAAAAAATGAAGGAGAAGATATATCTGATTTTATAAATGCATATCCTGTGATTGAAGAGCTCAACTCCTCAGGTCAAAAAGAGAGAAAATACACTCCTTTTAATTTGGGAAAAATTAAAGATTTGAAAAAGGGTTGCACTCTTTATGGGGCTACATCATCTTATGTGAAGATGTTACTGGATAATTTGTCTTATGAAATCTTAACCCCGAATGACTGGAAATCCGTCACTAAAACATGTCTTGAACTGGGACAAAATTTATTGTGGCTTTCAGAGTTTCATGAATTATGTAGGATTCAAGCACAATGCAATAGGCAAACAGGAGTTATTGTACAAGTTGCTTTTGACCAACTAGCTGGTGAAGGTCAGTATGCAGAGAGTTCAGAACAAATTTATTATCCCATAACAGTGTATGAGCAAATTTCTAAGGCTGCAATAAAAGCTTGGAATTCTCTCCCTGGACAGAAAGATGGAAATAATGCTTTCACAAAAATAGAGCAAGGTCCCAATGAACCTTTTGCAGATTTTGTGGGACGTTTACAAACAGTTGTAATAAGAACCATTGGAGACAATGCAGCAACAGAAATAATGACTAGACATTTGGCTAAGGAAAATGCCAATGAGATTTGCAAGAGAATTATATGGGGGCTAGACAAAAATGCTCCTTTAGAAGAAATCATTAGACGCTGTGCCACAGTGGACATAAATGCTTATTATGCCCAAACTATGATGAACATGGAAAGACAAGGTCCTTCTTGGCAGAGGAATTCTAGAGAAACTCGTCGATGTTTTCAGTGCGGAAAAATTGGACATTTGAGAGCTCATTGTAGATATGGAGATAGAGTGAGAAGACAGGGTGAGAGAAAACCCAAAACCCCATGTCCAAAATGTAACCGAGGCTTTCACTGGGCCTCTAAATGTATATTGACCCAGAGGAATGAGAGGCAGGGCCCAGCTCTAAAGTATCAATCAAAGGACAGGTGGGGCATGATAGCAGCTGAGGTTACACCCAGAGAGACTTTAGAAATTCAGGATTCTGATGTCATCAACCAACAGAAAAGCAATCAGGATTACAGTTGGGAAGAATACAGGCCTTTTAAGACAACAAGACAATATCCAATGCAAACGACTCCAATGTAATTACCAGATGATGAGGAGAAATCCCAAATTTGGTAAATAGAAGGGAATTAGATTATATTTCCACAGATGGAGAAAGAATCAAATGGCTGACTGAAACTGTTAAAAAGACTTTTAAAAGCTTCAGGAATCATTGGATTTCCTAACACAAGATGAAACTGTTTTACTTCTTGAAAAACCAGCAAGAATCATTGGGTTCCCTGAGATGAAAAATTGTTGATGAGACTTTTGCAGTACTTCAGGGCTTACAGGAACTATTAGATTCCTGGCGCATGAACTAATGGACAATGGACTTATGGACATTTGTAAATTTTCAGGTCGATTTATGTTGTTACATTACTACTAGCCTGTGTTATATTACTATGTGCTTATGTATTTTAAGCAATTGCAAGAATCATTGGATTTCTTGAGATGAAAGATTGTTAATGAGACTTTTGCAGTAGTTAAATTTTTATGTTGATTCATGTTATTTGTTACATTACCACTAGCCTGTGTTATATTGCTGTGTGCTTTTGTAAATTATGTATAATGCCTCCCATATTGATGGATTTATGTATACCATGTATATCTGTTACAAAGTTCTGGCCCATATTGATGGATTTATGTGTACCCCCTCAGAAACCCCCTATGTTTTAAAACAAAAGAAAGGGGGAGATGTTGGAATCCTTACTAACTGCTAAGTAATTAGAGTTGATCTAATCTTACAAGAAGATGTTTTGGCCAGAACCTGAAACAAGGTACTAAGTAGAACTACCCATAATCCCTCTCTCTGGAAGGAGCATAAATAGGCCAATGGGCCAGTCGGAGAGTTTGGGAGAGGAAGACGCTACAAGTCGAGATTTCACTGGAATGACATGAAGAGTGGAGCTGGCTGGAGGCTGAAGAAAGCAGAGGCAGAGGCTGAAGGACCAGACCTTTGGATTTAAAGACATTTGGAGAGAGCTCTTGGAACCAAGCAGAGAGATAGTCCTCTAAGCTAACTGGGCTATATTGGGATAATAAAAGATCTGAACTTTTATCACCTGGCTGCTTTTTGAGAAGAAAAAGCTCACAACATGTTAAAGCATCACATTTTGAACCAAAAGATAAAGATCTGAAGCTTGGTTCTGTTATTTTTTTGTCCCAGTTGTGTAAGTCAAATCAAGCATTTATAAAACATCTACTCTGTCAGGTACTGTGTGTAAATGAGAGTTGTGGAGCTTGTGTCAGTCAAATAATAGCCCTATAGTTCAAGATCTTCACTTGTAAAAATGAGAGGGTTTGATTAGACTATAAATAAGAATCTTCTAGCACAAGTACATGTGAATTTATCTATGAATTCTATATTTTTTCTATGTACTTGGGCAGCTCCTTTCAGATAATTTACAAATAGATTGGTTTTAGAGTAAGTTGCTTGTTTATATAAACCTTGAAAACGACCATGAAAACACAGAAATAGACAAAAGCAATCTTTTCCCTTGGTTTTTTTTTTTTGGGAAAAGAAACCTTTGAATAAACAATAAATCAATAAATAAACATTTTAAAATGCCTGTTATGTGTGAGATAACATGCTAACTACTGGAAATGCAAACAAGGAAAAGATAGTACCTACATTTAAGCTTACAAACTAATGGGGGTGATTGCAGGCAAATAAATACATATAAAGCAAACTCTATAGAGGACACATAACAAGAGCCAAAGCAGTATAATTAAGAAAAATTAGGGAATGCTTACTGTAGAAAGTAGGATTTGGGTAGAGACTTAAAAGGAAACCAAGAAAGGTAATAGGAAGAGCAAAGAAGGAAAAATGTTCTAGACATGATTGGTTATTGTCATTCCTTCTTAAAGAAGACCAAACATGAAATTACTATGTTAGAATTGATTTACTGTGTCCAATTGTGGCTGATCAAACCAATATGAATATAGAATGCTTTTCCGCAGGTCAAACACAGATAGTCTCTATGAACATTTAGGTTAGATTATCTAAATTTTCACATCTTATGTTTCTTCTGAGCTAATGAAGGCCTGGGGGACATCCATAAAAAATGAAATTCTGGGAGCCTATTAATGGGATGTTTTGTTCATGGAATAAACAAAAAGCTAATATCACTGTAATGAAGAATGCATGTTAAGAAGTAAGATGGAAGCAGACTGGAAACATAGGAAAGGCTTAAGTTATGAAGGGTTTTGGATGCCAAAAATAGTATTTAGATTTGTTTCTAGAGGCAATAAAAGGCAACTGGAGTTTATTGAGTTGTGGGGTAGAGAGATGGTAGTTACTTGATTAGATATTTGTGGAAAATCATTTTAGTAGTTGAATGAATAGTGTAAATGTCTTGAAACTTAACATCAAAATAAACAACAACAACAACAACAACAATGGAATCCTAAGATCTTGGCAACTGATGCCAAATCCTCCTGGCAAACAAGAAAAAGAAGGAAAAACAGAAGTAGTTTCAGATTTTATACCTTAGATGGTGACTGTAGTTACAAAATTAAAAGACTCTTACTCCTTGAGAAGAAAAATATGGCAAATCTGGAAGGTATATTAAAAAGCAGAGATATCACTTTACTGACAAAGGTATGTTTAACCAAAGTTATGTTCCCCCCCACCAAGTGGTAACATATGCTTTAGAATTGGGCTTTTGAAGAAGATTTTTGAGAGTTTTATATACAGCTAAAAGATCAAATTAATCAATATTTAAAGAAATTAATTCAGGCTATTCAGTGCATGGTCAAATACTAAAGCTAAAACTTAAATAGTTTGACCATGTACATAATGAGAGGACAGAAGTTATTACAAAAATCCTTATGTTGGGAAAGATAGAAGACTAAAGGAAAGGGGGGTGTCAGAGAATGAGATATAGTTTCATGGAAACAATGAAAATGAAATTGAACAGATTTTGAGAAATAGTAGAGATTAGAAGAGTTTGAAATGCTATGGTCCATCAATTCACTAAAAGTAAAATATAGTTGAATGACTGGATAACAAATACCATTTAAAACATGTGAAGTAATCATAGAGTCAGTGATTTAAGAAAGGAGAAAATGCTGCTATAGGGAAAAGGAAAGGTTTTCTGTAAGAGAAAGCATCTGAGATGATCCTTCACAGACTTTTAAGAAATATCAATTTGAGGTTCTTTGTCTCAGCCTACTGAAGTTCTTTGAATTCTGATTTTCTCATCCAGTATCAATAATCCAGATAACTTTGTATCATACATACCTATTTCAAAAAAGCATGTCAATAAACACTGAATTTGCCTTCAGAGCATAAAAAAATTTTAATTCCCCAGTTTTTACTAGCTTTATGATTTTGACAAATCCACTTTACATTTCTTTCCCTCTGTTTCAGATGTAAAATGAGAAATCTGGATTAGATGATTATTAAGATTATTTCTACCTATATGATTAAAAATCCTGAAACTTTTGTCTTCATCACAGTCAGATAAAAATAGTTTACAAAACAGAGTCCTATGGTAGTCTGCTTGAAATCTCAAAATAATACTTTAACATTAAACAGAATACCTTAAATGTGATTTGTTAACTCATATAACTGCAATATCTTCCAGCCTATGTACATATATATATGTATATATATACATATATATATATATATATAATATTACCATACATTATATCATTATATATATCTATATATATATATATATATATATATATATATATATATATATATCTATATATATATATATATAATGTATGGTAATATTATGGGATAATATAATATAATAGTGCATAATATTTATAACATTATAAATCCATAATATAATGTATAAATATAGTATAAATCCAAAATAATGGAGCTTGAATTAATGGATTTTGTTTGTTTTCTTTGAATTAATCAGGTAAGTTTGCCAGAGGGGGAAAAAAACTTTAAAATTTTAAAACTCTTTCTGGAATAAGGGCATAATTTGGCATTTTAATACATATTTTACATGTAAGCACATAAAGAGACAGAAGCAAAATTTGAGTGAAAAGGTTACAAATTATAGCTTCATATCAAAACAAATTATCTGTTTCATGTGTGCACCAAAGGAAATATCAATGCAAGTTAGGTCTATAGGCTCACCTAATTAAATAGAATTAAAACTGTCATAATTTTTCATTCCCCATTATTTACACAGTAGCATGATGAGTCATTATTCATCAAGAGGGAAATCCATATAGTAAATAATATATATATATATATATATATATATATATATATATATACATATATATATATATGTATGTATGTATATGTATATATTCAACTGACTGATATTCATTGGTAGATTTCCCTCTTTGTTCTATAATACCATATTTTTGTATTATTATATGGAAAAACTCTATTATATCGTTTATTAGAAATAACTTAAAAACCTCAATGATCCAGAAACTGTTGCTGCTGAACTATCTAATAACTATCTAAATGTTAACTTTAAAGATAGTCTTTGAGTTCAAATATATTGATTACTGTTCTATTGATGTATATATGCATATGTGTATGAATGTATATAGAGATCATGTTATATGCATGTGTATAGGTATGCAACACATATATTACACACTTTGTATATATATATAGATGGAAATTCATAGGCTAATGCATGTGTATATGAATTTTCATACACAATACATGCATATTTTCACATGTGCATATTCATGTTTGCATACCTGTATATGTTTACATAGATAGTTTAAAATATTTTTTCTGGAAAATTGTTTATTTGCACATTAATTAAATGCTTTATATAGTTTAAAATGCAACATTTAGAATGTCTCAAAGAATCTACTTCGTGGTGGAAAACTGAGGTGCAGTGTAAAGAGTACAAAAGATAAAGACAGATGTTCATAAAGACATAATGTTCATTTATATTCTTTTTCTTCTAAAGTTACTAAGGTTAATGATTTGGTGCTTCTAAAACTATAAAATAATATTTCAGACATATCCCATAAAATGATTCCAATTAGTAACTGCATTTTAATTTAATTCCAAGGTCAGTTAAGATTCTTGGCAATCTCTGGGTCAATCACTAAGGAAACTATTTCTTGCTAATTAAATATACTTGTTTCATCCTAAATTATTCCTGTTTTCAAAGAAAGGAACTTTTATAAACCTGTTAATGAGAAAAGTAAGTGACAGTTGGATTTTTTTCAGATAAAAATAGTTCAGAGTATTTTTTCCTGTCAGAAATATTTCATTTTTACATTACCTACTTTTTCAAATTTTTGTATTATATGCATACAAATGGATTAAGATGGTCTATATTTCCTCTAAAAATTCTCTTTTTATACAAATAAATATCTTCCTTGTATAATGAATTGAAAATAAATGTAGCACAGTGGAAATATAATAATTTAATAATGCAAAGATCATTAGGTCCTGTTTCTGAAATATATTAATATTGTGACCATGCACAAATCTGTTAACTTCTCAGTGTTTTCAATAGTCTCTACATGGGTTACCTTTTCTGAGTCTACTAAAATTGCAAATCCAAATATTTCATTTAAAATTTTTTTTGTATTATTCTGTTGTTGTTCCAAGCAAGTATATGTGACTGTGTACATTGGATTTCTGCATATGCATTCAAATATAGATTTTATATGAATACACATATGTATACATTTATTCCATTTATGTATATTGTATTTGGATGGATAGGTAGATGGGTAGGTAGGTAGGTAGATGGGTAGGTAGACTGATCCTATTTTTATGAAGAAAGCTGCAGAAAGATTAGTTTACCTTTAGATAATAAAAGAGTTTAGTATAATCCAGATATGAAAGTGAGCAGAATTTTCTGAATTCTCAGTACTCATATTAAATACATTTATTTTTAACACTTTATAGAAGGCTTGTTCAAACACTTGTTGTAATGCACCATTAACTAATATGGTAGTAAGATCAGTTCAGGATTTACCTGAAAAGGAGAATGTTAAACCTAAGTAAGAATAGTTGGATATGTCTTTATAAAAGTTTGTTACTCTATCCTGAATAGCTTGCCATTGGATATGATTTTTTTCAAAACTGCCAAAAATTAATTTTGAATTTCTAGAATTTATCTACATGAAATTTAAAGACATTTATTTATATATGCCTTTATATACAGACACTAATCACTAAGTTTTTAGTGATAAAGGAATGCTTTTGAAATTTATACAGTATTCATGGATCCTTCGCTTTAGGGAAAAAAAAAAGAACTAGGTCTAAAATTGAATAAAAGAAGAACAGTAGACAGATTACATTTGGAAAATTTCATGATATTAGAGAAATATAGTTCTTAATGTAAAATATTTAAAGCAGGTCTCTGTGTATAACAAAAATAATAATAAAAAAGTCAAGCTATCAAAAACTGCAAAGTAGGTTCCCTCTGATTAAGGATGGCTAAACAAATGGTTGTATATTGATGGTATGTGAAAGTTATTGTACTAAATGAGAAACTCAGTGAAATATAGGATGATTTGTTTGAAATTTTTCAAAGTCCACCAAGAGAACATGATTATAGTAATAAAATGAAAACACTTCTAATTAGCAACTAATTCATATAAATTGCAACAACTAATATTAGTTTTGGAGCAATGAAGATATGTCATAAATCACTTTTTGTTGAAAGCACCAAAGTATCAATTTATTCACAACTAAGAATGAAATAAAAAAGTAGAAAAAAAGCCCATGGCAAGTGTGATAGGCTCTAATACATTAACACTGTAATATTTATACAAGAAATGTATAAAATACAACATCAAGGATTGATATTCAATTCTAGTAAGCATTAAATATTCATAGAATGAGAGGAAAGACTTTTAATTCAATAGGCAGATACTCTATGTGGAATCTGTTGGAAGACATAGACAAGAAACATATATAAGGAGAAGTCATAGAGAACTTGTCACTGAGAAGCAGAACATACTATAAGGTGACAAAGAAAATCTAATTAAGAATCATGAATAATAAGAATATGGTTATTATCTCAATAGTAGGAATGCTAACATAGATATTATCATGGGACCACTGAAACAAAGCAGTGTGATGTCTACTGGCTTTCTCTCTATTCTATTATTCTTTTTAAAGATATAGTACTCTGGTTGATGGTGGATATGCATATACATACACACATACACACACATATATAAAAACATATGTGACTATATATGCATGTGTGCATAAGTATTTCCACATGCTTAATGTAATCAATGACAGTGCTCTCATGAATTGATGCAAATAACTACTTTTAATTATTACACTTCTTTCAAAGTTAGTAATGGAACACTGGAATTAATGTAGTATTAGTGGAAAGAATGATAGACTATGGATCCAGAAAATCTGGGCTCCAGTCCCATTTCTAATATGTAAATAGTTATTTCTGATCAAATAATTTAAGTTTTTTGATGCTCAAGTTCCTTTTGTGGAAAATGAGATATTACTTCTAATAGTGACTAGCTTATATTATTGTTGAAAAAACTGAATTAGATATTTTGTGCAAAAAAATCAAACTTTATGTACATATAAATATCTTAAATTGTCATTGTGCTTGATTTTTGAAGAGAAGGTTTTTCATTTTAGAAATAGTAGGCAGAGAGGGAATATCAAATGTTAGAAATTATGGGAAAATAGATTGATAATTGCATGAACTTGAAAATATCATTAAAAAGTGATTCAGTTATGATGAGAAAGATTATAAATTCTCTTTTTCATTGAGGGTTGCAATCATGGTTGGTTTTGGATTATGAGCTAGATTTCTTGGGCATAGATTGACTAAAACTTCATATGTATGTATACATATTTGTATGTATACATATATACATGCATATGAACACACACTTATTTGTGTATGTTTAAGAAGCTAATAGTATACATTTTATAACACTTGTGATGAAGGCATCTTTTTATTATATTATGTAGTTTGATCATAAGAAAGTTGTCCCAAGAAATATTCTGCCAAAAACCATAAATTTAATATCAAATTATACTGTTAATTCTCAGAGAATAACAAAGATCTATGTAAATACAAATGTATCTAGATTCACAGACACACACACACAAATTCACACACATACTTTTTCCTGTTCATTAAATGCTATAAAGTCTATTTCTTTCTCCTCCCTATGATTTTCAAATTCAGATATAAAATCCTTTTCTTGTCATTCAAAGTTTTCTTATATTTTGCTTCCCTTCAAATACTCAAATAGTGGTCTTATTGCTCTTCTTAACATATGATACTCCATTTTCTTACTCTAAGAATTGTATTTTGCTGTCTCCCATGCCTGAAAATATCTTCCTCTTCATCTCTCTATTAGCTTCCCTGGCTTCCTCCAATTCCTAAATAAAATCTTAAAGTCAGGGATTCTTTTCTAATATCCCTGAATTTTAGTGCCTGTCCTCTATTATTAAATTCAATTTATCCTTCTATATCTAATTTGTATTTAGTTGTTTACATGTTATCTTCCTTGAGAGTAGTAACTTTTTTGTCTTTCTCTGTATCACCAGAATTTAATACAATGAGACACATAAAAGGAACTTAATAAATGCCAGATGATTAACAGATTGAAAACTCTTTAGGGACAGAAATGGCAACAAAGCAATATCTTCCCCCAATATAATATTTTAGATTTTGCAAGGAATTGAAATCAAACTCAATTACCTATACTTTAATGATCCCATTCACTTCTTTTTAAAAAATGGAATTCTTCTTCTTAGAGTCTCTTTATTCCTTTTAATCTTTTAAAAATCCCCAATAGTGGCAGACTGAACATATATGCCATTCCTTTCAAAAAATGCCTCACAAGTAGTTTATGTGAGAATGGACTCAACAAGAATGTGTTTCTTAGCATTCCCTTGCTTTTTCTTGGGTAAAACTCATTATTAACCACCTTTATTTTGCCCTTTTCTATCCTGTGAAGATGACCTCCCCAAGTTTTAGTTTTCTTATTTACCACATGAGGAAATAATATAACTTGTTTTGGCAAGATTACATGGAATAATGTTTAGAAAGTCTTTTGTAACAATAAAGCACTATTTTCAATGATAATTATAATTATTTTTAGCTATTTCCATAAAGAATTACTTTGCTAAAAACAATGCTTTATTGCTATAAGCTCCACCAAAAACAGAAGCTATTAAGGTATTAGTGCCATCTCACTCTTTTTCTCCTTGCAGTTTTTTTTTTTTTCACTTTTGCTGGCATGACTGCTCTTTGACTCGAATAATCTATTCTTTTCTTGTCTATCTTCCCAAAAGCTAATTTACCAACTCAGCAACTTTTGCTTTTGTAAATTTCCTTGAAAAAAATTTTCCCCTCAAATATGTATTTAAATAATAATCTAGTGTTGAAGTATCTCTTTGACTTAAAGAAAAAAGGCAGATAAAATTGCTTTGGGGTGAGGGAAGAATGAGTTGTTGCAAGAAAACATTTTAAAATTAATGTTTACTTAATTTTTTTCCTTTATATATATTTAAAATTTAACCCCTTTTCATATGGACTATATGTTTCTAAATAAACTCAATGTTATGGCCTTGCAAAGAGAAGTAAAGAAACAAATGCAGAGAACTAAATAAAAATTATCTGAATCAAGTCCTTACTTCAGATTTCTTAATGCAGATTGTGGTGATAAATGTTTAATAAGTTATTCTTTGCAGGAAAAAATGTGTGCATGGCATTTTAAAAAATTTAATATTATTTTTTTTAATCTAGATGACCAATAAAACTACAAATCAAGCTTTGATTTATAGTATTTGCAAATTTCTGAAGTACAAATGCTCACCCTGAAAATATGTTAATTTATTCTTACGAGCTAATACAAGCTGGCTCTGGCAATATATCAATGAGCATATTTCTAGTATTACCCTCATTGTACTACATGATTGCATAACATCTGGGTAGGCCAGGAATAGACTTAATGATCATAGCATCTTAGAGTTAAGTTTCCTCTTTAGTAAGTAAACAGATATACAAAACCAATTCCTTCATACTTCTGGGGGTGAAGCCAAGTTAGGAGAATAAAGCCAGGAATCTGCTCAAAATCTCCCAGTTTCCTTCAAAAACCAGATGAAACCAAATCTCTGAACAGAGACTGACAGAATGAAACTCCTTTCCAGCTCAAAGAGAGTGAAAAAACTTCTAGAAAGATCAGTCTCATGGGGGTGAAAAGGGTATTCAGTAAGCACAGACAATCTGTGGGAAAATCAGCCATTAAGACAATCAAGTTCAATAGAGGAAACAAAGGGGGCAACTACCAGTCATAGCTCAGAAGGAAAACTCACTAGGCTGTTTCCTGAACAGAACAAGAAAACACAAGGGGTCAAAAGTCAAGGCCCAGAGATGCACAGAAAGCATGGGACAGCAGCCCATTTACCCCCAGGAGCAGAACTCAACCACAAAAGTAAAATAGAGGGGAAATACCAAAAGAAAAGGAAAGAAAATGAGCAAGAAAAGAAAAATAACCTTCACAATGGAAAACTACTATGGTGATAAGGAAGAACAAAGAAACAGAACAAAACAACAACTCAGACAAGGACAACATTTCCACAAACAAAATCTCAGAGGGTGATGTGAATTGGTCTCAAGCCCAAAGAGGCTTCTTGGAAGTAATCATGAATGATTCTGAAGGACAAATAAGAGAGGTAGAAGGAAAAATGAGAAAGGAAATGAGAGATATTGCAAGAGGTTGTAAAATGAAAGGAAAAAAATTGTCTAAAGAATAAAACCTAAAAAAAATAGAATTAGCCAAATGGAAAAAGAGACACAAATCTTAAGTGAAAAAAAATCACATTAAAAATTAGAACAGGGTGAAGGGAAACTGATGAATGTGTGAGACAGTAAGAATCAGGCAAACTAAAAAGAATGAAAAAATTGAAGAAAATGTGTAAATAGCTGATCTCGAAAATTGATCTAGCAGAGACAATTTAAAAATTATTGGCCTACCTGAAGGCCATGAACAACAACAACAATAAAAAGCCTGGATAGCACTATTTAAGAGATCATTAAGGGGACAAGCTAGGTGGTGCAGTAGATAGAGCACCTGACTGAAGTCAGGAGAACTTGAGTTCAAATCTGGTTTCAGACACTTAACACTTCCTAGCTGTGTGACCCTGGTCAAGTCACTTAACCCCAATTGCCTCAGGGAGAAAGGAAGAAGAAGAAGAAGAAGAAGAAGAAGAAGAAGAAGAAGAAGAAGAAGAAGAAGAAAACAATTCAGTTGTCAAGAAGCAACAGTCAGAATTACCCAGAATCCAGCAGTTTCTACAATAAAGGATCAGAGAGCCAGGAATACCTTATTCTGGAAGGCAAAGGACCTGATGTCACAACCAAGAATTAACTACCCAGTGAGATTCAAAATCATCTTTCAGGAGCTTCAGTGAAGAGACTTGCAACCATTTCTATTGAAAGAACCTGAACTAAACTAGAAAATTTAATCTAGAAACAAAGCACTCAAGAGAAGCATAGAAAGGTAAATAGGGAACACACACATATACATGCATATTATATATATATAAAGATTAATATGTTTACATCCCTCAATAAAAATATGATACTTGTAACTCTTATAACTATCTATCCCCTAGAGAGAGGAGGGCATCACAGGACCCAAAAGTGTGGTTGTGAATGGTTCCTTATGTGATGAAATCAAAGAAAAAGACATTAAATGGGGGGAAAGGTCCGTACAGTAAAAAAGAGGAAAGGAGAAGTGTAATGAGACAATGAATTCACATGAAAAGATACAAAAGACCTATTACATTCCAGGGAAAGAATAGAGGGTAATGAGCATTGTCTGAAACTTGATCTCATCAGTTTTGACTTTAAGAGAGAATAATTTAATCATATACTTGGGTATAAAAATTTATCCAACCCTATTAAGAAATAAGAGGAGAAACAGGAAAAGAAAAAGGAGGGATAGTGTTGGAATCCTTACTAACTGCTAACTAATTAGAGGTGATCTAATCTTACAAGAAGATGTTTTGGGCAGAACCTGAAACAAGGTACTAAGTAGAACTAATTAATACAAGGCTTGTGTTCACACCTTTACTCATTGGAGTTCAATGAGTTCACACCTCCCTTGAAGCTCTTTGGGCCAGAGAGCACTAGCATAAATAGAGCTTCAATGGGCCAGTCAAGGAAGTTCTTCAGAGTGAAGAAGCTACAAGTCGGGATTTCAGCAGAATTACGCCAGAAGCCCTCTCTTCAAGGCAAGACAGATTCAACTTGGTACTGGCTCTGGAGGCTGAAGAAAGCAGAGGCAGAAGCAAAGGACAAAGCGGCAAGAGCTCTTGGAACCAAGCAGAGAGATAGGCCTCTAAGCTAACCGGGCTATATTGGAGATAATAAAAGATCTGAACTTTTATCACCTGGCTGCGTTTTGAGAAGAAAAAGCTCACCAATATTTTGGCACCCGAACAGGGACCGATTCAGATCCATCTGAACTAGATCACAACAGGATAGGATAGAAGGAAGGGCAGAAACACTAAGATGTAATTAGATGTTGAGATGTAAGAGAAGGGAGGAAGGGTTGACAAAATAAAAAGTAATCAGTGGAGTGGGTTAAAAAAAATAGTAAAAGAAGGGGGAGGGTTGATAAGAGATAAGGTGGTTGATGGGATGGAAAGATAGAAGGTAAGTATATACAGTGGAGAAAATAGGATAGAGGGAAATACAGAGCTGGTAATCATAATTATGAATGTGAATGTGATGAAGACTACTATAAAACAGAAATGAATAACAGAGTGGATTAAAAAAATAAAGAATACTACAATGTGTTTACAAGCAACACATCTGATACAGAGAGACACATACAAAATAATCATAAAAGGGTGGAAAAGAATTTATAATGCTTCAGCTGAAGTTTAAAAAAATCAATGGTAGCAATTCTGATCTCAGATAAAAAATAGTAAAAATAGATCTTATTAAAAGAGATGAAGAAAATAAGTACCTCTTAATAAAGGGTATCATAAATAATTGAGTTAGTAATGATACTAAACGTGCATGCACCAAGTGGTCGAGCAGTCAGTTTCCTAGAGAAGATTTTAAGCCAATTATAGGAAGAAATAGAGAGCAAAACCATTCTAGTAGGAGACCTCAACCTTCCCCTCTCAGAATCAGACAACTTTAACCACAAAATAAACAAGAAATAAACCAGGAAGGTTAATAGAATACTGGAAAACCTAGATATGATAGACCTCTGGAAAAAACTGAATAGGCAAGGAAAGCAATACACTCTTTTCTCAGCAGTACATTTCACCTACAAAAAAAAAAAATGACCATGTATTAGGGCATAAAAACTTCATCATGAAATGCAGAAAGGGAGATTTAGTAAATGCTTCCTTTTCAGACCAGATAGACTTAAAACCAATTGGAAATTAATTAACATAATTTTAAAATATGAGTGGTTCAAAGAACAAATCACAGAAATAATCCATCATTTCATCCAAGAAACTGATAAAAATGAGAAAACATTGAGTTCCCCAAAACATAGCCAAAGCAGTTCTTAGGAAAAATTTTATGTAGCTAAATAGATACGAGTAAAATAGAGAAAGAGGAGATCAACGAATTGGACATGCAACTAAAAAAGCTAGAACAAATTTAAAACTCCCAATTAAATACCAAATTAGAAATTCTGAAACTCAAAGGAGAGTTTAATAAAATTGAACTATTGAACTAATAAATAAAATTAATAGTTTATTTTATTTTTAAAAAAACAACAAAATAGATAAATGTTTGGCTAATTTTGTTAGGAAAATAAAATTAAAAAAAAAAAATCACCAGCATCAAAAATGGAAAGGATGAACTTACGACCAATGACAATGAAATTAAAATAATAATTAGGAGCTATTTTGCCCAACTCTGTGGAAGCAAATCTAACAATCTAATAGAAATGGCTGAATATTTACAAAAATATAAAATGCCCAGATTAACAAAAAAAAAAAAAAAAAAGGAAATAAATTTCTTAAAGTAGTTCCATTTTTAAAAAAGAAATTGTAAAAGTCATTAATGAACTCTCTAAGAAAAATCTTTGGGATTCACAAGTGAATTCTATCATATATACATATATATGGTATATATAAATATAAATATATATACTAAGTAATATATGAAGAACAATTAAATTCAAATACTATGCAAACTAATTGGAAAAATAGGTAAAGGAAGAATCCTGCCACATTCCTTCTGTGACACAAACATGATACTGATACCTAAACCAAGAAGAGCCAAAACAGAGAAAAAAAAATAGACTAGTATCCCTAATAAATACTGAAAATATTTTAAATTTTAAATAAAGTATTAGCAAAGAGAATATACCAATTTATTAGCAGAGCAATACACTATGACCAAGTGGGATTTATACCAGGAATACAGGGCTGGTTTAATATTATGAAAACTATTACCATAATTGACCATTTCTATAACAAAACTAACAGGAATCATATGATAATCTCAATGGATGCACAAAAGCTTTTGATAAAATATAGTACACATTTCTTTTTAAAATATTAGAAAGCATAAAGATAAAGAAAGCTTTCCCTAAAATAATAAGCAACGTCTATATAAAACCAAGCATTATTTTTATTTAAGGGAAGCCAGAATTAAAGAGACTGAATTTTAATCAATATATACTATGTTCACTCTTTTTTTCTGTTTTTTTTTTAATCTCTCCCATGTTTTTCTTCCCCTTTTGCTCTGATTTTTCTCTCCCAACATGTTTCATAGAGTAATATGTATTAAAAATAAATAAATTTTCTAGAAAAATAAATAAAACAAGCTCCTCAATCTTCAAAACATAAAATATTTTTCATTACATGATCTGAATACTTTTAAACTGAGGTTACCAAATAAAATAATGATGCAAATTATCTATAATATGGCTGAATAAATAAAGTTTTTAACCTTTTGTTGGCTACACCACATTAAAATAGTAAAAACTATGCTAAGTAAAGAAAAAAAAATATGCTCCCTAAGAATTCCTTATCAATGCTAGAATTATCTTTTTATGATAAAGAAAAAAATGGAGTCAGATTTTGGTTTATTCATGAAATTTTTTATTATCAGAAGAGCTTTATAGGAAACTATTTTGTGAAAATCTATTATATAGTAGCAACCATTAGACTTTTGTTTTCAAAAACATTATAAACATATTTTTGAAAGTCATCAAAAGATATATTACATTAATCATAAAGTTTCTACTTAAATGCATCAACAAAGTCTCGTGCAGATTTGTACATTTGTAAGTGAAACAATACATTTTTTTCAGCTAAATATGCTCATATTACTCAGGACTCATCAAACATTTACTCTGCTACTTGAATATGATTAATAAAAAAATCACATTATTTAATAAAAAAACCTCACATTAAAACTTTTATTAAAATTCAGGAAATGGAAGGATTAAACCCAAACACCTATAATTATTCTTAGAAATAGTATTTATGTTTTCTACAAATAATTGAAATATAATTTTTCTTTTCCTTAACACTAGATGTCTCATATCTCATTACTAACTATATTGATATGCTATCATTTGTTTGTTCACATAACTTAGTCATTTACAAATATTTGTTGTATATTGTATGTTAAAATATTAATGAATTATCACTTTAATATAAATACTTGTTCAAACATGATAGTTCTAGAGTAATCAAGATTAGCCATGTAAAATGCTCAAATTCAAATTATAATTTTTATATCTTGTGATTTTGATTATGAACATTGGATTAGAAATTATCTTTAATACAAAACAATCATGATACGATTTTCCATTAGTAATATGCAAGGCTAAAAGTTTATTTAATTTGGTACTGGACAATTACAATCTAAGGAAAAATAAAGTAATACTGTTCTATATTAATAGTCTTGGTACATTTCTTTTTTATATTATTCTCAATTATATTATCTTTTCAAACCATAGTATTCAAAATTAAATATTTTATATGTATATATTCACATGTTTATAAATGTATATGCATATATACATTAGTGTATTTGCCTCACATACATTAGGGACTTAATAAATATTTACACATAAAATAAACATGTCATATATTAATATAAATTATGTCTAATGCACATTATATGTTACTATCATGTGCATACATTTGCATGCATGAAGATAGACGTGTGTATATATTGTAAGTGCATGCATTATATATGTGTGTGTGTGTGTGTGTGTGTGTATATATATATATATATATATATATATACATACACAGGTTTAATCATCAATTGTGACAATATCTAGATTTCTAGATAGATAATTGCCTTGAGCTTTGACCCAAGAAGAATAAAGTTTAAATTCTGCCTCAAATACTTAGTGACTCTGAGATTCCAGGCATATTATTTAACCTCTCAGTTTCCCACTCTTTACCACAAATATAATAAAAACACTTACCCCATAGGATTGTTTTTGATTGATCAAATGTGTTACCATGTGTAAAGTGCTTTCAAATGTTAAACTATTATATAAAAACTAGAAGCAGCAGTATTACAAGATCTGTAATGTATATTTTTTATGGTTAGATTGTTAAATAAGAAAAAGGGAATCTTCTAATAATGAATAAAGAGAGGAATGGAAGATACTTCAGAGTTTCAACCTGCATTGACTTGTTTCTTTAAAAATTCTGACATTGAAGCTTAAAGATACTAATAAGAGATTTTATTTCTCTGTAGTAAAATAAAAACAAATAGTTACGGAAAAATTGCAGAATCTTACAGAAGGCTGGAAACTCAAAAATGAACTATTTCAAAATGATTCTTGAACATGGTTTCCCTATCACATACAATAGCAACAATATTAAAAACACATCCATTCATTCAATGAAAACCAGATCATGACTCCCCAGTACAATAACTCTAATTGGTCCTCCAGACTTTGCCTGAAGATACCTGATGTGAGTGAATTCACTAATTAACTATGTCACAAGGTTATAAAAACAATTTCATCACTCAGCAACTTTAAGGATTAGAAGGGTAGAAATTTTCCTTCTAGAGAATTTTTTTTTTGTTAGTGCTCTTTGCAAAACAGAAAAATAGAAAGTATTAACTAAAACCAAAACAACAATGCATAGATTCATATATGATTGATATGAAATCCTCACATGTTATTTGCAAAATGCTTTATGGAAAATAGTACAGCTGCCATAGATTCATGTCAAATATCACATAGTTAACCAATAATAGAGCTATGAAGAAGTCTTGAAGTTCTAGAAGTACAACTAAAATTAGTCTGAATTTATATTTGGATATGTTTATATATGTATATATGTTTATATACATATATATATATGCTTATTTCAATAAGGAAATGATACAATAAATTATTTGATTGCTATTATTATTAGCAGAAAAAACAGTACTAGATAATTAAGAAAAAAAAATCTATAGAAAGTAGAAATTTCTCATCATCACTGGAGGAAACTGACTTGACATATGTTATCTGCCTTAAGGTGCTCTAGGAGATTTCCCAGAGTTCACTGCTACCTCCTATTCATGAGACTATCGTGTCAGGATGGTCTACCCTTAGAAATGCTACAAAACCTGAATGTGAAAACCCAGGGGATGCCATCGAATGCAACATTCTGTTTAGTCAATGCACCAATGCTTTCCATAAATATATTTATAACCCTGGCTTGTCAAATTCAACATAGTCCCACGGGTATGTCAGTTTTAGAAAAAAATCATAATGGAACTGTAAACTTTTATGCTATCCCTGTCTAGGAATTATGCTGAAACTTTTATAACCAAGAGTTCCCACCTCTTTCTTGCCAGTAAAAGCCATTGCATTCAAGGCATAAAATAGTTTCCATAAAATTTTCAAATAGGTTACAGTAGGCTATGTCTTTGGAATCGGGCTTATTAACAGAACCTTGTAGCTGTTTCTCATCTTGATATTTCTCTAGAGAAACTAGGTTACAATTATTCTAGACAGGTTTTTCTGCAATAACATGTTGTTTTTCAAATTTGATGACTTTGAAATTCAAGAAAAAAAATTACTCCTTTTTTTGCAAAAAATGTAAAAATCCTCAAATTAGAATATATAATTTGAAAACTGCTATGGAATTTTTTTTAATTCAATTGCATTTTCAGAAATATCTATATTCTTCAAGTTATAATCATTTTAAATTGCTTCAGTTTATCATATTGTTGTTTATAGTTGAAGTGTCATCTCATACTATGGATTCAATAAATGGAGAAGAGATAAAAGAAATTGTAATTCACCATCAGAGTTCTAGATATTTTGATTTGATAAAGTGATTATTAATAATAATGAATTTTGGCTCTACATTCCTTTTAAAACTATCATATAGACTGATTAGAATGATCAAGAATTTATTAAATGACTACTGTGTGTCTCTAATGGCACTATCAGTCAACAAAAATTTATTAAGCATGAACACTAAATTATTAGAAAGATCATCTCCCTATTCATTGGATTTTCACTGGCTATCTCCCATGCCTAAAATTTTCTCCCTCCTCAGTTTCATCTTGTACCTTCTTCGAAACTCTTTTAATTAATATGCCCCTTAATAATGTCATTGCCTTTCCTATAAGATTATCTCTAATTAAGTGTGTGTGTGTGTGTGTGTGTAAAGAGATAGCAAGACAGAGACATACACATAGACAGACACATAGAGATATAGAGACAGATTATATAGCAGTTTTCATGTTGCTCCTCCTATTCAATTTTCAGCTTTCTGAGGGCAAGGGATTGTTATTGCTTGCCTTCCTATGCCCAACACTTAGAAAAGCCTTTGAACAACATTAAGTGCTTAATAAATACTGATTTACCTATCTTGATTATTTATACATCAAGAACCATTCTATATGTAGAGAATACAATGAAAAAAGAAAATCTTACCCTGCCTTTTTGGAATTACTGTTGAGAACAGAGATTATTATTGCCTTTTTTTATGCCAGTTCTTAATACAATGTTTGACACGTAGTATGCACTTATTAAATGCTTGTTAACTATTGGGCTAACCTGACCAGCTACTTTCAAATTGAAGACACAAGTATTGATAGGCATATACAAACCACCTGTAAAGCATTTATTTTGTAATCTTAGGAAACAAAGTACAAGGAACTATGAATGACAGGAATGGTCTCACCCAGAAAATTATTCTTGAAGTATTTTTAAGGAAATCCAACATTTAAAAAAACACAGAAATATAAAATAACATAGGAAAGAAGCCAGTATGAAAGCATGGGAAAAAAAGATGCAGAATCACATATGGGAACCAGCAAGCATACAGATATGAGTGGATAATAGAATATGTAGAGAAAAGTAATGTCTCAATGGCTTAAATAGTAGGTTGGAGCTAAGTTGTGATGAATTTTAAGTGTCAAAATGGTAAGTTTGTATTTGACCTTCAATCTAGTAGAGAACATTTGGAATTTATTGATTAATGGAAGGAGTTAGAATGATATAACCAGCTCTATGTTTTAGTACAGTAAGTTTAAAGGCTAAGTAGAAAATATAAAATAAATTCAAATGAGATTAATGGCTATTTACACATGTATAAGAGCATTCAAGTAAGCCAAATAAATTATGTAGAAACATGTTTTATTTTTTCTAGCTATTCATTTATCAATTTGTCTTTTCATTTGTCTATCTACTTATTTACTAAATTTCCTTCTCATACACACACACACACACACACACACACACACACACACACACACACACACATACACACACACACATATATATATTAATCCACTATTTGCAGATATTTAATAACTGGGTTCTCACCTTCAAGCATACTTCTTTTAGACTTTTTCTAATTATTAAGAAAAATAACCTTAAATCAAATATGCTTTTGTTAAACTTCAACACAAAGATTTTGCATCTTCCCTCTAAGACCAAGAAATTTTATCAGGCCACATATCAGTTCATCAAATATGACACTTTTGATTTTTTTTCTCAAGACTAAATTCAATACTGTTATTTCAAATGATTCTTCTGTGACATTTCAAGATTATTCATCATACTAATTCTTTTCCTCAGAATGCATCCCAACTTATCAACATCCTTTCAAAATTGTGTTAGCTAGAAGTGACAAAGAATGTTGTTCATGTAGTCTGTTGAGAAGAGAGTACATCAGTATTATCCTCTTGTGAATTTCAGATGCTTCTATTCTACTCATGCTATTAGCTATTTTAAATGCTAAATTCCATCGTTAATTCATATTGCTCTCCTAGTTCTCTATAACACTAAGGTCATATAGCCAATTACTCTGAAAAATGAAATGATTTGAAACCAATTGTTTGAATCTCCTTCTGACATCCTCAATTTGACTTAAGCATACAGATACATATGAAATGACATGAAACACATGGGAATTTATATAATAAAACAAGTGGGAATTATATCTCATAAATCATCATTATAATTCTCTGCCACATAAGTTGGACATTTTTTTTCTTATGGCAGTGTTAAAATCCTGTACAAATTTGTGCTCATTTGTTTTCCTATTTCAACTGAAAATTCCAGAATCCTATATAAAGAAAGTTCTAACTAAACAATAATGTTAAGGCTAAAACCAAGCAAATATTTTTAATGTATACATGCACTCAAATGTGTCTATAATCTTGTCGATGTGAGTACTATTCCACAGATAACAATAACAAAACAAACTTGTCTTGCCATCTTATATCACTTTTTTATCCAGGTCTTAGAATTTATTTGTCACATGGGGACAATGGGGACAATTAGTTGTTGCTGTACCTCTCTGAATTCAAATCAAACCTCAGAAATATATTAATTTTATGACTCTAAGCATAACTTATTTTTTTAAACTTTTGCCTGCCTCAGATTCTACCACATGCTTCAGGAATCGTATCATAATGAGAAACTCATTTTGCAAAATGCTATCTGGCTTGGCATTCTCCTCATTTCTACTTCCTGCACTTCTGATTGGATGATGGGAACATGAACTTCTTATCTTCCATTTAAGGAAGGTGTTCAGCTCAGGTATTTCTTTGTCTTCCACCTGGCTGCCCTACTTTGGGAGGTTGAGCTAACTTGTTATTCTCCATTGCCAATCACTTTCTAATTTTCCTTTTGTGTGCTAATTTCCCCCATTAAATTGTCAACTCATTTAGGGCATGAATTTTTTTTTTCCTATATGAATTCTCAGCATTTAGGCTGTACCTAGCACATAGTAGGCATTTAATGTTTATTCATTAAATAAATTAATTAAAATAAGATAATAATACCTACCTCCCAGAGTTATATAAGGACCAAAAGAGATAAAATGTGTAAAATGCTTGGCATATTGCCAAGAATATAGTAGATCCTCATTAAACACTTGATTATTTTCTGAATTGCTTCCTTGTTTTCTCTTGACATTGTAGGGAGACTGATGGAGGAAACCGGCATATTCTTCTGTGACCAGTCCATGTTTTACTTTTGATTGCACATTTCATTGATAACATGCTTTTCCTGATTTTACTCTATAATTCCTAATTTGATATTGTATCTTCACACCCATGATACAATTCTCTATTGCCTTTCTTTTATACTAACTTTTAATTCTTTGGAGATCATAGAATAATATTATGCAACCATAAACCAAGCCCAAGAGAATTTTGGCACTTAAAAAGTGCCTTTTGTAGCTCCTCCTCTATTTTTCTTCTAACCTCTAATCTTTCTTTCAGTAAACTCATCAGGTCACACATGTTTAACTTTTATCTCTACTAATGGTTCCAGATGTATATATCTAATCCAATTTTCTCTTGGACATTTATAGTTGAATGTTCCATTGGCATCTCAAACTTAACATGTTACAAATGAAGCTAAATAGCTTTAGAAAACTCCACCTTTTTTTTCTGAACTTCTTTTTTCTAGACTGGTATAATTCTACCAGCAATTCTCACATACATCCCCCTTTCCTTTTCTTAACCAGACAGAATCACTAGTTTAGGCAGTTATTAGTTCTAATTTTGATTAGTAAAAGTCTTCTACATGTTATATCTGACTCAATTTTCTACCTACTGCAATTTATCATTCAGACAACTGCCAAAGTTGTCTGAGAAAAAGATGGAGGAAAGGTATCAAATGCCAAAGTTGCTATGGAGGAAGAATTGACAAAATCTAGGAAAGAGGCTGGATAGGGAGGTGATTGTATCTTATGTTTGTATATATACAGACACATTAGTACAGACATACTAATGGATGAGTTCTCTAGGTTATTTTCATCTGAGCATTGAAATGTGAACATAGATATTACACAACTACTTATCCTGCTGTTTTTGTTATTGTTGGTGTTGTTGATGATGATGCTTGTTTATAAGCTAAAAATGATTAGACTAAGTTCTTTTGAATATTTAGGATTGTCACTCATTATACACTATAATATTCCAAGGCCAGATATAAGAAGCACAATGTCATATACTTAAAAGCACATTTGAATAGATTTTAAAGCATGAGTTCCTCTTCAATTTGCACTCTGTATAAGATACTCTCCATAGTAGTTGTAAACATCTTTTGGCAAGCACAAGTCTCCTTCCCAAAATTTCTATTTTTGCCTTATCTAAAATGAATAATTAGACATCATCAAACAAGAACTTTCCAGGAATCTTCAATAATTTTATCTGTGTATATATGTTGGCAGAGTCATTAAGGTTGCATTTTTCCTAATCCTCTTTTTATAGATCATGAACAGTAGAATCTTGCATTCATTACATTGTAAGTGCATTGTACATTGTAAGATGGTAACAATGTCAGTAACTGCAATATTACTGAAAGAAGTTCCACCTATCTTTCAGTAACTCTAATCAGTGATACTCCTGATTAATGTTGTCATTCGTTTTTTTTTTAATTTTATTTTATTTAATAATAACTTTGTATTGACAGAATCCATGCCAGGATAATTTTTATACAACATTATCCCTTGCAATCGCTTATGTTTCGTTTTTTCCCCTCCCTCCCTCCACCCCCCCCCAAGATGGCAAGCAGTCCTATATATGTTAAATATGTTGCAGAATATCCTAGATACAATACATATTTGCAGAACCGAGCAGTTCTCCCACTGCACAGGGAGAATTGGATTCAAGAGGTAAAAATAACCCGGGAAGAAAATCAAAAATGCAAATAGTTCACATTCATTTCCCAGTATTCCTTCTTTGGGTGTAGCTGTTTCTGTCCATCATTTATCCATTGAAACTCACTTAAGTCTCTTTGTCAGAGAAATCCACTTCCATCAGAATACATCCTCATACAATATCGTTGTCGAAGTGTATAATGATCTCCTGGTTCTGCTCATCTCACTTAGCATCAGTCCATGTAGGTCTCTCCAAGCCTCTCTGTATTCATCCTGCTGGTCATTCCTTACAGAGCAATAATATTCCATAACATTCATATACCACAATTTACCCAGCCATTCTCCAATTGATGGGCATCCATTCATTTTCCAGTTTCTAGCCACTACAAACAGGGCTGCTACAAACATTTTGGCACATACAGGTCCCTTTCCCTTTTTTAGTATCTCTTTGGGGCATAAGCCCAATAGAAACACTGCTGGATCAAAGGGTATGCACAGTTTGATAACTTTTTGGGCATAATTCCAGATTGCTCTCCAGAATGGTTGGATTCGTTCACAACTCCACCAACAATGCATCAGTGTCCCCGTTTTCCCCGCATCCCCTCCAACATTCATCATTATTTTTTCCTGTCATCTTAGCCAATCTGACAGGTGTGTAGTGATATCTCAGAGTTGTCTTAATTTGCATTTCTCTGATCAATAGTGATTTGGAACACTCTTTCATGTGAGTGGTAATAGTTTCAATTTCTTCATCTGAAAATTGTCTGTTCATATCCTTTGACCATTTATCAATTGGAGAATGGCTTGATTTCTTATAAATTTGAGTCAGTTCTCTATATATTTTGGAAATGAGGCCTTTATCAGAACTTTTAATTGTAAAGATGTTTTCCCAGTTTGTTGCTTCCTACTAATCTTGTTTGCATTCATTCTGTTTGTACAAAGGCTTTTTAATTTGATATAATCAAAATTTTCTATTTTGTGATCAATAATGGTCTCTAGTTCATCTTTGGTCACAAATTTCTTTCTCCTCCACAAGTCTGAGAGATAAACTATCCTATGTTCCTCTAATTTATTTATAATCTCGTTCTTTAAGCCTAGGTCATGGACCCATTTTGATCTTATCTTGGTATGTGGTGTTAAGTGTGGGTCCTTGCCTAATTTCTGCCATACTAATTTCCAGTTATCCCAGCAGTTTTTATCAAATAATGAAATCTTATCCCAAAAGTTAGAATCTTTGGGTTTGTCAAACACTAGATTGCTATAGTTGACTATTCTGTCTTGTGAACCTAACCTTTTCCACTGATCCACTAATCTATTTCTTAGCCAATACCAAATGGTTTTGGTGACTGCTGCTTTATAATATAATTTTAGATCAGGTACAGCTAGACCACCTTCATTTGATTTTTTTTTCATTAATTCCCTTGAGATTCTCGACTTTTTATTGTTCCATATGAATTTTGTTGTTATTTTTTCTAGATCATTAAAATATTTTCTTGGAAGTCTGATTGGTATAGCACTAAATAAATAGATTAGTTTAGGGAGTATTGTCATCTTTATTATATTCGCTCGGCCTATCCAAGAGCACTTAATATTTTTCCAATTATTTAAGTCTGACTTTATTTGTGTGAAAACTTTTTTGTAATTTTGCTCAAATAATTCCTGACTTTCCTTTGGTAGGTAGATTCCCAAATATTTTATGCTATCAACAGTTATTTTGAATGGAATTTCTCTTTGTATCTCTTGCTCTTGGATTTTGTTGGTGGTGTATAAGAATGCTGAGGATTTATGGGGATTTACTTTGTATCCTGCTACTTTGCTAAAATTATGAATTATTTCTAATAGCTTTTTAGTAGAATCTCTGGGGTTTTCTAGGTATACCATTATATCATCTGCAAAGAGTGATAGTTTGGTTTCCTCATTGCCTACTCTAATTCCTTTAATCTCTTTCTCGACTCTTATTGCAGAGGCTAGTGTTTCTAATACAATATTGAATAATAATGGTGATAGTGGGCAACCTTGCTTCACTCCAGATCTTACTGGGAAAGGTTCCAGTTTTTCCCCATTGCATATGATGCTTACTGAAGGTTTTAAATATATGCTCCTAACTATTTTAAGGAAAAGTCCTTTTATTCCTATGCTCTCAAGTGTTTTTATTAGGAATGGCTGTTGGATTTTATCAAATGCTTTTTCTGCATCTATTGAGATGATCATATGGTTTTTGTTTGGTTGGTTGTTGATATAATCAATTATATTAATAGTTTTCCTAATATGGAACCAGCCCTGCATTCCTGGTATAAATCCTACTTGGTCATAGTGTATTATCCTGGGGATGATTTTCTGTAATCTTTTTGCTAATATTTTATTTAAGATTTTAGCATCAATATTCATTAGGGAGATTGGTCTATAATTTTCTTTCTCTGTTTTCAGCCTACCTGGTTTAGGTATCAGTACCATATCTGTGTCATAAAAGGAGTTTGGTAGGACTCCTTCAATCCCTACTTCTTCAAATAGTTTATTTAGCATTGGAGTTAATTGATCTTTAAATATTTGATAGAATTCAGATGTGAATCCATCTGGTCCTGGGGTTTTTTTCTTAGGAAGTTGATTGATAGTTTGTTCTATTTCTTTTTCTGAGATGGGATATGTTTAGGATATTTACTTCTTCCTCTGTTAGTTTAGGCAAGCTATATTTTTGGAGGTATTCTTCTATTTCATTTAAGATGTCGAATTTATTGGCGTAAAGTTGGGCAAAGTAACTCCTAATTATTTCTCTAATTTCCTCTTCGTTAGTGGTGAGTTCTCCCTTTTCATTTTTAAGACTAACAATTTGATTTTCCTCTTTCCTTTTTTTAATCAGATTTACTAAGGGTTTGTCTATTTTGTTGGTTTTTTCATAGAACCAACTCTTAGTTTTATTAATTAATTCAATAGTTTTTTTACTTTCAATTTTATTGATCTCTCCTTTTATTTTTTGAATTTCAAGTTTAGTGTTTGATTGGGGGTTTTTAATTTGTTCCTTTTCTAGCATTTTTAGTTGCAAGCCCAATTCATTGACCTTCTCTTTCTCTATTTTATACAAATAGGCCTCTAGAGATATGAGATTTCCCCTTATTACCGCTTTGGCTGCATCCCATACATTTTGGTATGATGTCTCATTATTATCGTTTTCTTGGATGAAGTTATTAATTATGTCTATAATTTGCTGTTTCACTCAATCATTCTTTAGTATGAGATTATTTAGTTTCCAATTATTTTTTGGTCTACTTTCCTGTGGCTTTTTATTGAATGTAATTTTCAATGCATCATGGTCTGAAAAGGATGCATTCACTATTTCTGCCTTACTGCATTTGAGTTTGAGGTTTTTATGTCCTAATATATGGTCAATTTTTGTATAAGTTCCATGAACTGCTGAAAAGAAGGTGTACTCCTTTCTGTCCCCATTACATTTTCTCTAGAGATCTATCATATCTAATTTTTCTAGTATTCTATTTATCTCTTTGACTTCTTTCTTATTTATTTTGTGGTTTGATTTATCTAATTCTGAGAGTGCAAGGTTGAGATCTCCCACTATTATAGTTTTACTGTCTATTTCTTCTTGCAGCTCTCTTAATTTCTCTTTTAAGAATTTAGATGCTACACTACTTGGTGCATATATGTGTAATATAGATACTGCTTCATTATTCATTCTACCCTTTAGCAAGATATAGTGCCCTTCCTTATCTCTTTTGATTAGATCAATTTTTGCTTTAGCTTGATCTGAGATCAGGATGGCTACCCCTGCTTTTTTGACTTCACCTGAAGCATAGTAGATTTTGCTCCAACCTTTTACCTTTAACCTGCAAGTATCTCCCTGCTTCAGGTGTGTTTCCTGTAAACAACATATTGTAGGATTCTGGCTTTTAATCCATTCTGCTAACCGCTTCCTCTTTATAGAGGAGTTTACCCCGTTCACATTTATGGTTAAAATGACCAATTCTGTATTACTTGCCATCTTGTTAACCCCGGTTTATGCTTTTCTCCCTTCTTACTCCCTTACCCCCCTTCCCAGTATTAAGCTTGTGAGCACCACTTGCTTCTCACAGCCCTCCCTTTTTTAGTATCCCTCCCCCCCCTTAGAGTTCCTCCCCCTAATTTACCCCTTTCCCTCCCAGTTACCGTATTCCCTTCCACTTAGCTTATTCCTTCCCTTTTCACTTTTCCCTTCTCACTTTTCAATGAGGTGGGAGAAGTTTCACCATAGATTGAATATGTCTAAAATTTTTCTCTTAATGCCAATTCTGAAAGCAGTAAAATACTCACTATATTCATCCCTCTCCATTCTTTCTCTCAGATATAATAGGTTTTCTTTGCCTCTTCATGAAATGTAGTACCCCCACTTTCCCCTTTTTCTGGTACAATGTCCTTTCCACATCTAGTTTCTAGAACAAGGTATACATGTATTCTTTATACATCTTTATAGCCGAAATATAGTTCCCAAGATTAATCTTTACCTTTTTAGATTTCTCTTGAGTTCTGTGCTTGTAGATCAAATTTTTTGTTAAGTTCTGGCTTTTTCATCAAAAATAGGTGAAATTCGCTTACTTTGTTGAATGTCCATCTTCTTCCCTGGAAAAAGATGCTCATTCTCGCTGGGTAACTTATTTTTGGTTGCATACCAAGTTCCTTAGCCTTTCGGAATATCATATTCCAGGCCCTTTGATCTTTTAATGTGGATGCTGCCAGATCCTGGGTGATCCTTATTGTGGCTCCTTGATACTTGAATTGGGTTTTTCTAGCTGCTTGCAGTATTTTTTCCTTCGCCTGAGGGTTCTGGCATTTGGCCACTATATTCCTTGGTGTTTTGATTTTAGGATCCCTTTCAGTAGGGGATCGATGAATTCTTTCAATGTCTATTTTACCCTCTGTTTCTCTGACTTCTGGGCAGTTCTCTTTGATAATTTCCTGGAAAATAGTGTCCAGGCTCTTTTTTTCATCATACTTTTCAGGGAGTCCGATGATTCTCAGGTTGTCTCTCCTGGATCTGTTTTCCAGGTCTGTTGTCTTCCCCAGAAGGTATTTCACATTCTTTTCCATTGTTTGATTTTTTTGGATTTGCTTGACTGATTCTTCTTGTCTCCTCGAGTCATTCAATTCCATTTGTTCGACCCTGATTTTCAGTAAAGTATTTTCTTCACTCACTTTTTTTAAGATCTTTTTCTAATTGTCCAATTGAGATCTTTTGTTCTGTGGAATTTTTTTCCATTTCGCCAATTTTGTTTTCCAGTTCACCAATCTTATTTTTCAAGGATTTGGTTTCTTTATCCACTCTCTCTTTAACTGACTTCTCCAGGCTCTTTTGCCAAGCCTCCCTCTCCTTTTGCCAAGCCTCCCTCTCCTTTTCCCATTTTTCTTCTAGCTCCCTTGTGAGAGCCTTTTTAATTTCCTCCATGAAATTCATCTGTGCTGAGGAACAGATGATCTCCTCCTTTGGGGAGTCTCCTCAGGATTTGGAGTCTGCTCTTTGTCTGTATAGAAGCTGTCAAGGGTTAAAGTCTTTTTCAGTTTCTTGCTCATTCTGTCTAATAATCAAAGACAAACTATCAAAGAAACAGAAGGAAAAAACCCTTGAATGGAGGCTGCTTTCTTTGGGGGAGGGGCAGGGTAGCCGTGAGGCACAGGTCCTACTGTGCTGGCACCTGCGCTCTGAGATCCGAGAGACTGCTGAGACACTGTGGGGGAGGGGTGGCCAGGTCCCGAAAGACTCCAGCTGTTTGAGGTTGTATTCTTCACCCCCCGTGTTTTTAGCTTCTCTGCTGGGCTGCTGACTTGCTGCCGGAGCAAAGTATCTAATCCTGTAGCAAAGCTCTCCCCACAGAGACGGCTGCGATCACGCCCCACCCCCTCTCCGCTCTGCTCGACTCTGAGCTGCTTTCTGTGCTCTCGCTGCAGCTGCTGCCTGCTGTCTGCTTCCGATCTAATAACCGTCCCCGCCCTCCCGAAAAACAGACCTTTCTTGACGAGTCTCAAGGATGGTTTCTCTTGGTAAGTAATTGTATGTTTTTTTTTCAGTCGAGCATTAATTCAGAGGCATGAAATGAAATGGATAGTGAAAGAAAAACACAGAGGTTACACAGCAGTGTGTCTCCTCTCCGCCATCTTGGCTGGAAGTCCTCAATGTTGTCATTCTTAACAATTATAGTAGATAGGAAAATAGTTATATAGCTTGGTAGTTGTTTTCTCATCTAACATTTTTTTTGTGTGTGGAAGGAGGATCTGTTTTATATTTTCCAACACTTTTGAATCCTTCTTCTTCAGTGAGCTTGAGAAATGATTTCTCAGTTTCTTCAAAATTGTGTTGCCTCCCATCTGGAATTAGTATAATTCAGCTGTGTCTTCCAACTGAATTCTCTTAAGTGTCATTTTTACTTTTTTCATAAGCACATGTAGGAATGTGAATTTAAAAACTTAGGTGCAGCAGCAAATCTGTCAAGTAGGTTGAAAAAGGTTTTTATAGCAATTTTATAAAACATTTAAGTATTATATCTACTGCCCCCCTTATAAATTAATTCTCAAAAGCCCTTTGTATGATTGTGTTTAGTAAAATCTCTTTTCAAGCCTTTAATTCCTACAGTTGCATTTCTTTTCTTTTATACCTATTGCACGTACACATAAACAAAATAGTATTTCTGAAGTACATTTTTGACATTCATTTTTTATAATTGTAGTAAGTTTATTTATTTTTAATACACATTGATTTGTGAATCATATTGGGAGAGAAAAATCAGAGCAAAAAAGAAAAAAAAAACATGGGAGAGATTTTTTAAAAGTGAGAAAAAAATAAGTGAATATAGCATGTGTTCATTTACATCTAGTCTCTTAGATCTTTTTTTCTGATAGCAGATGGCATTTTCTGTCCAAAGCCTATTGGGATTGCTTTGGATCACTGAACTGCTAAGAAACAAGCATTTTATAATTCCTCATTACACATCTTTACTGTTGTTGTGTACAATGTATTTCTGGTTCTGATAGTGTTGCTCAGCATCAATTCATGTAAATCTTTCCAGGCCTTTCTATAATCAGTTTGTTCATCATTTTTTATAGAAAAATAATATTCCATTACCTTCATATACTACAACTTGTTTGGTCAGATCATGGAAGTCTTTCCAGGTTTTCTGAAGGCATCCTGCTTATAATTTTTTTCCTGGATATTTTTTTTAATTAAAGATTTTTATTTCTCAAAACTTATGCATAGATAATTCTGCAACATATGCCCTTGCAAAACATTGTGTTCCAGTTCCCCCTACCTTTTCTCCCACCCTCCTCCCCTAAGTGGAAAGTACTCCAATATATGTTAAACATGGAAGAAATATATGTTAAATCCAATATATGTATACATAGTTATACAATTATCTTGCATTACAAGAAAAATTAAATCAAATCAAAAAAGAAAATGAGAAAGAAAATAATATTCAAGCAAACACCAACAAAAGAAGTGAAAATGCTTTCTTGTGATCTATACTCAGTTCCCACAGTCCTCTCTCTTTCTGGATGTAGATGGTTCTTTTGATCACAAAAACATTGGAACTGTTCTGGATCATCTAATTGTTGCAGAGAGCCACATACATCAGAATTGATCATTGTATAATATTGCTGTTGTCACGTACAATGATCTACTGACAGCATCAGTTCATGCAAATGTATACAGGACTCTCTGAGATCATCCTGCTTATTGTTCCTTATAGAACAATAATATTCCATAACACTCATATTCCATGACTTATTCAACCTTTCTCCAACTGATAGTCATCCACTCAGTTTCCAGTTTCTTATCACTACAAAAAGGGCTGCCATGAACATTTTTGCACATGTGTGTTCCTTTTCCTCCTTTAAGATCTCTTTGGGATATATTGCTCATCATTTCTAAAAGTACAATAGTCTTCCATCATCAATACCTACCATTATTTAGTCAACCATTCCCCAACTGATGGTCATCTTCTCAGTTTCCAATTCTTTGCCCCAAGAAAAGATCTTTCAAACATTTTTGAATAGATAAGTCCTTTTCCTCTTTTTAAAATTACTTTTGAGATACAGATGCAGCAGTGATATTACTAGGACAAAGACTATGCATGATTTTATAAAGTTCTTGGGCAGAATTCCAAATTACTGACAGAATGATCATATAAGTTCATAGCTTCACCAATAGTGCATTAACCTTTTATTTTTCCCACACCTCCTTCAATATTTGTCCCCTTTGTTTTCTATTTCATTAGCCAATCTATTAAGTATATAGCAATGCCACATAATTTTTTTTCAGTTTAGATTTATCTAATCAATAGTGAGTTAGATGATTTATTTTCATATGGCTAATGATAGCTATGATTGCTTCATTTGAAAACTATTCTTATCATTTTATCCTTTGGAAAATAACTAATTTTAACTAATTTGACTCAGTTTTCTATATGTATGAGAAATGAGACCTTTATCAGATAAACTTGGTTCAATTGTTTTTTAAGATTATTTTTGCTAATTTGTATTCTCCCCATTTATTCTATTCTTTTTCTCCTTCCATCCTAAGCCCTACTTAAAAGTGTTCCGCTTCTAACTACCTCCATACCCATTCAGTCTTCTCTTCTATCACTATCCATCCCTTACCTCCTATTCTGTAGGATAAAATATATTTCTATACCCAAATGAGTGTTTATATTATTCTCACTTTGAGTCAATTCAGATGAGAGTTAGGTTTACTCACTTTCTTCTCTCTCTCTTACACTTTAATATAAAGATTTTTCTTAACCTCTTTCATATGGCATAATTTACCTCATTCTACTTCTCTCTTTCCCTTAATATATTCTTCTCTCACCTCTTAATTTTATTTTTTAGATATCATACCTTTATATTCAGCTAACACCTGTGCTCTCTGACTATAAATACTTCTTCTAATTGCCCTAATAATGAATAAACACTTATAAGTTGCAAGTATCATCTTCTCATATGTGAATGTAAACAGTTTAATCTTATTAAATTCCTTATGATTTCTTTTTTTCTGTTTACTTTTTTGTGTTCTTGAATCTTGTACTTGAAAGTTAAATTTTCTATTTGGAAATTTTCATTATGATCTTTTCATTAAGAATGCTTGAAAATCCTATACTTCACTGAATATTTATTTTTTCCTTGAAAGATTATACTCAGGTTTGCTAGGTAGGTGATTCTTGGTTGTAATCTTAGCTCCTTTACCCTATTGAATGTCTTACTATAAGCTCTCTGGTCCTAAATGTAGAAGTTGCTAAATATTGTGTTAACATGTTATCCTGATAATGTGTTATCATTATACTTGATTTTTTCTTTCTGGCAGCAATTCCTTTTACTTTTATCTGTTATATAAAGTAATAAAGAATCCCATAAATAATTGTAATTTCTGTTTTCTCTGTGTCAATGTATGTTTTTCAGTATCTAAGTTCAGAATTTACACACACACACACACACACACACACACACACACACACACAGAGGCATCTAGATGGCACAGTAGAGAGAATGATAGAATTCCAGGCCTACAGTCAAATCTTTCTGAGTTGAGTTAAAGTTTGGTTTCAAGTGCTTATTAGCTCTGTGACCCGGGGCAAATCCTTTAACCCTGTTTGCTTCAGTTTTCTCAACTATAAAAAGAGCTAGAGAAGCCAATTTACTATCTTTTCCAAAAAAACTCCAAATGGAATCAATTATAAAGAATCTGATATGATTGGAAAATGATTAAATAATAACCTCAAAACATACAAATATATACACATGTACATATGTGAATGTGTAGTACACATATACAGTTATGTTTATATAAACACATATACTTATATGTATATACATATAGACATAGCCACATGCACTTCACATTATCTTGTACTAATTCTCTCAACATGAGATAGCTGATGATAAATTGGAATGATTAATGCACTTCAGTTGGGAAGACCTGACTTTATATCCTGACTCACCAATGTGCCTCTTGGCAATTCAGTTAACCTCTGTGTGGCTCTGTTTATTCAATTATAAAATGGGAATAATTATATCACTTACCACTAATACCATTTTGAGGATCAAATGAGATATTTCTAAAGTGTATGTATATACAAATACATATATATTCTTCCTTCCTTCCTCCCATCATTGCTTCTTTCCTTCTTTTCTTCCAAATTCACAAAAGATTATATTTTATATTTATATTGGCTGCAAAAAGTCTCTCTTCAAGATGCCATTGTAATGTATGTTTCCTTGGATACATTCAATGTTCCATTGCTGTCTCACCATTTTCTCACATTAGTTCTTTCCCTTAGATCTTAAATTTCCTATTAATTAAAGTCCTCTATATCAAGCCTGATTAAGACATATCAGATTTCTCTTCAGTCATTTCATTCCACATCTTCACCATTCCCATCTTTGCCTCTGAATTGACCCTTTACTCCTACTTGTGACCTGATTTTTTAAAAAAATTACTCTACAACTAGTCTAATTCATACCAACTAATTCAATTTAATAAACATTTCTTAAGCAACTAGGTTTAAGGTTCTACATACTACTAAATACTGGGGATACAAATAAAGAATAGTTAGTTCCTTTCCTTAAAAGAACTTATAACATAAGGAGTGGGAGAGGGGAGCACAATAAACAAAAGAAGAAAGGAAAGGTGGAATACTAAGGATTATCTGGCACAGCAGCATCTTGTTCCATGAAGTTAAAACCAGCCAAATCAGCAGAGGCAAAATGAAGTGAACTGAAATTCCAATTTCTGCTCCCTATAATGGAAGACTTTGAGAAAGGTTTGATACTCAGCTTTCCAATCATAGGGGAGAGAAGCCTGAGGGAGAAGGCATTCATGCTGCTCCATTATTACCTTCGTGCCATGCTGCCAAGTTCACAACTTTTCTGAATTCTTTTCCTTGATATTTTCCACTACTAACTCTAGGAAAAGTTAATCAAATCAATAATACTATTCCTGGAAAGTGTGTGTCAATGAATTTTGCTATTTCAGGAAATCTTTTCCCTTAGTATTAGTTCCTTCTTTCTTTTGATCACTTTCAATTTACTCTCTATATATCTTATCGTTCATAATTATTTGCATATTGCCTCCTTCATTTGACTATGAGCTCCTTGAGGGCAAAAACTGTTTTCACCTTGTTTCCAGAGCTTAGTTCACTGCCCAGCATATAGTAAATACTTATTAAGTATGTATTCTCTTGGCTTAAGTTGTCATATGATTTCAATTTTCCCTTAAATATTACCTTCCCTTATTTCCACTGATATATATGATGCTTCCCTCACCCCATTAGAATGTAAGCTTCTTGAGTGGGAATATCTCTTATTTATATTTTTAGCCTTAGTATTTATTACAATGCCTGATACATAATATGTTTAATATTTAAACTTTTTTATTCATCAACATATGCATCTATTACTTTGTATTTTTAATGTGCTAGATATTGTAAAATATACCTTGAAGACAGAAGAAAGCATTCACTAAGAATCTGATAAGTGCCAGGCACTGTACTAAGTTCTTGCAAATATTTACTTATCTGATACTCATTGATTGGTTAAATTTCTGTATGAACCTATAAGAGTTTATTCTCTATAACTTTTCTTATTTCCATTTCTCATTTTTGGTGTCATAAATTTGTTTAAGTAGGACAAAAATGAAGTAAATTAATTATATTCCATATTTTCCCCATTTTTAGTTTTTCTTTTTCTTGTAATCTTAATCTTTGTCCTAATAAAGTAATTTTCTGACTGTATACAAATAACTGGTTTAGGAATGACTCATGTCAATAATAGATCATAACCAACAAGATAATGTAATCGAACTAAAAGCAAATTAGAAGAGCAAAGATAGTCTATCTTTCAGATCTATGGAAAAAGAGAGGAATTTATGCAAAGAAAAAGTAGAGAGCATTATGAAATACAAAATGGATAATATTTATCACATTAAATTAAAAAGGTTTTGAACAAAAAAATGCTATCAAGATTAGAAGGGAAGCAGAAAGCTCAGAAAATGCTTACAGCCAGTTTTTCTAATAAAGATATAAATATAGATAGATGGATAGATACATACATACATACATACATAATAGATGCATAGAGACATATCGATATTTCTCTAGATATAGAAATATATGCATATAGTTCTAAAATATATAGAGAATTGAATCAAATTTATAAGAATACTCATCATTCCTCATTTGATGAATGGTCAAAGGATATGAACAATTTTCAGGTAAAGAAATTAAAGCCATTTCTAGTCATATGAAGAAATGCTCTTACTCCCTATTGATTAGAGGAATTCAAATTAAGGTGACTCTGAGGTAACTTCACATCTCTCAGATGGGCTAAGATGACAGGAGAAGATGATGATAAATATTGGAGAAGATGTGGGAAAACTGAGACACTAATGCATTGTTGGTGAAGCTATAATATGATCCAACTATTTCAGCAATTTGGAACTATGCCCAAAGGGCTATAAAACTGTGTATAATCTTCAATCCAACAGTGTCTCTGCTGAGTTAGTATCCCAAAGAGATCATAAAAAAGGGGAAAGGACCCACATATGTAAAAATGTTTGTATCAGTTCTTTTTTGTAGTGGCAAAGACCTAGAAATTGAGTGAATGCCCATAAAGAGGGGAATGGCTGAATAAGTTATAATCCATAAATGTGATGGAATATATTAAGAAATTATGAGCAGGCTGATGTCAAAAAAGCCTGATTCTGATGCTAAGTAATATGAGGAGAATCAAGAAAACATTGTACAAACTAACAAGATTATATGATGATCAATTGTGATGGACCTGACTCTTCTCAGCAGTGTGGTGATTCAAGATAATTTTAATAAACTTGGAATGAAAAGTGTCATCTACATCCGAGAAAGAACTATGGAAAGTATGGATCAAAGGATAATATTTTTGCCTTTCTTGTTATTTGTTTCTCATGTTTTTCCCCTTTTAGTTTAATTTTTGCACAATATGACAAATATAGTGATATGTTTAAAAGAATTGCACATATTTAATCTACATTACATTCCTTGCTGTCTTGAGGAGGGAAAGAAAGTTAGGGAAGGGTAAAATTTTGGAACATTTGGAGTCTCAAATAAATGAATCTTGAAAACTGTATTTACATATATTTGAAGGGAATAATATTATTGAGAATAAAAAAAAAAAAGAAATAGTGCCAAGAGTCCTTTAGTTTACAAATAAAATGAAGTAGACAAAAAACAGTAAGAACAATAAAAGTGTTTTTGGTGTTGGTGGATTTTTTTTTTTAGTTGTATTAAGGAAAAGAGGAGAATTAAAGTAGAGATATGATTTTCACTAAGGATAGATAGAATATTATAAGAAATGACAAAGAGAAATAAGTAATGTAACCTTCTCTGTCTTGAATCTTCTGATTCTTCACCCAGAGAAAACAGTCATGATTAGTAAGAATGAAGCTTTTATATAGTCAATGGATCTTTGGCTTCTTTCATTAATAAACACTTATTTATATGTCATAAAATGTTTTAATGATTCTCACTTATTCATTCTAATGTTCTGAGTAAATCTTTGAATATTAAAGTAGATGTTGACTTGCTTTTTTGGAAGTTATTTTTGTCATTTTTTGTAAATTAGACTTGTGTTTACATTTACAATTATATTTGTGTTTATAAAACTTCTATTGAGGAAACTCCCCCTAAAAATTCATACTTATGAATCATTTAAACTTAAAATTGTCCTGGTTACTGAAATGTGAATTGCCTTGATCATGATCATATAACTGTTTTGTGTCAAAAATGAGAAACATTTTCTCTACCTCTTCATCATCTTCAATAGCGTTTAATACATAAATTGTAATTATTTTCATGATTGTCTTTTTGCAAATAACTAGCAACATATCTGCTATTTCTATTTTCACCATATTAACATATTACCTATAAATCTGACATGTAATTAATAAAAAGTTTCATTGCACAATTTCGCAGAACTACATAATAATCACAAAATTATCAATGATCACATAATAGTCTAAATTTCCTTCAAAATTCTGCTATTTCAAGCAAGATTTATATGCTGGCTTTGATAGTTACTATATAGGATATTTATATTACTTTATTTGTTATTCACATAACCTTCTGTGGTTGTTATTACTGAAATTATGATTATTTTTTCCTATGGACAAAACAGATATTTAGAAAGGTTGAGTGGTTTGAATAGAGTCACAGACATAATAACTGTCCAATGAAACATTGAAAAATCTCTTTTCACTACCAATCAAAGGCTCTTTTCCCTATACTTTGATTTATTCTGCTATTAGACTGATATTTTGGTAATAATTTTGATTATCTTGAGATTTAATGAAGCAGTGGTAATAGGTAACATATATTTCAAATTGAACTTCAGTTTGTTAAAGAACATATTAACATATCTTTTATAAGCATTATCACATGTCTTGCCTTATCAATAAGTAGAGGAGAGGAAAAAGAGAGGGAGAGAATGTGGAAGTGAAATTAAAAATAAATTTTAAAATATGTGCTAATTATATCATTACATATATATATATAAAACTTATTTGAATCTAATAAGCATCATTATGTCTGTAATCAAATTCTTTTCTCATGCATATTATCACACTAAGTAATTACATTTCCATTAATGACTACATTTCTTATTAATACTAATAGGATTTTTAAAATACCATATATTCAATATTACCTAACCACCAATGTTTTTATGAATATAACTCTATCTATAATTATTTCTACTTGGTGGATTTTCTATATATATTTTATAATTAGCCTTTGTCTTTCAAATTCAAATAGGATAAATTCTTGTAAAGCAAAAATGTTTTTTTGATTTTCATATATTCCATATTTTTTTAATCCTTTAAAGACTAAATTCACTATTTTTGAAAACACTGTTTTTTGTTCTTCCAACACAAGGAAACATAGTCATTGTTTAAGGTGAAACTTTGGGATACTTTGATTTTGTTTGATGCATGTTATATACGAAATGAAGAAATAACACTATGAACAATCCATAAACATTTTCTCTGTCTTATAGATTGTAGCTAATGTAATATGCTTGGTGCTTTTAGCTTATCTTGTATTAATGTAGTAGAAAAGATGAAAGTGTAAGGGTTTTACATAGTAGCAGTTACTCTCAGTATATTTATGACTTTGCTAACAGAAAATAGTGGATAAAATCATGTATTTTTTCCTCCTTATCTTGAGGGAAGCAAGTAAGCAAGCAAACAAAACAAAAACACCTTGAAAGGAAAAGAAAAGAAAGAGAAGACAAATTATATAAATGTAAATACTCTATAAAAGAACCATGTCTTGAATTTCTCCAACTGGATAATTTTCTTCCAAAGAGTTTAAAGTATCCCATAACAAATCTCCTTAACTTCAATCAATAAGCACCTATTGTGTTCTAGCAACTGCCTTAAACACGAGGGACCTAAAAAGAAGCAAAAGAGAATATCTTCCCTAAGGGAGTTTACAACATAAAAGATGAGACACCATTTAAATATATATAAGACAAGATATATACAAGGTAACTAGAAAATTAAAGAAGGAAATTCATGGAATTAAGAGTATTAAAGAAATTTTTCTTTAGAAGGTGGCATTTTAGTTCACACTTAAAAGAAGTTAGGTGTTAGAAGTTTGCATTTTAGATGGCACTTAAAGGAAATCAAGGAGATCAGTAGTATAAATGGAAGAAGGAGAATATATAAGTATGGAGGATGGCCAGAGAAAGAAACTGCAACTGAGGAATTGATGGAATACCTTGGTTGAAATATACCAATTGTTTATTGGAGATTTCCTTGATTTTTTTTTCTTTCTTTGATTCTTAAAATAGCATCCAGTAAATGGGTATTTTTAAATAATAGAGATATTTGATTTGCAATTTTATTATTTTTTTTAAATATTATGACTTATATGTGCTAAACAAATGCAGTATCACCATAATCACACAGTCATAGCTAGGAGCAATGTTTAGAAAGAGCCTTATTATGCCTCCAAGGAAAAAAGCTGGGAGGATGAAGAGCTTTGAGCTGTTGGCATATGACAATTGACTGAATAAAATAATGTTGGTTATTTTGCATAACAAAAGACATGAGGATTGTGATGAATATTATATGTTGAATATATGAAGAGCTGTCATGTGAGAGCTGCATCAGATTTTCTTTGCACTACTGCACTGAGACAATGGCTAAAAGTTGGAAAGAGGCAAATTTGATCTTCTGGGAAGGAAAAAGTGCCTAATATGCACCATTCTTTCCCCTAATCACTTTAAAACTATTTTATTTCACTCTGATAATATGCAAGAAGCAGATGTTATTAATGTCTATTTTTCCATTGGGAAAACTGAGAGTATCTAAGGTCTCCCTGACTCTGGGTTCAGCACTTTATTCCCCAGTTTTCTTACTTCTTTAAAGAAAAGGGGAGAGGGAGAAACATGCACCAATCAGAATTTAAAATGCAGAATAAGCTACCTCAGGAGACTGTCTTTGTCTCTGTCTTCATCCCTCTTCACCTATTTCTGGAGGAATTAAAGAATTCAATGAAAGTAAATGTGAATTTATCCAATGCATTATAAATGGAATTCTTTTGCATATACATGTTCGATTCAATGACCTTCCAGGTCTCTTCTAATCCCAAAATTGTGTATGTGTGTGTGTGTGAGAGAGAGAGAGAGAGAGAGAGAGAGAGAGAGAGAGAGAGAGAGAGAGAGAGAGAGAGAGAGAGAGAGTGTGTGTGTGTGTGTGTGTGTGTATGTGTGTGTTTGTTTCTTTTAAGGAAGAAAGAGAGACAGGAAAATTGAATGACTTATCAAAGGTTGGGAACTGTTCTGGACCAGACTGAAGTGGACTGGTTTATATTAACTCATACCTATCAAAGTGGATTGAGTTGAATTGGACAAAATCAGATTAGACTGGATTGGACTAGATCAGATCAAACTGAATTGGAATGGATCAAATTATACTAGATTAGATTGATCACATTTTGCTGGATTGAACTTGATTTTTATGCACTGCATTGGATTAAGTTAATAATCCTAGGTATATAAAACATGTCTCGTATAATAAGAACTGTATATAACATTTGTAGCACTTACTTAAGCAGTTAGGAAGCATAGGGACAGAGTCAGAAACACTAAATTCAAATTTGGCTTCAAATACTTATTACTTGTGTATCTTTGGGCAATTCACTTAATTCCAGTTTTCCTCAGTTTCATTGTCTATAAGATAGTGATAATAATAATAGAACTTATTTTCCCAGGGTATTTGCGAGACTAAGCAAAATAAAATCTGAAAAGTGCTTATCACAAAACCTGACAAATAGTGGATACTATATAAATGGCTAGCTAGATGGCACAAGTTTTCAGTCATTAATATGAGTCTTCTTGAGTTCAAATCTAGATGCACAACACTTCCTAATCCTTTCATTCTGGACAAGTCACTTATTCAGTGTCTTCATTTATAAAATTGGCTGGAGAAGGAAATGGCAAAAGATTGAAATATCATTACCAAGAAAATCATGAATGAGGTCATAAAGAATCAAACAAATCTGAACACAACAAGAAGTAGAAATATTAGTTATTTTTTAACATTACTGTATATAATATGTATTATAATGTATCATATACTCATATGTATACTTTATATCATATGATACATATAATCATGTATATAATAAATAGCTTAGATAAATACTACCTTTACCAATGGTATTGCCTACATATAATAAATGATGTATCAAACATGTATAACTTGTCATTTTATTACAAGCATTTAAAATAACTTTTGAAATATATAGATAATATATATAAGTAATGCATATGACAAGTTGATCTTCCTGTGAGTCCTTTTAAAAATGACTTCTTACTTATATATTTACTTGAATGAGTTCTTACTAATCTATTTCAGTATTCCAGGACTCCAATCTCAAGGACAAAACATTATAATAATAATGAGGTTTGAGAAATAACACTCACATCTATACTTTTATATCTATTTCTGTGTCTGTGTCTTTAAGTGAATCTATAGTTTTATCACATAAAATGTTATTTGTGTTATATGTTTATATATTAAAAACAACACATAAATATATCTTAAATAGTAACATATATCATACACAGCATTTGAGATAGTCATACTATATCCCTATGTATGAATGTGTGTGTGTGTGTGTGTGTGTATATATATATATTGATCCTGTGCTATTGCACTATATATGACACATGTTTAATATGCTATTTAATCTACTTGTGTGATATACAGAAAATAAATAAAATATGTGTGCTATTATATAACCAATATATATGATAATATGACTAGCCTGAATGACTTAAAATGTAAGCTTTGGAGGAGTTCTTTAGTACATACTCTAGCACTCCATTCAAAAGGCCAGATTCTGCCTATAAATGTATTGACTTGTTATACAAATCTTGTGACTCAAATCCTAGATGATGACAAACCTGTGCTTGTATGTTATTTGTAGAAGTAGCTTAATTTGAACATCTGGATTTTCATGGCAAAAAAGCAACTTAAATCAATTGAAATGTTCTATTGGAAAGAAGCCCAAATTATTTTTGTTTAATGATCATATATTAACACGCCTAGATCCATTAAGTATTAACTTATCTTTCCTCTTCAAAATTTGTATTTCTGTTCTATGGTCTACATCACAGAATTTTTACTTTAATTAGCATATATCACTAATAATACTTGGAAAATGTTTTTCATGTGGACTAATAAAGACCAATAAATAAGCATATAAATAAGCATATAACTTTTTTTTTACTCTCATACTGCACATGAACAAAGAAATCTTTTTTGATTTTGAAAAAAAAAAAAAACTATGTTCTGAACAGCATTAGTATTGCTATAATTCGAGAAGAAGTAAACTAACGTAGGCTTGTAAACATATCAATAATGTCTAGCTAGCAACCACATTTTCACAGGTTTTTTTTTTTTTTCTCACACTTTTTAATGAAATAACAATGGTGAGACTATAGGGAATTAGTCTTTAGTGACCTGTCAAAACATAGGATATGCATAAAAAGTAACATTTTCTGTATTATTTAAAGCATGATGAAGATTCTTATGAACTTAAAGTAATAGTTCAAATCTAAGGTAAATCTGTTAACTTGTCACATTTTACTTCAATGTGTTGTTGCTCAGTTATGTCTGTTTTTTTGAAACACTTAGAGGTTTTCTTAGCAAATATGCTGGATTTCTTTCTTTTTTTTTTTTTTAACTTCTCCAACTCACTTAATAGATAAGGAAACTGAGGGAAAAAAGGTAAAGTGATTTATGCAATATCACAAAGCTAGTTTCTGATGGTGGATTGGAATATAGGTCTTCCTGACTCCAGGCCTAGTGTTCTACTGATTGAATCACAAACGTATCTTTTCATTCAATTTAGTCAGTAGTAATTAAATAATATGCAAGGTTCAGCAACTAATTTTAGTTTTTTTCAACTGATGAGAATTTATTACAAAATACTAACATAAAAAGGAGTTTGAGGAATGAGTTTAAGAATTTAGCATACCATAAACTAATAGAAAGAATCCCCCATTGTTCATGCCACAATTTGAAATGAACTTGTGGGTTTAATGCTGAGAGTTACACAAAAAGCAAACAATTCTATCAAAATTTTGAGTTAAGGAAGGAGAGAGTGGTTCTCAGAAGTAGTGAGTGGGTATTGGTGGAAGCAAGGATAATAATGTATGTACATTTGTTCTTCAAAGTACATAAAAGATAATTGAAATCAAGGAGTAAATGGAACCAAGGTACTATTCACTGACACTTAACAGTGGGTAGAACACAAATAGTGGATTTTAAGAAATGGCAGTTTAAAAAAAATGATATTTTCTAATCCCATTAGAATACTGTTAGTAGCCTGAGGCTACTGATGTAGCCTCAGTGGTTCTGGGTTCTGGAGAGAGATCAAGAGTTGTATTTTTAACTTAATATGTGGTGTGTATTAATTTAGAAAATTACAATTTCAGAATTAAAAATCATTGTTGAAGTGATATTTACAAAGTCAATATGGCTATTAAATGACCGAAGTTATATTTGACCTAAAATCTATCTTACTCCAAGTGCACCTCCACATAGTCTTTTTTTCTAACTGTGTTTAAGTAAAATATTTTCTAAAAAAAAAAAAAAAAAGGAAGAGAGAGAAAGAAAAAAGAAAGAAAAAAAGAAGAAAGGAAGGAAGTGTTTGGTACCAAGAGACCTACCCAAATTACTCAGAGATCACTCATAGAAAGCAGAAATATTTATTAGAATCTCAAGAGGCAGACCCCATCCTGGTTTGTGAGCCGAATTTCACAGTAGAAGAGAGCCACTCCCTTGAAAATGTTCACAGTTTTTATACATTTCAGACAAAGAATGTCCAAAATCCCACCCTCTATATAGTGTGATTGCTCACTTAAGTCTCTATTCCCCAATTTGGTCAGTGGAATATAGTAAATGTATAGGTTTCTCACCAGTATCCTTCTTTGAACAATGGAATATAGTCCAGGCCTTATCTAAAATCACATGCTTTTTAAATTAAGGCCTTTAAAGCTTTAGCTAATAGTCTCTGATCAATATGTGCTTGATCTGTAAGTTCTTCACCTTTTCCACACAGAAGGAAGGTAGGAAGGAAGGAAGGAAGGAAGGAAGGAAGGAAGAAAGGAAGGAAAGAAGGAAGGAAGGAAGGAAGAAAAGAAGGAAAGAAAGAAGGAAGGAAATCACTATCATTATATTGTATTTTGTTAAACATTTCCTATTTGCATTTTAATCATATTTCATTCCAAAATGTTGAAAAACCTTTTGGTTGCAAGTTGGACACATCTGATCTAACCAATTTAAACAAATATTGTGTTTTTTTTTCTTATAATACTAATGCATACATAAGCTGATTCTCTTTCCCCTTTTTACTAACCTAACATTGAATCACATAATAAATATTTTGTGCCATAAACTATGAAAAGCATTGAGAATAAAACAAGAGAAAATGACAAAACACAGGCACTGCCATCAAAGAGCTCACAATTTAATGAAGGAAAGAAAAGTAAACAAACATGTACAAACAAACTTTTTACAAGATAAATAGGAAATAAGGAATAGAAGGGAAAGATAAGCATTAAGTTGGGTTGTTAAAAGTTTTGGAATTTTAAAATGGAATTTCAGCTGGAATTGGGAGGTCATTAACTTCAATAGGTAGAGATAAGGAAGTGAAAAGGAGTCAAAGAGCGGACTTAAGAGACTTCTGGGAGTGGAGCCAGTTGGAAAGCCAGGAAAATGCTTGTCTATCCCAAAACAAAACCACATGAAATCAAGTCTCTGAAGAATCTGACTCAATGAAACTATTCTCCAGTTCAAGATAGATTGGAAAAACTTCAAGAAAGATCAGTCTCACTGGGGTGAAAAAAGGTGGTCAGCCCAGCTCAGATAAACTCTGGGAAAGCTGTTGGGAAGGTCTTAATTACAGCAAATCAGAAGTAAGACCCTCAGTCCTGGGTCAATTGAGGAACTCAGCAGAGGGGCAGACTCCAATTCCAGCTCAGAAAGCAAACTCTGTTTGCTGTTTCCTGGAGAGAGCACCGCTACCCCCTGCAAACATATTGAGCCCCTGTGCTCAAATATAAGACTTAGAGCTGCACAGGAAACTTGGGACAGTATCCCCTTAACTCGTTAAGTGCCATACCAATCAAACTACCAAAAATTATTTTATAGAACTAAAAAAATACTAACTAAATTCATCTGGAAGAATAAAAGTCAAGAATATAAAGGGAATTAATGGGAAAAAAATTACAAAGGATAATGGTTTAGCAGTATCAAATGTAAAACCATATTATAAAACAATAGCCATATTATAAAACATCTGATATTGGCTAAGAAATAAGAGTAGTGGGTTAATGGAATAGATTAGATATACATGATATAATAATCCAGATTTATAGCAATCTAGTATTTGATAAATTCCCAACTCCAGCTTCTGGCATAAGAACTCACTATTTGACAAAAATTGTTTGAAAAAATGAAAAATAATATGTCAGCAATTAGGCTTAGATCTACCTCTCATGCCCCTTACCAAAATAAGAAAATGGGTACATGATTTGGGCATAAAGGATAATACTATTACCAAATTAAGAGGGTAAGGGATAACATCTATTAGATCTTTGGGGAAGGGATGAGTTTATGACCAAAGAAGAACTAGAGAACATTATGAAAGGTAAAATGGGCAACTTTGATCACATGAAATTTAAAAAAAATTTGCACAATTAAAACCAAAAGAAACAAGATTAAAAGGGAAGTACAAAGATGGGGGAGGGGGGAATTACAGCCATTGATTATGATAAAGGTCTCATTTCTAAAATATATAAAGAACTATTTGAAATTTGAGAATACAAATCATTCCCCAGTTAATAAATGGTTAAAATATTTGAACAGACAATTTTCAGATGATGAAATTAAATCCATCTATAGTTATATTAAAAATAATGTTCTAAATCTTTATTGATTAGAGAAATACAAATTAAAACAACTCTGAGTAACTACCTCACATGTCCCATATAGGCTAAGATGACAGGATAAGATAATGATAAATGTTGGAGGAGAATGTGGCAAAATTGGGACACTAATGCATTGTTGGTGGAACTGTGAAATGACTGAAAAATTTTGGAGAACAATCTGAAACTCTGCCTAAAGAGATCTAAAACTATGCATACCCTTTGACCCAGCAGTGCCATTAGTAGGTCTGTATCCCAAGGAAAATAAAAGGTCTTACATGTCCAAAAATGCTTGTAGCAGTTCTTTTTGTGGTAGCAAATAATTGGAAAATGATTAGATGCCCATTATTGGGCCATGGCTGGACAAGTTGTGGTATAATGGAATATTATTGCTCTACAAAAAATTAACATGCTGATTTTAGAAAGGCCTGGAAAGATTTACATGAACTGATGTTGAGCAAAATAAGCAGAACTACACAATAACAGCAAAAATGTGTGATGATGAACTATAAAAGGCTTGTATCTACTCAGTGGTTCAGTGATCCAAAGCAATCCCAATAGAATTTGGACAAAAAAAATCCCATCTGCATTCAGAGAGAAAAAAACAAACAAACAAAAAAAACTAAGGAGACAATGTAAATCAATGCATGGTATATTCACTTTTTTTCCTGTTTGTTTTTTTAAAATCTCTCCCATGGTTTTCCCCTTTTGTTCTGATTTTTCTCTCCCAGCATGATTCACAAAGCAATGTTCATTAAAAATAAATTTAAAAACATTTTAATTAAAAAAATGCTAAAGGGAGTCAATGGATTTTATCAAATAGGCATATGACACAGTCAAATCTGTGCTTTAGGAAGTTCATTTTTGTAGCTCTCTGGAGAATAGTTTGGAGTGACGAGATATAAGTTACCCAAACTCCTTTGCAAGCTATTGAAATATCCTAGGTATGAGATGTTAGACACTTATATCAGTGAGGTAGCAGTGTCAGAGGTGAGAAGGGAATATATTAGAGATATTGCAAAAATGAAATTCATAGGCTTTGCCAAAAAATTGAATATGGTAGAATAAGTTAAAATGAAGTGTCAAGAATGACAACTAGATTATAAGCCTAGAACCTGGGAGAATAGAGATTCTGTCAATAAAGATTGGGATGTCAAGAATAGGAATATTAAGGAGAAATATGAATTACATTTTGTGCAATGTTGAGTTTGAGATGGTACTGTGAGAAATCTGGAAAGCAGTTGGAGATGTGGAATCGAAGGCCATCAGAGTAGTAAAACCAGAATATGTGGTTTTAAGAGTCATGGATAGATTTTTTACACATCCATTCATTTACATATTTATTTTGGGATTGTATGGTTATATAACAAGGACTATATATTTGTTTTAATTATTTAAATATTTTATTTATGAAATATATTTTTTAAAATTTACATAATTCATAGAAGAGAGGTTTAGCATACAATGGGGAACAGATAAACAAGGCAGGACCCATGAAGGTAATGGAACATTCCTGCACTGTTCAATAATTCAGTGAAGTATGAAAAGCCTTTACCAAACCAATGGAAAACAGCAAGCAGAAGCAGACAAAAAATGTGCCAAGTGACTATCACAATGTAAATGGAAAGAACAACAACAATTAAAACAAAACAATAAAAACTGGGTAGCATAAAATTATAATGCACAATAGATTACTGTTTAAATTATAATACAGAAAAGATTTCTGTTTAGATTTCTAACTCCTTCCAATAATATTATATCTACAAATTGACATAGTCTATCAATTTCTTTTTTTAAGTTTTTGCAATATCAATTTTATTTAAAACAAGGTTTATCTTAAAAAAATTTAACTTTGTTCCCATAAATGCCTAGAAGTTGTTCCTTTGGCCTTCATTTACTGATACAAAAATCATTTTTATTTTCTTACTTTTTAATTCTATCAATTCCTTATTCTGAAATTTAATGATTCAGTGATTGTTTATGATACCAATGAAATAACTGAGAATAAAATCCATGTTTCCTGACTTGAGTTTTTCCCATTATAGTATAATATTTTATGATTCCAATTCATACAGAACACATAGATATAGCTATTTAATAAGCTAATAGGTCAAAGATTACTGATGTCCTTTTTTCTTTGTCCAGTGTCAATGACTACGAGTTTTAAATTTATTTTCTTAATTACCTAATTATGATGCAGCTGGATGTGGTTATCAATTTAGATACTACCCTTTGTTTGGGAAAAAAAGTTATTAATATAGCCATGGCACCTACAACTATCAAAATGTTACAGATAGCTCTGATTCTTGATATGATACATCATTCATTCATATTTTCTCTAATCACAAATCAGTTTCCAGGCATTAAAATGAGATAGAGGAAAAAAAATGAAAGTTCAAACATACCTTTTTTATTCTTCATCCTCTATGCCAATCACGGAACAGATTTTAACGTACTTAATGCAAACATTATCCAGGAGAATTTCATGTTTAATAGCATGTCTACATAAGTGGCTGTCAAATTTCTGAGGACTTGACTACACTAAATAAGTAGTTGTGCACTGACTGGCACAATCTTCTAGAAGTTTAGACATCTCCAGATATAATTTATTCCTAGATAGTTGATTTACTGTACCAGAAACCGAATAGATATGAGAAAATAGGACTCTATTTACTTAGACATAACGAGCAAATTTTGTACCAGTAGCAATCGGTAAGGCACAAACACATTTAAAATATTATTAGGAGCACAAGGAGACTAGTAGTAGAGGATAGATTCTTATGAAACTTATGCTGAGATGGAGTAGAGAAGGGGAGTTGAGAAGGGCAGGAGCAACAGTGAGATATTCCTCTGGGGGTATTTCCTATTCCATTTAATTATTTTTGACTCTAAATGCTAAACTGAGCTTTTTTCTACATGTATGATGACTTGTAAATGCTTTCAGGATTCAAATCTCAATGGGAGGAAGTTCTATTTGATTTTGGTAACATTCTATTGAAACTTTACTTGAATAGAATGAAATATATCTATAAAAGACTTTGGAAACCTCAAAGGATATATTAGTTGTTATAAATTGTTATTGTTCTTTATTATCTTTTTAAAACTTTTAGTCTACAGTAACTACTTCTTTGTTCAATCAGAAAAACTCACTGACTATCTGTTGTGGGTACAAGCAGTACACATTGTGGGTGTATAGGGGTGGGGAAGAATGAAGTACATACTGCTTGATATAATACATTGTTCCCAAATGTTCTTGGCTTCCATATTCTTCCTCCTCAAGGACTATTCCACTATTAAATCTACAATCTGATTTCCACCCCCACAATTCTACAGAGAAAGCATTATTTCATGACACCAACGATTGAACATTTTCGATACTTTTACTACTTCTTCTACTTGAATTTTTTTTTCCACCACTGAAGGCAGTGGCATAGCAATATCTCTTTTTCTCATTGTTGTTCACCTATAGAAAAGCTCCTCTGCCTTCCTTACCATATCCCGATCCACTGATACAGGTATTTAATAATATTCGTTTCAATCTTCTGCTCTCAAATACATAAAAGCTGCTAGACCGCACCCATTCAAACAAATTCATCCTTGCTCCCATTGTATGATATGTGTATGTGAGTATGTATGTACAGTTGTATGTATTATGTATAAATGTGTGCAATATGAGGAGTAAAGAAGAGGAAACACAGAGACAGAGAGAAAAAGGGGGGCGGGAGGGAGAGAGGGAAAGAAGGAAAAGGAGAAAGAGTGGGAGAGAGAGGGAAAGTAAGATTGAGAGAGAGGGAGACAGAGAGAGAGAAGGGAGAGGAAGGAAGGAAGAGAAAGGAAGAGGGAAAATAGAAACTGAAGGAGTACAATTTGTAATTGAAGAAACAGCTTAGAAGTCTGGAGGGAGGGAGGGGAAAAATCAGAACAGAAGTGAGTGCAAGGGATAATGCTATAAAAAATTACCCTGGCATGGGTTCTGTCAATAAAGTTACTAAAAAAAAAAAAAAAAAAAAGTCTATAAATTCACACGTACATACACACACACACACACACACACACACACACACACACACACACTTTTTCCACCAGTTACCAGCCTTATAAACATACCTTTCAAAGTTCATTATAAAATTTAACATGTCTAAAACCAAGTTTATTATCTGTCCTTGATGACTTGATCCTTTTTCCCCTTTTTCCCCTTTTCCAAGACACTCTTTTGAAGTACCAGATATATGTTGCTGTGAATTCTTTGAAAGAATTCAGTGTTATTACATTAGGACCTTGGAGGCAAAGGAGGAATGAGGTAGCATGGATAATGCAGCCAGACATTCCCGGATCCCAGACTAAGGAATTGACTTCTTCCTAAATTTTGAGTTGAATATTGATAGGCCTGGTGATTAGGGTGAATACTTTTGTGGAAGGGAGTTTAGCAGTGAGAAGTAGGACCCCATTTTTACTATGAATTCTCATCTCAGCAAATGATCTGGACAGGAAGGGAAAATGAGAATAGAGTGATTAAATGATAGCTTCTTGAATTAGCAGGCTAAAGAAAATGTTTTATGGCATTTCTTAAATTTTATTGCAATCCCCATGATGTGATGGTATGACCTGGCAGTGGGGCCAGAATGATGAGATAGAACAAAAAGTGGCTTATATATCAATTAATAAATCAGTGATTACCTGCATCTCCATAATTTCCCCTGAGTTTGGCTACAGTGATGGAGAAGGAGGGAGCTTGGTCAAGTACCAGTTCCACCAGAGCATCAGATTTTGGAAAATGGCAATCCAAACTCTCTGAAGACAGTCTTTCTTTCAGTGTTCCCCTTGGCCATACACTGATCGCAGGCCTGAGAACCTTCTTTTTTGTGGACATCCATCAGACTAAGTACTCTTCTTTTGGCAATAAGAAGCACAAACCCTTGCTGAGATTCTTGAGGACAGTACACTTGGAGGCACTGGTTATGGAAGCAACTAACATTTGAACTTTTACTCCGTTACTTGCCCTAGCTCTCTGGTACATTTGAGGAAGTGACATCCAAGTTAGCAAATTTCTTGAGTGACTCAACTAACTTCCCATGAAAGAAAGTGGAGTTTTTTTTTGGATCCTGAATAATCTTAAGTCTCTCATAATTTACTTATTTCCTAATACCTTTTTTCATGCCATCAGAAAGACAGGAAGCATACAGTCTCTCTTTTCCCAATCAGGTATATCATCCTTATAATCCTAGCTAAGATATGACACTGGGGCTTGCCCTTGGGAGATATATATCCATTTGGGTAGTGTAGCTCATACCCTCCATAAAATTTTGAACAAAGTCCAAAATCTTCTTTTTTTCTTCTATTATACAAGAATAAATAATGATATTTGTTATCTCAACTTGAAGCGCTATAGCTTTAAAGTCCTTTGTTAATTTGGTGGGGTCCTCAGAGTAACAGCCAATAGATTTTCGTTGATCTGGGAAAGTTCAGACATGAAGATATGGACACAAGTTCTTGTGGTTCCTCCCTGCCCATTGGCTACTGCTCTTTCATGAGTAGTGATTGTTGATTAAGAGGGTTGAAGCAAGGGAAGGAATGAAAATCCACTTTTCATATTTGAGGGACTGAGAGTCAGAAGATGAGAGAGGTAAGAAGTAAGATGGGAAGGCAAGTCATGTTCTGGATAAGGAAGGAGGGTTTGCAGGATACTATGAGGTTTTTGGTATGGACTTCTCATAGGATTAAAAGGTAGAGCCTCTAGAATTCCAGGAGCATAAAAAAAACATCATCTAAGAGGTCTGATCATTTTTCCTCTTTCTTTCGCAGATTATATTTAGCCAAAAGCATTCTGCATTATCAGTGCAGAGTGGAGTTTTATTAAAGAGGTCTGTATACATAGGACTTCATTTCATTTTCCTTCTCAATGGCAAAAGAGATCAATTTGTAGAACAATGTTATGATTGAGATACCTGCAGAAAGACCACTTGTTGTGGTCCTCTAAGTCATATTGAGTCCATGCAATATTGCAAAGAAATTCAAGAGGCCAATTTTTCAGTCAGATTCAATTTTTTTCTAATTGTAGCCTAATAGCAATTTCCTAGATATGGAGGGAGATGGTGTCATGTGAGATAAACCCAGTAAAACCAAACTGACTAAAGATTCTTCCTTAAACAAACCATCTCCACTCATTATACTTTATCTTCTATCTTTCTGTCTCTGTACTAGTTGTCTACCAATACTGAAATGAAATTCTTATTGGCTCAGTGTCTATCTACTAAATAGCTAAAGTGCCTTGAGGTCAAAGATTTATTTTTTTGCCTTTATATTCTAGTGATTATCACAATCTGGACAAGAGTAGGTGCTTCATACATAGCTATTGATTAAAGGTTATTATTTATACCATGTCATTTCTTCAATTAAAAGCAGGATCAGAGATGACTTATCCTTTTGGGAGAGGTGTAGTATAGAATGTAGGAAAGGATGGGATTAAATTACTAAATAATATACTAAGCAGCATAAAACATCTCTTCAGAAATATTTCATCTGGTACCCTTTGTTTTTGTTATTTGAGTCCTTTACTTCTGTCTGTCTAGGACAGGAACTCAGAACTAAATGACGTCTATATATTTCAATACAACTACATACTTCTATGATCAGTCTCTGATCCATTGTGATGCTATTTCAATTGACATTTTTATTTTCCAGGCCAGCAGGAAGTATATCTCATTCCACTAGCTCCAGTGCTGTCTTATTGTTCATTTTTCAGAACAATTTAAATTCCATTTTATCCTGCCAGGGTCATTCACCTTGCCAAATGCTTACTTGCACCTTCAGGTTTCCAAAGTCACCCGCACAATGACATGTTTATCTCCAGATTCTATAAATGAGTTTTCGCCCTAGTCAGTTTCAGGTATTCAGAGTTTAGCCTATGGGAGGCTTCTAAGTCACTGTCACACTCCAAGCATTCTTTTCATATCATCATTAATTGATAGCTAACATATGAATCACTTAAAGATCTAACCTTCAATCCAATATGAATTTTCCCCAAAAGTTTCACAAATATCCTTTTTCCCTCCAAGTCATACAAATTTTTTTTTATAAAAATTTATTGGAAACAAATACACACACATACACATACACACACATTTATATACACACATATACACATATTTATGTATATGTATGCATGTTTATATGTATTTGTGTGTGATTATTATGAGGCAGATTGCTGAAAATAGGTTTTAGTTGAATATACACACCAAGAGATAATTAATTTGAGGAATTTAGAGAAATATGCAAAAAATTCCTATAATCCAATGAGGGGGGAAAAAAAGTAAGTTCAAGATAATGGTATGCATAGTGATTATAATAATGTAAATAAAAACACAAAAAAAGCAACCTGAGTCAGATTAATTAGATGTAACAAACTTGGTTCTGAAGATAAATAGAGATAGAAATGATATTTTTCTAATATGAATAAAGAAATAGAGGATGATGGGTTGTATTACAATTGTTATAAATTATCAGATGTGGTATAAACATGAGATGAGATTTTGTTGATTGGATTTTGCTTAATAGTTTCACTATTTTGTGTAAGATAGGATTCAGTGGATTAGAGAACTATATTAGGAAATGATAACAATGTACAAATAAAAGAAACAATTATTTTAAAATTAATTAGAACCATGAAAATTAAAATAGTGAATTTTTTACCCAATTGTGATATATTAAATTTCTTATTTTCTTTCTACTTTAAAGAAGCAAAATTATATGGGGCAGCTAGGTGGTGCAATGGATAGAGAACCAGCCCTAAAGTCACGAGGACCTGAAATCAAATCTGGTCTGAGACATTTAAAACTTCCTAGCTGTGTGATCCTGGGCAAGTCACTTAACCCCAATAGCCTCAGTTTAAAAAAAAAAAAAGGAAGCAAAATATATATTAAAATTCTGGTAAATTGTATTATTGCATAAAAAGAACAAAAGTTAAAATAAAATGGTTTTTCTTTTCACATCTACTTTTTAATTCTTTGGATTTTCTTTACAGTGACTGAACCACATTCACTAGAGAAATTTCTATGCACAAATATGATTTAAACAAGGCATTCTAGTAATAACTAAGAATTTTTTCAGTATACTTAAAGCATATTTCTTATACTGTGTAGCTGCTGGAAAAAAATATGAAACATTTTTACAAGGAAAATAAAATGAATATTTGTAGTTTCTTATAATTTTAAAATATCTAATTATTACTAAATATTAATAGTAATAAAAGATAGTTATAGTCAGTTCAGTTAGCCACAAAAAGGGACCTACCTTATATTGGGTTTTGGGTGGGGTGGGTGGCACTCATCTCAAATAAAATCCATACTTTTGAAAATGTAATGTGACTGGGCTAGGGTCTGGAACTGAGTGAAAAGAAGTAAAAGATGGGAATAAGAGGGGAAAATTATTGTAGTGACATTCCAGAACTGGACTAAAAGAACCAATTAATAATTTTTTTAGTGAGAGAGTTTGTATCTTAGAAACTTAAATTTATCTTAGTGATTTATTGCCTACTGTCTAGAGTTAAGAAAGTGATGGAAAAATATCAATAATTCAGATTAAACTTAAAACCGCAAAAGTCTGTTATGGCATTTCAGAGAGCTAATTGGAGCCACTAGAACCCTAAAAAAGGCTGAAGATAGAGCTGAGAGAATGTTAGGGAAAAAACAAGAGTCAAAAAGAAATACAAAGAAAGAGATTGGTCAAGACAAAAAGAAAGAACAAGATTGAGAAGGGCAAAGATGGAACAGAGAGAGATAGAGAAGCAGAAATAGAAAGATTGTAGAGGGCATGCACATTTTTGACCATTCTCCTGATGGCTCTCCTGCACCTCCGCTAAGATCAAGACTGGGTCAGAATAAAGACTCTAGATTATATTCCTGACCAATCTTGTGGTGTTTATCCTGCTAAGACCAACGCCTATCTGAAGGACCTCCACAAACCTACCACGAACATTACATTTACACTGGAACTGTAAAACAGGAAGCCTGGCTAATTCACTCAGTAGAACATGGGATTCTTAATCCCAGGGGTGTGGGTTCATGCCCCATATTGGAAGCCAAAATGTGATGTTTGGACTAGCTTGCTGGAGGACCTCAGGATCAGCCCAAGTCTTTGGTCTTAGTAGAGAAGTAATGAAAAGCAGTACAGCCACCACAAAACTGGTAAAAGATGGAGTGAATCATTTCCAGTCCTTCTCAGCTCTTACATACCTTAGTCCAATTAGATTATTACAGAAAACTGCATATATGTGAACTAGAGAACCATTACCTCACCATACTAAATATTAAGTATATATGTGACCTAGAGAATCATCATCTCATCAATTCCACTGAGTTAACATCTTGTTTCAAGTATACTTCTTGAAACTTCTGATTCTCTACAAAAGACAATGGGAGAGAAGTATCAAAACATCTCCATATATAATCAATTTGTGGTGTTCTTTTCTCTTCTTTACAATAATATAAAAATGTTTCTTCTCTGGGAGAGAGAGCAGGTTTCTCGGGGAGGTTTTCTTGGAGGAAACCTTAGTTTCAGTTGAAAGAAACCTCAAAACACAGACAGGTGATAAAAGTTCAGATCTTTTATTGTCTCCAATATAGCCTGGTTAGCTCAGAGGCCTATCTCTCTGCTTGGTTCCAAGAGCTCCTTCAGAATGTCTCCAAATCCAAAGGTTAGTCCTTCAGCTCAGCCAGCCAAGTGGAAAATGGAATGGATCTCTCTTGCAGCTCTTGCAGCTTTGTCCTTTGCTTCTGCCTCTGCTTTCTTCAGCCTCCAATTCAGCTGAACTCTCTTGACTGGGCTTATATATGACTCTTCTGAGAGAATGGGATTATGGGTTTTCTCCCATAGTATTCTCTGGCCCTAAAAGCTTCAAGGGAGGTGTGAATTCACAAAGTTACACAGCTAACTTTGTGAATCTCCCATACTTGTGAATTCCAATGAGTAAAGAAGTAAACACAAGCATTGTATCAATTAGTTCTACTTAGTACCTTGTTTCAGGTTCTGGCCCAAAACATCTTCTTGTAAGATCAGATCAATAATCTATCAAGTCTAATGAGTTAGCAGTTTGTAAAGATTCCAACATTAATTTATTGCTGAAAATATTTTATATTATTTGGGTAACTTCACTGGAAATAAATAATTAGATATATTATTTTAGAAGTGTTTTCTAGTCTTTGGTATTTCTGTCTCCTATTCAATAATTTTTTTCACTACATGACACTAAATGTTTTCCATTTATCTCATATTTTTTCTTGTTGAAAAGAAAATTAGTAGCAGACATTAAGATAAAGTTATATAGATTGCAATAAGTTTTATCTATATAATATAAACTAAATACTATTCTTATAAAAAGCACAGTTATTATCTAATTGACCCTTGTAACCACACTGTGAATTGGAAGATACAAGTATCTCATTTTACAGAAAAGAAATACTGACTTCAGGAAGTTAATTGTATTTTCCAAGGTCACAAGATTAAACAAGATATAGCTAATAGATAAACAGATCACATCATGACTGAAAATTGGTCTCAGGTATTTCCTTTCTAATTATTGTCTAGAAAAGTGAACAATTATGTCAAAGAATAACTCTTCTTGCTCATTTTTCTGAGCACTTGTCACTTTAACCAGCTGTATTTTTTTTCTTTTAAATTGTGAATTTACACAGAGGAATAATCCTCTTTGTTTGTCCAATGACTTATAATAGAACTTTTTTTGTTGTTTATTTGTTTGTTTATTTTTTAAGGAAGCAAATAGACTCTTTATTCTAAGACTAAATTTGAGGCTCTGGATCACAACATGAAAAACTGTAATATTAAGGTAAATAGCTCAGTTCCTAATAAGCGAATGTTGGCACAAAATACTAATTTCCTTCTGTGCTAACAAATTTGTTACCAAAAATATAATGAAATGATGAATGGAATATTAAAACCATCAACTATCTTGGGTTTCTTGCAGATTGGAGAAAAGAGGAGAAGGATTGCTGTTCACAATTTGACTATATTTGTCTAACCTTATGTCCGGGAAACTATGTGGAAAAAATAAAGCATATTTGCTACAAGGTGATTTGTGAATATAATATTCATAAATATTTTAAAGCTTGAATTATAGACCACAGATCTAAATAGCAACAGGACCAACTGTACATAAGATCCCTGAGGGCTGAACATTGACATAGAAAACTACATATTAATTCTATTCTAAATTCTATTTTATTTTTACTTATTTTATTAACTATTTCTCAATTATATTTTTATCTGGTTTAGGCTAAACCCTGGCATTTCACTTGCATGTTTCTATATTCTGCTATAGACTAAATACTTACATTACTTTTAATATTGTATTTAAGAATTAGAGTGGGGATAAATCCAAGATGGCAATAACAATAAATACAGCTGAATTCTCTCAATCCTACTTTCAAAAAACTCTTTCAAATAATGCCTCAAATCATATTCTAGAGTTGCAGAGCCAAGAAAAGATAAAGTGAAAATTTTTCTAGTCTGAGAAAACTTAGAAGCAGAAAGGCAAATTTTTTTTTTGACGTGTCAGAAGTCCACCCACAGGTGACCCTAACAGTAGCAGAAGCAGTAGCTTTCATGTTAAGAGTTCTCAGAGCAGACATGTTAAGACAACATGTCAAAAAGATGCTACAAGATATCCTTTGTTGGCAATAAGTACAGTACACACTGACTGGCACCAGTATAGCTCACAGGAAGTTCTGGATCACAGTTACAGGGTACAGAAGAGCTCTGATGATCTGCCACAAGAAAAAAAAAAAGTTTCCTGGTGCAGTTCCAAAGAGTGTTAGTTTTTCTAGCTTCAGGGGAACAGACATTTTTTTCTTGGGCTTAGACCAGAATGCAGACCAAGAAAGCAATGACTATTCTCTCCCAGGATTTTATTACCTTATATGCAGTCAAAACATTGCAGAACTCCAGAACTATCTTTGAAAATGGTTATACAAAAAAACCTGGACCTTGGGACAGTGCTTCCTCCTTACCCTCAAGATAGAGAGATTTCAATTTTAACTTAAATTTTAAAGTCAAGAAATAGGTTATAAAAATGCAATGGGAGAGAGTTTGACCATGAAAAGCTATTATAGTGGCAGGGAAGATCAAGGCTTAAAAAGATAACATTATGAAAACAGCTATCAATAAAGAAAGAAAGAAAGAAAGAAAGAAAGAAAGAAAGAAAGAAAGAAAGAAAGAAAGAAAGAAAGAAAGAAAGAAAGAAAGAAAGAAAGAAAGAAAGAAAGAAAGAAAGAAAGAAAGAAAAAAATATACAAGACTTAAATAAAAATGCTAACTGGATCAAAATCAGTCAATATTTCCTTGAAGGATTAAAGAAAGATAAGAATGATAGAGAAAAAAATTGGAAAAAAAAGAAAAGAGAATACCATAAAAAGAATTTTTAAAAAATCAATTCAGGGGTGATCAAAAAAGCGGAAAAAAGGAAGGGACTTGCCTGAGCTCTCCCAAACTTCCCACCAAAGAGCTTTAAATGATGATTCAAAATAAATTCTAAAGCAAAAAACCCACAAAAGGATTTGGTGAAAACTTCAAAGGCTGAGACAAATTAGAAGGATGGCAAGAAAAGTTTACTACACTGGGATGAGATTGAAACCCTGACCATGACATAATAGGCAATATTCAAGTAAATCAGAAGAAAAATTTAGTACTGATTAAATCAATAGCAACATAACTGCCTTTTGAGTTCTCAGACCCAAAACAGTTTCTTAAAATATTATAGGCATCCCTGTGCTGACACTGGGTGCAGGATTCTGTTGCATTGTCCATATTTCAATCAACTAAGTCCTGGCAGATCTTGAAAGAGGAGGAATGCTCCAGAGCTTGCAATTACAGGGGAGCAGGGGTGCTGATCACACTTCCATATCAAAAAAGAGTGCTTGTGGTCATTCACAGATGAGAACCCAATCTAGGAGAGTAGTAAACACACGTTCCTTAGATTACATCACATTGAAAGAATTGAAAGCTTACAGAGTTCCAGAAATAGCTGTATGAAAAATATGAAAATAGGGACATTGTCCCATTTACTCTGAAAGTAGAGACCAACTTTAAAAAAAAATCAAAAAGTAGGCTGAAAAAAATGAACAACCAACAGCAACAAAAGATTTTAACCATTGAAAATTTCTATGGTGACAAGGAAAATCAAAACAAACTCTCAAGAATTCTACAAAACTAGGGGTTTCTGACCTTTTCCCACAATCCTCACACTAATCACCAAATCCAGCCTCTGAATTAATTCTGGAGCAGCAAAATCCACAAATATTGGGAGTGTAACAAATTACCAGCAGAAGATAATTTTGAAGATCACTAGAAAAGGTCTGTTTCAGTCAGGCAAGAAGGGTAAACAGGCCAAGCACAGACGTCAGTGCAATCAGTGCAGACACCAGGTGATGAAGGATCCACAGGTGATGAATCTACAGAGAGGAGTCTACAGCAGTGTTGGCCACTCTGCCTGGGTCGCAATCCAGAAGATCAACAGGGAAGGTATAAAACACCTAACATAAACACAAAAGGTAAATAGTGAACTCTGAAATGCCAGAATTTCATTGGACCTGGCCATATCCACTTAACACCTGGAGTTAGTCAGCACAGACTCAATGCAGTCACTGCTGCCTATAAAGGAAGCTTGGAAAACCTTCCTTGTCCTGAAAGCAAATCTCAGCAGTTTTAAAAAAAAATTAATAAAAAAGCAAAATGAGCTCTGACCATAGATAGTTTTTATAGGGAAGGAGAAGAACAGATTTCAAGTGCTGAGGAGATTAAAAAGAGTTTGTCTCCAGATGAAGTCCAAAAAGATTATATAATCTGGTCCCTACCACACACGACTTTCTTAAAAGAAATCAAAAAGGATCTTCAAAGAGAGATAGAAGAAAAATGAGGAAAAGAAATGAAAACCTTGAAAAAGTTTGGGAAAGGAAAGACAGAAATTATCTGAATAAATTTAAATACAAAATAGACTTAGTGAAATGGAAGCATATAACTCTTTAAAAAATAGAGTTGACAAAATGTGTTGGAATCTTTACAAACTGCTAGCTAATTAGAGTTTATCTAATCTTACAAGAAGATGTTTTGGGCAGAACCTGAAACAAGGTACTAAGTAGAACTAATTAATACAAGGCTTGTGATCACACCTTTACTCATTGGAGTTCACAAGCATGCCAGCTTCACAAAGTAAACTTTCTAACTTCAAGGGAGTTCACACCTCCCTTAAAGCTCTTTGGGCCAGAGAGCACTATGGGAGAAAACCCATAATCTCATTCTCTCAGAAAATTCACATATAAGGTGAGAGAGCTATTCCAGAATACATTTTTTCCACTTGGCTGGCTGGTCGCAGAGGAGAATTCAGCTGGACTCGAGAGGAGCGACTCTGGTGTAGACAGAGAGCACTTTGCGGAATTACGCCAGAAGCCCTCTCTCCGAGGCAAGGTAGAATATATTCCACTTGGCTGGCTGGTGGCAGATGAAGAGTTTTCAAAGGATAAAGCTATGAGTGAGAGTTCAGTGGACAACCAGATTCATCTTCATCTCACACCACTGTGGTAGGTGGCTGGGCTCCTGCACGCCCCCCACTGAGACCAAGCTGGTCTGAAAGACTCACCAGAAAGCTAGCCGAGCTCCAAGAGAAGGAAACAAGAGATTCATTCCATCTCTGTGCTGGTTGGAGGCTGAAGAAAGCAGAGGCAGAGGCTGATGAACAGAACCCTTGGATTTGGAGATATTCGGAGGGCTCTAAGCTAAACCGGCTGTGTTTTGAGAAGAACAAGAACTCCAACATTTGAACTCACAAGAAAAATGGAAAAAGAAAACAACTCCCTGAAAAACAGAACTTCTGAAATGGGAAAAAAATCTATAAAACAAAATCTATTTAAAAATTCAATTGGATATTTATCACAATTTAAACAAATAGAAGTAAAAAAAGTAAAAAAAGAAAATGATTCATTAAAAAACATAACTGAACAAGTGGAAAGGAATGATTCAATGAGACATCAAGAATTAGTCAAGCTAAACCAAATTAAAAAAATGAAAAAAGAGAAAAAATATAAAATACCTACAGGTCAAAACAATTGACCTGGAAAATAAATCTCAGATTAAGCAAAATTGTCATTACAATTTAAAAATTATTGAACTTCCTGAAAAGCATAATGAAAAAAAAAAAAAAAGAACTTAGACACTATTTTTCAGGAAATCATCAAAGAGAATGGCCCAGATGTCATAGACTCCAAAGGTAAAATAGCCATTGAAAGAATTCTCCTAACACCTCCTGAGACCCTTAAATTAAAACCCAAGGAATACTGTAGTTAAATTTCATAACTATTGGACCAAGGGGGAAAAAAATCTTTCAAGGAATCAGAAAAAAAAAAGAACAATTCAAATATTGAGGAGGCACAATAAGGATACCCAGGACTTAGTAGGTTCCACCTTAAAGGATGGAAAGGTCTGGAATCTGATATTCCAAAAGACAAAGGAACTTGCAATGCAGCCAAGTATAAAATACTCTGCTAAACTGAGCATTTTCTTTCAGGAAAGAAAAATAAAACTTTTCACCAGTGAAGAGGAAATTAGAGCAATAATTAGGAGTTTCTTTGGTCAACTTTATGCCAATAAATTTGATAACCTAGGTGAAATGGAGGAATATCTACAAAAACATAAATTTCCCAGGTTAACAGAAGAGAAAAAAAATTACTTAAATAGTCCCATTTTAGAAAAAGAAATAGAACAAACTATTAATCAACTCCCTAAGAAAAAATCTCTAGGGCCAGATGGATTGACATGTGAATTTTACCAAAAATTTAAAGTACAATTAAGTTCAATACTACATAAATTATTTGAAAAAAATAAGAAAATGAGTACTCCTACCAAATTCCTTTTTATGCCACAGACTGTTATCTAAACTAGATAGGATGAAAACAGAGAAAGAAAATTATAAAATAATTTCCCTAATGAATATTGATGCAAAAATCTTAAATAAAATGTCAGGAAAGAGATTACAGATATCCATCCCTAGGTAATATTCCATAAACAAGAAGGATATATGCCAGGAATGAATGCCTGGTTCACTATTAGGAAAACTATTAGCATAATTGTCTATATCAATAACCAAACTAACAAAAAACATATAATTATCTCAATAGTTCCAGAAAAGGCATTTGACAAAATCCAATATCCATTTCTATTAAAAAAAAAAAAAAAACACTAGAGAGTATGGGGAGAAATGGACTTTTCCTTAAAATAATCAGTAGCATCTATTTAAAACCATCAGCAAACATCATATGTAATTGGGATAAATTGAAACCCTTCCCAATAAGATCAGGAGTGAAATAAAGGTTGCCCACTATCACCATTATTATTCAATATTGGATTAGAAATACTAGCTTTGGGAATAAGAAAAGAAAAAGAGATTAAAGGAAATAGAGTAGGTAATGAGGAAACCAAATTATCACTTTTTTGCAGATGACATGAAGATACACTTAGAGAACAGAAGAAAATCAACTGAAAAATTATTAGAAATAATCCACTCCTTTAGTAAAGTTGAGAGATACAAAATAAATCCATATAAATCATAAGCATCATCATTAACAAAATCCAACGGCAAGAAACACAAAGAGAAATTCCATTTAAAATTAACTACCAGTAGTATAAAATATTTGGGAATCTATCTGCCAAGGGAAAGTCAGGAACTATATGAGCAAAACTACAAAACACTTTCCACACAAATAAAGTCATCTAAATAATTGGAAAAATATTAAGTGCTCTTGAATAGGTTGAGCAAATATAATAAAGATGACAATACTAACTAATCTATTTATTTAGTGCTATACCAATCAAACTCCTAAGAAACTATCTTACTAACCTAGGAAAAATAACAACAAAATTCATCTGTTAGAACCAAAGGTTATGAATTTCAAGAGAATTAATGAAAAAAATGCAAATGAAGATAGCCTAGCTGTAACTGATCTAAAACTATATTATAAAGAAGCAGTATTGGTACTGGCTAAGAAACAGAGCAGTCAATCATTGGAATAGGTTAGGTTCACAGGAGAAAATAGTCAATGACTATAGCAATCTAGTGTTTGACAAACTCCAGGGACCCCAGCTTTTGAGATGAGAATTCACTTTTTGACAAACTTGCTAGAAAAATTGAAAATTAGTATGGCTGGAACTAGGTATTGATGCACACCTAACACTGTATACCAAGATAAGTTTGAAATGGATTCATGATCTAGATATAAAGAATGAAATTATAAACAAATTAGAAGAACATAAGATAGTTTACCTCTGAGATCTGTGGCTGAGGAAGGAATTTGTGACTAAAGAAGGACTACAGATAATTGAAACTATTTCTAGTCATGTGAAAACGTATTCCAAATCATTATTGATCAGAGAAATGCAAATTAAGACAACTCTAAGATATCACTATACACTTGTCAGATTGGCTAAGATGATAAGAATAGATAATAAGGAATGTTGGAGAGGATGTGGGAAAATTGGGACACTAATACATTGTTGGTGGAAGTGTGAACAGATTCAAAGATTCTGGAGAGCATTTCAGAACTATGCTCAAATATTAAACAAACTGTGCACACCCTTTGATCCAGCAGTGTTTCTACTGGACCTATATCCCAAAGAGATCTCAAAGTAGGGAAAAGGACCCAGATGTGCAAAAATGTTTGTGGCAGCCCTTTTTGTAGAAGCAAGAAACTGGAAACTGAGTGATTGTCCTTCAGTTAGAGAATGGCTGAATAAATTATGATATATGAATGTTACAGAATATTATTGTTCTGTAAGAAGCAACCAGCAGGATGATTTCAGAGAGACCTGCAGAGACTTACATGAACTGATGCTAAGTGAAATTAGCAGAACCAGGAGATTATCATACATGGCAAGAACAAGACTATGAGATGATCAATTCTGATGGATGTGGCTCTTTTCAACAAGGAGATGATTCAGAAACCAGTTTTAATTGTTCAATGATGAAGAGAGGACTATGAGAACTTAGTGTGGTTCACTATATAGCATTTTGATTCTTTTTATTGTTGCTTGCTTGTATTTTATTTTGTTCTTTCTTTTTTTAACTGGTTTGATTTTTTTGTGTGCAGTATGATAATTGTATAAATAAATATGCATATATTTGGTGTAATATATTTCTACCATGTTTTACATATATTGAACTACTTGCCATCTAGGAGAGATTATGGGGAAAGGGGGGGAATTGGAACACAAAAATTTGCAAGGGTTAATGTTGAAGTATTGTCCATACATAAGTTTTGGAAAATAAAAAACTTTAATTTAAAAAAAGAGAGAAAGGACAACCAAAAAAAAAAAATGTTACTAAAAAGAAAGCTTCATCCTACAGGTTCTAAATTCTCCAAACCATTTTGTATAGTCCTATTTTTCCTTTTTATTTATTTTTCATTTGACTACATCTTAGAAAAAATACTAAAGACTTTTCAGAAGATTACTATCTATTTTAATTACATTTCACCTTTCTTTTTCCCAGATATTTAATGACTTACACTTTGGAATAAACATGTGTAATATTGATTTTGGCTTATCATTTATGGTTCCCTGTTTTTTTATGTTGTTTCTATGTTTAGAATGTATTCATTTTTAATCTTGTACTCCAATACATAATCTAACTGAACAACACAATCTTCCTCCCTCCCCAAAATCATAATAATAAATATTTTAAATCCAGCAAAATACATATTCACATTGGACATTCCTAAAAATCTCTTAGTATTTTAAGGTCATCACTGATCTGGTATTAAGTTATGTGCTTCATCTTAAGCCTTATTGATTTATGATTCAGCACTGTATCAGTCACAGCACTAAAAACTTTCAAAGATTTGTTTTTGGTTTTGTTTTTTGTACTTTTACAATTTTACAAATGGTGTCCTCAGTTTTCATTTACTTGTATAGCAGTTCATACAGATCTTTCCTGTTCATGATTTTTATGATATAATCTTATTTTGTTACATTCATCTACTGTAATTTGTTTAGCTATTCCCTGTTAGCGAGATACTCCCTTTGTTTCTAATTTCTGGCTACTATAAAAAAAGATCTGCTGTCTTGTGTTTGTAGATATAGATCCATTTACTTTTTCTCTGATTTCTATTCCCTAATTCTTTTACATCCATTGACTTCACATTATCAATAGGATTAAATTAAAAACTATTATTTGATATGTAAAACCTTTTCTAAGTAGGCTAACCTACTTACACTTTTACTTTTCTAGTCTTCTAACTTATTCCCCTTCCATCTATTTGTTCATCCAATAACACTGCCTTCCTTGCAGTTTCTCACACATAGAGTTTCATATTCCAGCACTGAATATTATCACTGGCTATCTTCCATGTATGAAACTTTAATCCTTATCTCCAACTCTGAGCTGCCATGATTTCTTGGGACTCAGTTCAAAGTCTACCCTTTACAAGAAGCCTTTCACATTTCTCTTTAATTTCTGTTCCTTCTCTCTATTTATATCCCATTTGTACTGTTTTTACATAGTTTGTCTTTATGTAGACATTATCTTGTTTTCTCCTGCAATAGACTGTGAGCTTTTTGAGAGTGGAGACATTTTTTGTTTTGTTTTGTTTTGTTCTGTTTTTTTTTTTGGTATCTTCAGCACCATACTGTAATGACCACATATTTAAAATCAGCTGGAGTCAGGAATTCAGGTTAAGGGAAAAATCTTCAATCTTTATTGAAGTGAAGAGGTGAATAAGGATTGCGATAGCAAATATCGGCAAGAAAGATTGTGATAGCAATATGGGCAGCTGCGACAGGAAGCCAGCTAACAGAGGGGGAATCTGAGCTGAAAGGTCGTGGCAATGGCAAAAGCAAGCAGTCTCTCCTCCCCTTCCTTTTCCACTCCCCTGCCTCCACCCACCAAAATCGTCATTTCCTATACAACAAATCAGGACTTGCACAAAGAGTGGGCGTGGCCATTCTTTCTCCAAGCATATATATTAATAGAGTATGGTCCAATTACTATTTAGCCTCATGTGCTTGGGACCTCAGTGCATCATCTCAATCCTCAGACCATTACACCATACCTTACATATAGTAGGTGGGTGGTAAATGCTTTATTTAGTGAGTGACCAATAAAGAAAAAAAAATGTTTTGAATAAATTCTTTAAGGATTAGCATTCTCCAGTTTTGTCTTCATGAGATTCCTCCAGTGGTTTCAACTGTACTTGTTCTACATTTAGAACATAATTTCTTTTTGGGTTATTTTTTTGAGATACAGTTTCTAATCTATCACTTAAAGGTTATTTTATTGAGATGATAGCATAAGTTTATATTAATTTTTTTAATATAGAAACTTTCAAAGGATATGTGATATCTCCCTACTTATCTATCCATAGTTAACATAGTTAACAGAACCTTAATTACTGTCCCTGATTTTCCATATTGTATCAATATGACCTTGCATAAGTGACAATCATAACCTATCTATATTATTTTCCTTCCTGTGACTTATTCATATTTCTCCAAATATACTCCACACAATATGTATTCAACACTCAAGAGAAGTTTCAATGCATGTTTTTGTTTTTGTTTTTACTTCATAAATACTTGTAATGATTTCCCTTGTTGTCCCATATCAACTCAATCATCTATGTGCTTGGTGGTGGATGAACAAGTCATTTTTGGTAATCCTAAATCATATTTACTATCTATTTTAATTGCTTTTTATATTACTCACAGTTTTGCTTCTTCTGACACTCATACGTTTGGCAGGGAAAGGGTTTCAATCTGAATTAGTTTAGTTAATTATTATTAGTTATTTAGTGCATATTCAAAAAAATCTCATATCTTTTGAACATCTTTACATTTTGAGGCAGAAGCAACAATGGCTTATCATTTTTAAAAAAAGATCAACTGATTATTTAGCTTTTGTATTATCAGTTTTATATCATTCTGATAAATACTAGTAGAAAATGTAATCTTTGCTTTTTACAGAAAATTTATAGTGGTGAAGCAAAATAAACATTTGGCTACAGTTTAGTAGACCTTGTAAGGTTATCATATTTTCATTGAAATGTGATTTATGGTATTGATTTTTTTAACCTTGTAGAAGATCTAAAAAATAGACATAATTTTAGTTGAACAAACTACACCAATTATCTGCTTGTCCACAGCTGACAAATCATTTATTTTTCTTGGTTCAATGTGATAGCCAGTAAAATATAAAAATGACTGAGACCACAATCAAAGGGTATTTCTGTATATCATTCAATGACAATCTGTGGCAATTTTCAATTACTCTCAGGACAGATTTTTTGCAATTGACTAGACAGAAAGTGGCAAGAAAGATTTAAGAAACATCGTATATGTGCTGAGCTTAGAACTTAGCACTGAATATCATCAATCTATAACCCACTGAGACTAAAAGGCTTAGATAAGAGCTACATTGAACTTTCATAAGTATTCTGTTAGAGAATCTAATGTTGGTTAGTACAGTAGCCTGAGATTTAAAAAATTTTATGTATAGTAAATGATTTCATATTTTGACAAAGGTTTTATTAACCATCTACCTCATTACATCAAAAACTGATTGCTTAAAGGAAGATGCCCTTTTGTTCCTTGAAGAAAATAAATCTTAGTCAGTAAAGAGTATCCTTTGAAACCCCAAATCAGAATATCTCCAGAACTGAAAATATTGTGCATAACATAGTTCTCTACCTTAATTACTGGCCCTGATTCTCCATACTGTATCAATATGATCCTCCATAAGTAACAATCATAACTTATTTATATTATTTTCCTTCCTATGACTTATTCATATTCTTCCAAAGATACTCCACACAAGATATTTTCAACATTTAAGGGAACTTTCAATGTATGTTTATTTTTGTTTTTACTCCATAAATACTTGTATAGTGCTCAAGGTGCTTAAATGATTCCTCTTCTTGTCCCATATCACTCCAATAATCTATAAATGACAATAAATACATAAAAATAGAAAACCTTTTGATAGTTTATAAACTCATAAACATCCCCAATATTGGGTGAATCTGGGGAAACTCTCCAACGATTGCCCAGATTGTATTTGGAAAGGTTACTAATACTGCTAATTTAAAGATTACTTTGTTTGAATGCAATGTCAAATAAAATATGTTATGCAATTATATCCTTGGCTTTTATCCTTCTGTTTTATTTGAAAAAAAAAACAGATTTGAGAATATACTTATTACTAAAATCTCTTTCTTTGATAAACAATTTTAATGAGCTGGCCATTTCCTTTCCTTGGAAGTATGCTTTGTTTTGTTTTTGTAAACACTTTCAATCTGTGCCAAAATTCTAGTTTCCTGCAAAACAGAACAACTAACTTCAATGTAACAGACAGAATAATAACTAATGGTTCAAAGACAGGGAGATATGCAAAGTGAGAGAGTCCCAAATGCTATGATTAAAATACTGCTTTCTAGCTGCACAAAAACATGGAATATAGTGGTGAGTTTTTAGTTGTAAACTGCCACATGTGTTTGTATGAAAGTTTCAGAGCCTACCTTATGTGAAAATAGAATAAATAGTCATTGACATGGTCTGATTTTTGATGTAAAAAGAATGTATCATATAGCCCAAAATATATAATATATCTTACCTACTCTCTAATGCTTGAAATTTTCCTACAATATGATATAAAACTAAAAAAAAAATACTCTTGGAAAAAGGAACACACATATTGAAATGACAAATATCAAAACCTTTTCAATAAATAGTTTTTGAAGGAAGGTGAATAATGGCAGGAGGAAAGGATGCTATTTTTAGGAAAAGGCTATACACAAGGTGTTCTGACTGTGGTACCAGCAAGTGCACCTTATGAAGCCAAAATCCCAGTTCTTTTACATGGAGAAGAAAGGAGGATTTCTTTCTTTACACAAAGTATAGTGCAGAGGAAAGTTTATTGGCTTTTTGAGTTAAAGGACTTAGTTGTGAAACCTGGCTCTGTCTCTTAAGTGTTTTGTAAGTTCTGAATTTATAGTTCTCTGATTCCTGGTACTTGATATTGAAATACCAATTTCTTTAAAAATATGTTGATGCTTTTTTCTTCATTAGACCTTGCAGAGGATTATGTGCTTAAATCAACACCTCAGTTTTTCTCAATAATTTCCTGAAGAAACTAGAGAAAGTTTAATTTTCCATTTTCTTTAACCATTTATTTTATTATTTTTAGTCTCTTCAGTTTATATTAACTGTCTTGAGATGATGTGATCCTTTTAGGGTTGCTGGGTCTGTTTCTCTTCTAGATTGACCTGCTTCACTGATTATTCCAGGTTCTTTCTTGTTGCATACTTTCCTCCATAGAAATGAAATTTTTGTCTCTATCGCCAATAGACTGTGTTTTTTCCAGGCCAATCATTTTTCAGGAAAGAATGTATTTAAAGGCTATGGGTAAGTTGGTCCATGGAGAAAGCTATATTCTATGGAGTAACAAAAAGTCAGACATGACTAAATGACTGAACAACAACAAAGTTTGGTTGTTAGATAAATCAATAGGTTTGTTTTTTTTTTCCTCCAAGTTCTTTTAGAAAAAGCTGTAGTATATAGTCCCACATATATATCTATATGAAATGCTGGCATTCTTTAATGAGATTTGGGAGGCAAGAAAAGAGATAACTCAGAACTTGAAATGCAAAAAGCAAAAATAAAGACAAAAAAGAAAAGAAGCAGGACAATATCTTTTTTCCTCTTTCAGATCAACAAGAAGTTTCCCTTATCTCTTCCTCTAATAGTTCTAGTACTGGAATATTCAATTTCCCAGGAGGAAATACTCAAAAACAGGTGTCATACCTGCAGAACATCACAACAAGCAAATGCCCTTGACTTTCGTTTCTTCTTTGAACCTACTTTCTAATCTAAGATTTAGATCTGGATTAAAGTTAAGAGACTTTCTCATAATTGGTGGTAATTATTTTAAGTTCTTCTTATTTTTATTCTCTGAAAGTTAGACTAAAAATCAGGTCAGAGTTTGTTTTGTTTGTTTTCATTTATTTGTTTCTTTATTTCCCTACTAATTTTCAAGTATTTTAATAGATTGAAGTTTCCCACATTTTAATTTCAAGTTTTGTGACTTCTTCAACACAGACTTAGGGAATTTATACTATTTAAGGATTCCTTTTTCACAGACATCAAAATCTGAAAAAAAAAAAAAAATAGAGCTTTACTCTAACCCTTATATTCTTCCTTCTGTGGATGTAGTTGAGTTCTTCAGTGAAGGTGGTGGGTAGAGAAGAGCAGAGAATTTCCTTCATTTTTGTTTCTGTATGCACAGTATCTAACAAAGTGCTTCATACTGTACATAATATGCATTCAATAAGTGTTTTGTTTTGTTTTGTTAAGTGAATAATTAAGGTACTTTTGTTATTACTAAAAGTTACCAATCATTGAATAAACTATACCAAAATATTTTCATTTGTCAAACTGAGGGAGAAGAAGGAGGAGAAGAAGGAGAAGAAGAAGAAGGAGAAGAAGAAGAAGAAGAAGAAGAAGAAGAAGAAGAAGAAGAAGAAGAAGAAGAAGAAGAAGAAGAAGAAGAAGAAGGAAGAATAAAGAGGAAGAAGAAGGAAAAAAGAAAGAAAGAAAGAAGAAGAAGAAAGAAAGAAAGAAAGAAAGAAAGAAAGAAAGAAAGAAAGAAAAAAAGGAAGAAAGGAAGGAAGGAAGGAAGGAAGGAAGGAAGGAAGGAAGGAAGGAAGGAAGAAATAGGAAGAGGAAGAGAAAAAATTGTAAAATTATCTGAGTATTTACCACTTCCTGTGTATAATTAATTCATGCAAATTGATTCCAGAGAGCTATTAAACCACATTCAAATAAATTCATGAGATAAATGAGATTCATATGTTAATTGAAAGATACAAAAACAAAAGAAGGAAATTGGTTCAGATAAATCATTATGGCTTATTAAATCAAAAACCTCCCCGTTTTTTACAGAATTCCTTTAATCTGAAAATCTTGATTAGGAATACATTTACTCCTTAATAATATGTTTAAGATTTGATAATGTTTCAAGTCAATACTGAGGAAGGGAAAAAAAAAAACAATTGAGAAGTTTGGGAAGAAAACAGAACAGAAAAGGGTTAATGATCTCTTGCAGTGAACAGTAGAACTGCTCAATCCATTTTGCTTTCTTAACAGCGTTCTGGATTAAGCAATAAAGAAGGAAATTTAGCCTGAAATGTTAAGAGCTTTAAATTTAACTGCAAAGGATATAGCTCCATCTTGTACCTTATAGACTGTGGCAGATCTCATAGCTCTTGAGTCCCATTGATTGTTAGCAAAAGAAGCAGTGAGAGGGAGTTTCTGTGTATGTATTTCCCATCTTCCACTTACCTCCTCCCAACTCCTTAAAAATACTGCAAACTCCTACAACAATTCATATTAGAGGTCTGCTTGATATATGACTACTTTCATCTTCAATGTAGTTCAAAATATCATAGCCATCAGAAAAAAGATTTGTTCAAACAGGACAAGATTTAGCAAAGCATTCGCAACCTCCAGCAACATACTAAAGTAGTCTGTGTATCCACTGTAGAAGCAAAGAAGGAAATAAAAAAGATCTAAATTCAGCATTTTTGTACATGCATAATTTGTATTGAATAGATTTGCAAAATATGTTGAAATTTTTACATAGTGTTGTCCTTGGGTTTAACAATAGAGAATTATTCTATTTGTGAAACTATTCTGTAATGAGATATTTGGGACAAATAAACACATGTAAAAAGAATTTAGTATAGGCCTCCTTGGTACTAGAAGTCCTTACAATAACTCAAGTCAAATTATTTTTATGTTTTTCACAATCTACATATGTAAAGGAATATATGTCCAAAGTTCTTTTTTTTTTTCATTTAAAAGAAAATAACAGATTTTCCCCTCTCCCTTTTATATCCCATCTTCTTTTGGGAGGAAGGAGAAAGATAAAAATAAGCAACAATGGAAAAATAAGACAAATTTGTAGAATCAAGAAACAAATCTCTTCTTAGGCCAGGTACAAGAATGTATGTGTCATGTCCTTTATCTGTTTTTGAAGGAATAACATACTTCATCAGGGGTTCCCTTGACTTGTAATTGGTCTTTGAATTGAAGAGGATTTTTAAATCTTTCAAAGCAGTTTGTGTTTTCAATGCTGTTAATGTATGAATTATTCTCTTCCTGATCTCTCTGTGTCAGAACATATAAATCTTCCCAATTTTTTCTAAAATTATTCTTTTTACCATGTTTGGTCACCATATAATTCTATTACATTCATAATTTGTTCATGTTTTATACTCAAATTTTAAAGTTATTTGTATTGTTAAAATGATTTCTTGTAATATTTTAAAGGTTTAATCTATATACAATCTAAATTCATTTGTGGGTCTGTCTGAGGGCAATTAGATTAACTGTCATCTAATTCATCCAAATTACAACCAGGAAATTCTGTGATTCTGTTGTAACTGACTAACTTGATCTCATAATGACTTGAACACCAAGGATGTTACATTGCATTTCTGTTCAAAAGTCTCTTATACCCTTAAAGAGGCTGGAGCAAAGTGGACTTTGGATCCCACTCATGGTGTTCCTTCAAGTTTAACTGGATCAAGATTTACTGGATTGCTCACTAATTCTATTTAACAGTCATATTAGCATCTACAAAAGAGTACTTACTCCAAAAGGTAAAAGCACAAATATAAAAACTTACCCTCCCAATATATTTTTTCCTACACATACCCTTTCCCCCTCACCCCAGTCTTTGAGAAGGGGAATGAATTAGGTTCATAGCTTAGGGTGGTTGTTATAAAGCACAATTTCAAATTCCAAGTACCAACTTCTCTTTGAGTTTAAGTCTTAGACATAGTGGCTTCTCAGGGATTCTCTGCTCACTTCCTGGCTACACCATCCTACCTGCAACTGTCTCGACAATCACTATGGCTCAAATTCCCATGTCAATGAGGATTACTAAAAACATCTAAAACTGACACAGTACAGGAACATCTCTCCCAAGCACTGAGCCTGGTCTAAAAGACAAGAGATTGGTCTTTGCTTTTAAGGTCACAAATTACTGGAGATGCTAACATACATGTATATGATACATAATCTATGTATAAGCTCTGTATAAGATGAATGGGAAATTGTTAAAAAAAAAAAAAAACAAAGATAAGATACTAGAATTAAAGGTTGAGAAAGTCATCTTGGATGATGGATTTAAATTTGAATTTAAAGTAAAGGAGGAAAACCTATAGGCAGAGATGAGAAGGGACAATATTTTAAGCAAAGGGGAACTGCTAGAGAAAATGGTCAGAGCTTAAGAGATGGAATGTCTTCTTGGAGGAACAGCAAGAAAGCTAGTAGCACTGGATGGCATGATGCATGGCAGATATTCATATGTAAGAACAGAAAAGTGGAAGTGGACTATGTTATAAAGGATTTTTGGATGTCAACCAGATTTTGCATTGGATCCTAAAGATGATAGGGAGTCAATGGATTTTATTGAATAGATTGATATCCTTTTCCTGCCCTTTAGGAAATTGACTTTATTGGCTGAATGGAAGCTGAATTAGATTTAAGAGATTTGAGCTTCATAGACCCACCAGCAAGCTATTATAATCATCTAGGTATGAAGGGATGAGGATCTTAACTGGAGTGGTGACAATGTCAGAAAAAAAAGGATATATTTAAGATATTTTACAAAGCAGAAACTGACAAGCATAAGCAAGAGATTAAATATGAGGGAGGTGAAAATAGTGAGGAGTTGAGTTGGTACTTAGGTGGTAAACCTGGGGGCATAAATTAGCAGCATAAGGGTTTAAGGTGAAAAATAATGGGTTCTGGTTTGGACATATTGAGTTTGACCACATATATGTTAGTTTGGAGGTCAATAGACAATTTGGTAGATTTGAGCATCTTCAGCACAGAAATGATCATTAAAACCAGAAATAAAAAGTGCCTCCATGTCAGTTGATTTAGACATGCCCAGACAAACCTCTTTATACTGTTTCATTTCTCTGGGAAGCATTCAGTAAACACTGGATAGATGTGTGCTTTCCAAAAATACAGACAACTACTCCCTAATCCCTAATTGGTTCTAGGCATATTTTCAGAATCTGACATTTTAAAAAGGAAGCAGAATTTTAGTTTTAGGATTGACAGGGGAATATTTTAATGTTGAAGAATTAACCCCTTGTGGCCTGAAATTGAAATAACAAAGTACTTAGATGAAATTAGTTCCATAAGTACAGATAATATCTTGGTTGTCTAACACTTGGTCAACCTGAAAGTCCTATATGAATGCAAGAATAAATAGCAATCCCGGGGCATGGATTTAAAATGCTATTGATTGTCAAAAGTCATTAGAATTATTTTTCTGTATGTTTTAAGAAACATCCACAAAAAACTACTTTTCACGAGTTTTAATCCCAAAATTTGAACAAATGAGTTTTTTTCTTTCATAAAAGACACATTGAATTTCTTCATTTAAATGGTTATCTAAGGAACAAATGTGCAATTTTAAATAAACATCTTACAAAACAAGATGCTATCCATGAATAATTGTCTAGCTATTTAAACCTATTATTTTTAGTATTTTTGCTAAAATTACAAAAACATAAAAAAGAAACTCTGTATTAAAAGACTACATTGATGGGAAATGAAAGGAACATGAAAGAGATCCCCAAAATTAATCTAAATAGTGTCTAGTAGACAGGAGTACAAAGCAAGTTATTTTCTTTCCACAAAGATGCTTCCATAAATCTCCACTCTTAATTATAACTTTTATGCACTACCAAAAGCCATCTGAAGCACTTGAATTTAAAATGTGATGATTAATAAGATATTTTGGTCAAGATTATGAAATGAGATGGTCAATTTACATATAAAAATTCAGATTAATTTATTATTTTAAGAAATTTATAAAATTAATAAGAGTACTGAATTTAAAATAGCATTTTTATTTAGTGGACAAGTTTTAATATTATCCCATTAACTAAAAAAAAAAAATCAACAAAACCTAAAAAAAATGCATGTCAGTGCAACATTATCTTTGTAATGCAGAAGGTCTAATTCAATACAATATTGACCCAATGGCAAACATGTCCATCTCCGGTAGCAGTGGTATACTACAAAGAATCAGTTTTATCTGAGAAGATTGAAATTAGTTTATCAAGATAATAAATGATTTAAAACTTTATTGATTAACAACCCAGACTCTAACCTGTGGTCTGAAAAGTTAAAATTGGAATTTTATAAGAAGAATTTTAAAAGGGCCTTTTTCAATATGGACATTTATATCAACAGATTTTGTTATATGACATAGATTTTGAATAACCAAGTAGTAAAAGAAAGACTATTTTTAGAAGCAAATAATATAGAAATAAAAAATTCATATAAAATATAAATTTTAGATCAAAGTTGTTTTATGCTTCTCATCTTTCTCATTTATTTGAAATGAATTCAATAAACTTTCCTCCAAAACCTTATCGTCTGAAAGTTGCAGAGAGACCCAATTTTCCTTAACATAAGGAAGACATTCCTAGCAAAGGAATAGTTTATTTCAGGAAATACTGGTTCCCTCTCTTTAGAAGTCTTTAAGCAAAGACAGGAAAACAACTTGAAAAATATAATGTAGAGAGACTTCTTTAGATATAGATATGACTACACAGCCTCTGAGGAACTGTCAAGTTCAGAAATACTGATTGATTCTGAAGGCTAGCCCTGATGCCAACTTTCTGATACAAAATCTCAAATAATTTAATTCATCTCTCTGAGCTTTAATTTTCTTCCTGTAAAAAGAGGGAATTGAATGAAATGCTCCATAAGTTCCTGATCCTAGTTTGAAAATTCTATGATTTCTCTTTCAGTCTACATTATGTGAATATGCTTTAAAAATAAAAACATAGAATTTCTCCACTTCTATTCTCTAAAATATTAAGGGAATAAAAATTATATATATATATATATATATATATATTTAAAAGCAAATGATAAAATATTTACAGTGATGTGAAATTATTTCTAATTTTCCTTATATAAACTATTGAAAAGTACTTGCAGAAATATTCAAGTGTCAATTCATTGATACAGTTCATGGAATGTTATCGACAGATGGGGACAAGATCATAAGAATCACCCACTCCGGGATCCTTATTTTAGAAATGAAAAAAAATTGAGGTCCAAAGAGATTAAGTGACTTTTTCAATCAAAAAAGATTTACTTACCATTTAGGTTACATTAAAGATCAACACAAAAAGATTATTCTATTTTAAAAAAAAATGAATAGTGGAAATGATTATGCTTTATCCTCTATAGAAAATGCTATCATATCTACTCAAAGAGTGTGTTTAACTACATGTCAAATATGCACATATTTATTAATAAGATTCTTGAATCTTTCAAAGAAATTTAGTTCATGATTTATAGTAAAATATTCAATAATTGCGATTTTATTTAATAATTATTAATTTTCTCTTCATTCAGTTACAAGGCTTCTTCCTTTATAACAATTCTTAAAGATTACTTATTAAGATAATTACACTGACATTACCTATTTTTTTCTGTGATTCTCCATATCTCTTTTAAGTTATCAATATATTAATTAATTTAAATGTTAATTATTTTTGGTGATTGTCCAGATTCTTATATATCATACAATTATTTCCCTCTCCTTGTGAACCTATCCAAAAGAATTCTAAAATCTTGAAAGAGTGCATTAGTAAATAATTTATGAAGATAGGGCTAGTTATCAGAAGGATTGCTGACAGCTGTGGGTAATTTTAGTAATTTCAGTGAAAAGCTTAAGCAGAGTAAGTTAACAGAAAATTGGGGTGATTTGTCAGCTCTTGGACAAATGGTATTGCATCTGCCATTTGACGATAGTACTTGAACTTGAGGTTTGTGACAAAGCTTCATTAATTTAGAACACAACAAGAGAAGTGATCTTCAGTAAGTTTACCATTTTGGAGTAAATAACAAAAACAGAATCACAAGAAATCTTGTTATTTTAGAGATAAAGAATTGGGAATGGAAAAACTATATGACTTCTCCAAGGTAATATGAACAAGGATTAGAATCTTGATCCTCTGGTGTTGGAATCTTTACAAACTGCTAACTAATTAGAGTTGATCTAATCTTACAAGAAGATGTTTTGGGCAGAACCTGAAACAAGGTACTAAGTAGAACTAATTAGTACAATGCTTGTGTTTGCACCTTTACTCACTGGAGTTCACAAGTTTGCCAGATTCGCAAAGTAAACTTTGTACCTTCGTGAATTCACACCTCCCTCGAAGCTCTTTGGGCCAGAGAGCACTATGGGAGAAAACCTATAATCCCTCTCTCTCATGTCCCACAATTCATCCCTCTTGGATAAAAGAAACAGACAGAGGCTCTTGGTCAGATTTCAGCGGAATTACACCAGAAGCCCTCTCTCCGAGGCAGGGCAAGAGAGAATATATTTTCCATTTGGCTGGCTGGTCACAGAAGAGAGTTCAGCTGCATTGGAGAGGAGTTGGTGGCTGGGCTCCTACATTTCCCCCACTGAGACCAAGCTGGTCTGAAAGACTCACCAAAAAGCTAGCCGAGCCCCAAGTGAAGGAGACAAGAGATTCATTCCATCTCTGTGCTGGTTGGAGGCTGAAGAAAGCAGAGGCAGAGGCTGAAGGACAAAACCTTTGGATTTGGCGACATTCGGAGGGAGCTCTTGGAACCAAGCAGAGAGATAGACCTCAAAACTAACTGGGCTATATTGGAGATAGTAAAAGATCTGAACTTTTATCACCTGGCTGTGTTTTGAGAAGAAGAAGCTCACCACACTCTGGCTTTAGATACATTTAATTTTATGCTGCGTTATGCCTTCTAGTGTGTCATTACACTATGTCACTTCTCTTTAGACACAGAACAAATATTAAGTTTGTTTCCCTTACTTGGTGGAATGAAAGACAGTGTACATGTGTACTCATGTGTACATACATATAAATATTTCTTATAACATAAAGCTATATATATGAACATATGTATACACACATGTGTGTATATATATATATACATACACACACATATATGTTTGTAACATGTACCCTTTGCTGAATTTTCCAACTATCACTTATTCTGGCAAGGTCCCCAGTAGATGGCGGAGTACTGTTAAAAGGGTTCATGAAAAAAAATAAGACTAAGTATTCATGGAACAATGTAAAAGATAGACACAAAAGGGACAAACAGACACAACCAAAGACACAGAGAGACTAAGAAACAAAGAGAGATGGAAAGAAAGACAGAGATATAGAAAAAGAGATGAGAGACAGAAAGACAGAGATACAAAGAATTAAAGTGAGCTAAAATTGGTCTTCTGTTAATGGCAATTTTCTTCCTCTAATTTCATAGGTTTTTTTTTTTTTTTTTACTTTTTGAAAAGTTAGTGTATGTTAACCTTTAAAATGATAAGTAGTTCACCAATTCTTTATCCAACATATTAAAATGTTCGGATCTGATCTGCAATATAAATGGTCCAAAGATTATACTTGAATCATTTTTATCTGAATTAACTTTGAAAATGTTACACCATGCTGAGTATGCTCTGCTAACCCGGACTACCTAATAATGCTGAGTTTGTTCTAGCAGTTGCCTTGGATTTGTATTCTTTGTGTCTCAGGGCACATGATGGAGTTTTGTTAGAAGAACATCAGTAGTGATCCTACTTTGATTAAAATGGTTTTAGCTCATATAGGCCTTTAAAGAATTTAAAATTATAACATGGCTCTATACAATTATGAAAAGGAAGTTGACCCCAGTACTAAAAGCAATTTCTGATATTAGTTCCAACTACAATTAGATTTCAAATTATAGAAGTTGTTATTTTTATTGATCAAACACAAAAACAAAAATGCCATTTTCCTTCCTCTTTCTTTCCCTTACCTCCTACATCTTAAATTGGGTAAGTGTGTCTTCATTTCATGTGATTTTTGTATTTCTTTACATGGCTGAAAGTTTTACAAAAGACGTAGGAAAATGATTTATAAAAAAAGATTGTGTGAGTGAAAATGTACTTTATTTTCCATTTGTTATTGAAAACCATATTTTAAATCTTGTAGGTAAGTCAAACACACACACTTACACATATAAACATATACTCATATACATACTGTATTATACACACACATACACACACACATAGATAAAACCATACACATGTTTGTTGTATGTGTTTGTGGACAAAATTAAAGACTGAGCAATGTTTACTTTCAGTCTTCAGTCCTCCATGCTTAACTACATCATCTTATAACTGTGACAATGCCTCAACTTCATTTATTCATTTATATCTGGACTATATACACATTGCATTCTTATATTGTGCATTCCCAAAGAAATATTACATGCCCTATATCTCATCCTGCTTAAAACTCTGTTCTTTGATATTGAACAGAAATCCTTTAAAAAGGCCAGATTACTATGCAATAACATAAAATATCATGTTGTGTGATTTTTTGAGCAAGCTACAATGGACTTACTTCTAGTAGATGATGATTAAATGGCTTTAATTGTAAGTATTATAGGCCTAGTGGAAGTATGGGATGAAAAATATTTGGAGGAAATTGACCTTTTAGGACACCAAAATTACCTAATGTTTCTCATTTGAAAAATTTCAAGTGGGAGGTGGGGGGGTAGAGCCAAGATGGTAGAGAGTACACAGGTCTTAGTCTGAATTCTTCCTGACTCCCCTCAGGTCAACAAAAGATCAAGCCTTTGAACAAGTTTTAGAATGATAGAACCCACAAATGTTTGAAGTATAAGGAATTTCCAGCAGAAGATATTTTGGAAGAACTTAAGGAAAGATATTTTTCAAGAAAGATCTCTAGTTCTGCTTTTGTTTTTTACTTCAGCTAAAACATAAAATATTCTGCTGCACACTTTTATTTTATTTTGTATGTATCACTCTGTTTTAAATGTGTTTCTTTTAAACAACATATTGTAGGATTCTAGCTTTTAATCCAGTCTGCTCTGCACTTCTGTGTTATTGGAGAGTTCATTCCATTCACATTCAGAGATAACATTACTAACTCTGTATTTCCTGTCATTTTCCCCCAAGGTATATTTTTCTTTTCCCCCTTTTTAAGGAGGACAACTCCCTAAAAATAGAATTAGTGAAATGGCAAAAAATACAGTAAACAAAACAACTTATTTTAAAGTTCAATTGGCCAAATCCAAAAGAAAGTTAAAAAAGCTCTCTGGAGAAAATAATTCACTACAATTAGAATTGAATTAATGGAAGCAAATGAATCAATGAGACATCAAGAATCAATCAAAAAAATCTCAAAAAATGAAAAAAAAAATTAAAGTGTACATAAAATACTTCATTGGAAAAATAAGTGACCTGGAAAATAGATTCAAGAGAGCCAATCTAAGAATTATTGGACTCCCTGAAAACCATGATGAAAAAAGAGCCTAGACAGCATGTTTCAAGAAATCATCAAGGAAAATTGCCCTGATGTCCTAGAACCAGTCAGTAAAATAGCTATTGAAAGAATCCACTGATTACCTCCCTAAAGAGACCCCCAAATGGAAAAGAAATATTGTAGTTAAATTCCAGAATTATCAAATTAAGGAGAAAATACTGCAAGCATCCAAAAAGAAATGACTTAAATATTGAGGAGCCACAATCAGAATTACCCAGGATCTAGCAGCTTCCACTTTAAAGGATCAAAGAGCATGGAATATGATATTTTGAAGTGGAAAAGAACTTGGATTTCAGCCAAGAATCAAGTATCCAGTAAAATTTATCATTATCTTTCAAGGGAAAAGATGGTCATTTGATCAAATAGGAGACTTTCATTTATTTTTGATGAAAAGACCAGAGCTGAACTGAAAATTGATCTTTAAATAAAAAACTCAGAAAAATCATAAAAACATAAAAAAATAATTTAAAAAAACTGGTTTTTAAATATTAAATTTACATCCCACTATGGGAAGATGTTATGTTTAATTCTTGAGAATTGTATCTTTGTTAGGAATATCCTTAGAGGGTATAAGTATAATTTGATTTATTGTGATAATATAAAAATGAAACTAGGCTTGGAAAAGGGAAGAAGAAAAAAGAGAAGACAAAATGAGGTAACTGCATCTCATGAAGAGGCAAAAATGACCTATTACAACTGATGGGGAAAAGGGAGGGGATAAGCATTGTGTGAATCTTACTTTCATCAGATTTGACTTGAAGAGAGATTATCAGATTATTTAAATTCACAGAGAATCTTGTCTCACACTATCGGGAAGTAGGAAGTGGAAAGGAAAGGAAGAGGCTAATAGAAGGGAGAACAGAAGTAGAAGGGGAAAACAATAAAGGGAGAGAGCCTTAAAAAGGAAAGGTCTGATTGAGGGAGGTGGTGATCAGAAGAAAAACCTTGGGGAGGATGGAAAGGAGGAAAGGAAGAAAGAGAAAAATATAACGGGAAAAATAAGATGATGGAAAATACAAGATTAGGAATTTTAACTGTGAATGTTAATGGGATATACTCTCCCATAAAATGGAATCAGATAGCAGACTGGATTAAAAGCCAGAATCCTACAATATGTTGTTTAAAAGAAACACACTTAAAGCAGAGTAATATATACTAAGTAAATGAGAAAGGCTGGAGCAAAATCCCTCATGCTTTAGCTGAAATAAAAAAAAAGAAAAAAAAAGTAGAGATCCTGATTTGAGATAAAGCAATAGCAAAAATAGATCTAATTAAAAGAGATAAAGAATAAAATTACATTGTGCTGAAGGGTGCAGAATTTCAATATTAAACATATATGCACTAAGTGGTATAGTATCCAAATTCTTGGAAGAGAAGTTGAGAGCTGCAAAAAGAAATAGATAGTAAAACTATTCTTATGAAGGATCGCAACCTTGCTCTATCTAAACTAGATAAATTGAAACACAAAATAAAGAAGTTAAAAGGGTAAATAGAATTTTAGAAACATTGTGATAGACCATTGGAGAAAATTGAATGCACACAGATAGCAGTATACATTTTTCTTTGTGGTACATGGGAACCTGCACAAAAATTGATCATGTATTAGGGCATAAAAACCTCAATCAAATGTGCAAAGTCAGAAATAGCAAATACATCTTTTTCAGAATATGATGCAATAAAAAAATACACACAATAAAGGGCCAGAGAAAAATATCCCAAAATTAATTTGAAATTAAATAATCTAACCCTAAAAAATGAGTGCATAAAACAACAATCATAGACACAATTGAAATGATCAATTTGATAATTTCATCTAAAAGAACAACAATAATGAGAAAATTTATAGGATTCAGGCAAAACAGTTCTTAAAAGAAACTTTATATCTTTAGATGTTTGCTTTCATAAAGGAAAGAGAAGATCAATGATTTGATAATGCAACTAAAAAAGCTAGAAAAAGAATAAATTAAAAACTCCCAACTAAATACCAAATTTGAAATTCTGATAATAATATGAAAAATTAATAAAATTGAAAGTAAGAAAATTATTGAACAAATAAATGACTAAAAAAAGTTGGTTTTATGAAAAATCTAATAAAAGAAATAAATCTTTAGTTAAGTTGATTAGAAAAAGGAAAGAAGACTATGCCTATATCCCAACAAGGTCATAAAAAGGGGGAAAGAACGCACAAGTGCAACAATGTTAGTGGCAGCCCTTTTTGTAGTAGTAAGGGACTGGAAACTGAGTGTATGCCCATCAGTTTGGGAATGGATGAATTAGTTATCGTATATGATTTTAGGCATATTATTGTTCCATAAGATATGACCAGCAGGATGATTTCAGAAAGGTCTGTAGAGACTTACATGAAATGATGCTGAGTGAAATGAGTGGAACCAGGGGATCATTAAACATGGCAATTGTGAGATTGTACAATGATGGGGCTCTTTTCAACAATGAAATGTTTCTGTTCTATTCCAATGGATTTGTTATGGAGAGAGTCATGTGCATCTAGAAAAGAGGACTGTGGAGACTGAATGTGGATCACAACATAATATTTTCACCTTTTTTGTTGTTGTTTGCTTGTTTTTTGTTTTCTATCTCATTTTTCCTTTTTGATCTGATTTTTCTTGTGTAGTATGCTAATTATGGAAATTATTACAATGAACAACTTTAGATTTAAAAATTCATTTATATTTGATTGTGAAACTAAGAGTCATTGGAACTCCCTTATTAGAGGATTTAAGCCATATCTGTGCTTTTGAAATATATATCTATATTTATTTATAATGTACATGTATGTATGTAGTATGTGCAAATAAATAAAAAAGAAATCAGAATGGTGAGACACAAGAAATTAAGAAATCGGTTAAAAAGTTATAGTCCAAGAAAGAGATGATGAGGGTCTGTACTCATCTTGTGACTGGATGAGTGAAGAGCAGAGATAGGGATATATAAGACAGATGTTGTCAAATAAGATATGACAAGATTTGGCAAACAATTTGAAAAAAGAGAATAAGTGTCAAGGAAAGCTAAAGGTTGTCAGTCTAAGTGTTTTGAACATGATAATTCCCTCTATAGTGATATTTCAAAAGCAGGTAAAGTTTTGCAGGGGAGATTAGAAGTTCCATTTTGTACACATAAAGTTTGAGATGTCCATAAAAAAATCTTGTCCTAGATATTCTGAAATCATAGTGACACAGGACTGTAGCTCAGAAAAGAAACTAATGCAGATTTGTAATCATTTTTATCAAGATTATATCTACGGGATCTAAAGAGTAGGTTAGAGTGAAAAATTAGGTTAGAGTGAAAAATTATAGAGTGATATACAGTATAAACAATATACTGATAATTTAAAACATGAAAAGAGAAGAATTTATGACAAATGGTAGATTTCCATGATTAGTGGGCATGCAATAGATAAAAAGCAGTTTGAAAATTTGAGAAATGTTTGGAAAAATAAGTGAAAAAGGAAAATATATTTTCATGAAAACTTAAGGAGGAGGAAGTATTCAGGAGGAAAAGATAATTGAAAGTGTCAAATGCTACATAAAGTTCAAGGAATCTTAGAAGTTTGTGTTTATATATATTTTTAGTCATTACATTTGTAAACTTCAGTTGAATGATAAAGTGAACTTCTCTATCTGTCTCTGTTTCTCTCTTTCTCTCTCTCTCTCTTTTTTTCTCTCTTTCTTTCTCTCTCCCTCCCTTTCCCCTTATTTTCACTTTCTCCTCCCTCTCTCAAAATATATATTTACACACACACATATACACATACATATATGTATATATACATGCTATTTCACTCCATATATGTATATCTATACCTAAATATAAATGATCACTATGATAGCTTATAAAGATTCTCTTTTTCATCATATACAGACATATATATGTGTTTTTGTATTTATGTGTGTATACATATATATATGTATACACATACACGAATGTCTATATAGTTGATACCACTATATTTATATGTGATATAGATTTGTCTTCATTTATAGACAATACAGTGATAAATGAGAGAGTAAGAGGAAAAATATGTATATTTGTGTTTATACATTTGTATATGTGTGTATACATAGGGAGAAAAAAGAGAGAATTATTAAAGTAGAGAAAGAAAAAAGAAAGGAGAGAAGAAAGGATGGGAGAAAGGTGTTATGAGTTCAAATGTTGGAGTTCTTGTTCTTCTCAAAACACAGGGCTTAGAGGCTTAGAGCCCTCCGAATATCTCCAAATCCAAAGGTTCTGTCCTTCAGCCTCTGCCTCTGCTTTCTTCAGCCTCCAACCAACACAGAGATGGAATGTCTCTCTTGTCTCCTTCTGGGGAGCCCAGGCACCAACTACAGTGGTGTGAGATGAAGATGGATCTGGTTGTCCACTGAACTCTCCACTCGTAGCTTCTTCCTCTGAAAACCCTTCGTCTGCCACCAGAGTCGCTCCTCTCGAGTCCAGCTGAGCTCTCTTCTGCGACCAGCCAGCCAAGAGGAAAAAATGTATTCTGCCATAGATCCCTCATCACTGGCCTTTTATCTGACTCTTCTGAGAGAATGGGATTATGGGTTATCTCCCAGAGAGATAGTGCTCTCTGGCCCAACGAGCTTTAAGGGAGGTGTGGACTCCCTTGAAGTTAGAAAGTGTACTTTGTGAAGCTAGCATACTTGTGGACTCCAATGAGTAAAGGTGTGAACACAAGCCTTGTATTAGTTAGTTCTACTTAGTACCTTGTTTCAGGTTCTGGCCAAAATCTTCTTGTAAGATTAGATCAACTCTAATTAGTTAGCAGTTAGTAAGGATTCCAACATATATATGTGTAAAAATAAAATACAGAAAAATAATTTAAACATTCCTGTAAGTTCTTCACCTTATCTCTCCATTCCACCAACTCCCCCCTTGTAATATGTAAATGATTTTTATCATATTTCTAGGAAGAACTTACACATTGTTCAAAATCAGTTAACAGATTTATGCATTGTTTATCAAGCTCATCAGCAGAATCATCCACTCCTAATACATTCCACCCATTTTTTCTGGAGAATCATCATTTTAATAGCATCTTCTATATGAGATATTTTTGATAGGGACCGTTGAACTGTTCTGCTTACTAATGTAATTATACAAGGTTAACATAATGGTAACAGTATAATACCACTGATCGCAATTATTTCCTACCATAAAGATTGCTTCCACCAACTGTCTTGGAAACAGTTATCACAGCACAGATTGGCATTTGGCTGATATAAAAATACAAAGATAAATTAACAAAGATGGCAATCTAGGGAAACTAAGGCACAATGTTATACACTCTCCTTCTGAATATTTGAATTATTGAATTACCTCCCCTAGATACCTGGGAGGTCTCAGCACCATAATTTTGGCCAACCCAATGTAAAGCAAATAAATCAAAATGAAACTAGAAAATGCAAGGACTAATGGCAAGGACAAATCTTTTCCTGACAACCCCAGAGTTATCAGCAATACAAAGGCCCTCATCTCAGCCAGAGAATCCAGTTTGAGATGGACAGTTCACTGTTAGGTGGTCTTCAGTCATTAGTGCACTGAACTCAGCTTCTGCTTATATAAGGAATAGCAGTGCTCAAGACAGTCATGCTGCCCATGCTAGGAGGGGCACCCTAAGTCTATCAGGGATTTCAAAGAAGGGAAAGAGTGGGACCTGGAGTAGCTCTACCTGTTCCCTCTGATAGAACAGGAGCTGCTACTAGGATCCAGAAGGAATTTCTGAGCAGAATATGCATAGTTAGACCACAAAGACAGGCAAACCCTGAACTTTAGAGGCTTGATCTCAAAACTTCAATGTCCTTTGAAAATGCTGAGATTGCAATTAAGAAACTGGGGTTACAGGGATGGAAACTGCCAGTCCCAAGGTAAGTATCCTATCTTGGAGATTTCCTAAAAACAAGTAATAAGAGCATAGTCTGCCAGAGCAATTGCAACAGAATAAGGAATTTCAAAGCTAAAGCATCAAATAACCATCCCATATATAAAGTTCCTGTACATCCATAACAGCAATAGTTACACAATTTAACAATTTCCATCCTGAATCTTTTTTTTTAAATAGCTTTTTATTTACAATGGGTAGTTTTACAGCATTGACAATTGCCAAACCTTTTGTTCCAATTTTTCCCCTCCTTCACTCCCACACCTCCCCTAGATGGCAGGATGACCAGTAGATGTTAAATATATTAAAGTATAAATTAAATACACAATAAATATGTATACAATAAATATACATGATCAAACCATTATTTCGCTATACAAAAAGAATCGGACTCTGAAATATTATACAATTAGCCTGTGAAGGAAATCCAAAATGCTGGCAAGGGAAAATTATAGGGATTGGGAATTCAATGTAATGCTCCTTAGTCATCTCCCAGAGTTCTTTCCCTGGGTATAGCTGGTTCAGTTCATTATTGCTCCATATGGTTTGGTTCATCTCATTGCTGAGGATGGCCAGGTCCATCAGAATTGGTCATCATATAGTATTGTTGTTGAAGTATATAATGATCTCCTGGCCCTGCTCATTTCACTCAGCATCAGTTCATGTAAGTCTCTCCAGGCCTTTCTGAAGTCATCCTGTGAGTCATTTCTTACTGAACAATAATATTCCATAATATTCATATACCACAATTTATTCAGCCATTCTCCAATTGATGGGCATCCACTCAGTTTCCAGTTTCTGGCTACTACAAACAAGGCTGCCACAAACATTCGTGCACATACAGATCCCTTTCCCTTCTTTATGATCTCTTTGGTATATAAGCCCAGTAGTAACACTGCTGGATCAAACCGTATGCACAGTTTGATAACTTTTTGAGCATAGTTCCAAATTGCTCTTCAGAATGGCTGGATGTGTTCACAATTCCACCAATAATGTATCAGTGTCCCTGTTTTCCCACATTCCCTTCAACATTGCGCACTATCTTTCCCTGTCATTCTAGCCAATCTGACAGGTGTGTGGTGGTATCTCAGAGTTGTCATAATTTACATTTCTCTGATTAATAATGATTTGGAGCATATTTTCATATGGCTATAAATAGTTTTAATTTCTTCATCTGAGAATTTTCTGTTCATATTTTTTGACCATTTATCAACTGGAGAATGGCTTGATTTCTTACAAATTAGAGTCAATTCTCTATATATTTTGAAAATGAGCCATTTATCAGAACCTTTGACTGTAAAAATATTTTCCCAGTTATTACTTCCCTTCTAATCTTGTCTGCATTAGTTTTGTTTGTACAAAAACTTTTCAGTTTGATATAATCAAAATTTTCTATTTTCTGATCAATAATGATCTCTAGTTCTTCTCTGGTCATAAATTCCTTACTCGTGCACAGGTCTGAGAGGTAAACTATCCTGTGTTCCTCTAATTTATTTATAATCTCTTTCTATATGTTTAGGTCATGAACCCATTTTGACCTTATCTTGGTGTATGGTGTTAAGTGTGGGTCGATGCCTAGTTTCTGCCATACTAGTTTCCAATTTTACCAGTAATTTTTGTCAAACAGTAAGTTCTTATCCTAAAAGCTGGGGTCTTTTGGTTTGTCAAATACTAGGTTGCTATAGTTATTGACTGTTTTGTCCTTTGAACTTAACCTATTCCACTGATCAACTAATCTATTCCTTAGCTATTGTGATCTTTTTCTTCTCAAAAACGCAGCCAGGTGATAAAAGTTCAGATCTTTTATTATCCCAATATAGCCCGGTTAGCTTAGAGGCCTATCTCTCTGCTTGGTTCCAAGAGCTCTCTCCAAATGTCTTTAAATCCAAAGGTCTGGTCCTTCAGCCTCTGCCTCTGCTATCTTCAGCCTCCAGCCAGCTCCAACTCTTCATGTCATTCTGGTGAAATCTCGACTTGTAGCGTCTTCCTCTCTCCGAAGAACACTTCTGCCACCAGCCAGCCAAGTGGAAAATATTCTGCCTTGCCTCGGAGAGAGGGCTTCTGGCGTAACTCTACTGAAATCTGACCGAGAGCTTCTGTCTGTTTCTTTTATCCAAGAGGGAGGAATTGTGGGATACGAGAGAGAGGGATTATGGGTTTTCTCCCATAGTGCTCTCTGACCCAACGAGCTTCAAGGGAGGTGTGAACTCATTGAACTTAGTTCTACTTAGTACCTTGTTTCAGGTTCTGCCCAAAACATCTTCTTGTAAGATTAGATCAACTCTAATTACTTAGCAGTTAGTAAGGATTCCAACATCTCCCCTTTCTTTTGTTTTAAAACATAGGGGGTTTCTGAGGGGGTACACATAAATCCATCAATATGGGCCAGAACTTTGTAACAGATATACATGGTATACATAAATCCATCAATATGGGAGGCATTATACATAATTTACATGAGCACATAGCAATATAACACAGGCTAGTAGTAATGTAACAAATAACAAGAATCAATCTGAAAATTTACACATGTCCATAAGTCCTAGAAACAGTCCAATAGGATTCCATTGTCCATTAGTTCATGTGCCAGGAATCTAATAATTCTTATGAGCACAATCAGCAACAGAACCACCCGATATTTCTTGGGTCTTCTCCTTTGTTTCAAGGGTCTGCTCCATCTTTCTGCGATGGACAAGGCGAATGCGGCTCGTAGGCACCCATCTGATTCCTTCTCCACCTGTAGAGATGCAAGCAAATCCTCTCCCCCAAGCAGTTAGCCTATCTGGTCCCTTCCATTCACCACTTTCTGGGTCTCTCCACATCACCTGGCGATTATCTAAAGATAGTGGAGCTGCTCGCACTGGACACTGCTCTTCTGGTGGGTTATAAAACCTGTCTGCTGGAGCCAGTGCATCTTTATCAAAGATTAAAAAATTAATGGTATAGAGAACTAAATTTAGAAGTTCTCTAGGGTTACCCGTGGCTCCTCCTTTCTTTTGTTTTTGGAGGAGTGTCTTAATGTCTCTGTTTCTTCTTTCTACTATTGCTTGACCTTGAGGATTAAAGGGTATGCCAGTAGTGTGTAGAATCTTATACTGTGCACAAAAGTGTTCAAAATGCTTGGAGGTATATGCCGGTCCATTATCTGTTTTTATTTCTTGTGGCACACCATAATTGCGAATGCTTGAATGAGGAATTCAGTGACCACTCGGGCTGTCTCTTTTGCTGCTGGTATGGCAAAAGTGAATCCTGAAAAGGTGTCTACCACAACGTGGATAAAAGACAGACGACCAAAAGATTTATAATGAGTCACATCCATTTGCCAGATTTCATTGGGTCTCAAACCACGAGGGTTCTTCCCTGGAGGCAGTGTAGGAGCGTGGAAGGGAAGGCAAGCTGTACAGCTTTTCACTATGCTCCTAGCTTCTTCTTTTGTAATCCCAAACTGTAAACGCAAAGCTCGAGCAGCCTGATGGTATTTAGAATGGGATTCCTGGGCCTCCTGTACTTTCCTTTTCATCATTCTATCACTTAAATAACTTCTTATAGCCAATTGTATTACATTATATGTATTAATTATTGAGTTAGGCCCATTTTTATCATAGAATTGACAAAGATCCTCTCCAACCAATTTCCATTCATTTAGATCTAATTCCTTATCAAGAGAGAAACAAGGACATATGTCCTTTACAGTTTGTAAAAATTCAGTGATTTGCTCTAAAGATATAAAATTTCCCCTTATTATTGGTTTGGTTGCCTCCCACACATTTTCGTATGATGGCTCATCTTTTTCATTATCTTGAGTGAAATTATTAATTGTGTCTATAATTTGCTGTTTCACCCAATCATTCTTTAAAATGAGATTATTTAGTTTCCAATTACTTTTTGGTCTATTTACCCCTAACTTTTTGTTGAATGTAATTTTTATTGCATTGTGATCTGAAAAGAAAGCAGTTACTATTTCTGCCTTCCTGCATTTAATTTTGATGTCTTTATATCCTAATATATTGTCAATTTTTGTGTAGGTTTCATGAACTGCTGAGAAGAAAGTATACTCCTTTCTGTCACCATTCAGTTTTCTCCAAAGATCTATCATACCTAATTTTTCTAATATTCTATTTACCTCTTTAATTTCTTTCTTATTTGTTTTGTGATTTGGTTTATCTAAATCTGAGAGTGCAAGGTTGAGATCTCCCACTATTATAGTTTTGCTCTCTATTTCTTCTTGCAACTCTTTTAACTTCTCCTTTAGGAAGGTAGATGTTATACTACTTGATTCATATATGTTTAATATTGATATTGCTTCATTGTCTATACTACCCTTTAGCAAGATATAGTTTCCTTCCTTATCTCTTGTAATTAGATCAATTTTTGCTTTTGTTTGATGTGAGATAAGGGTGGCTACCCCTGCTTTTTTGACTTCACTATTATTAAAAGCATTATAAATTCTACTCCAGCCTTTTACCTTTACTTTCTATGTATCTCCCTGCTTTAAATGTGTTTCCTGTAAATAACATATTGTAGGGTTCTGACTTTTGATCCAGTCTGCTATCTGCCTCTGTTTTATGAGAGAGTTCATCCCATTCACATTTACAGTTAAAATTACTAATTCTGTATTTCCTGCCATCTTATTATGCTTTTCTTTTTCTTGCCCCCCACCCCCACCCCATTTCCCAGTATTAAATTTATGGGCTCCACTTGTGTCACACAGCTCTCCCTCTTTAGGATCCCTCCCTCCTTCTTTGAATCCCTTCCCTTTTCTTGTACCTTTCCCTTATTACTCTTTTCTTTTTCCCTTTTCCTCTCCTGCTTTTTAATGAGGTGAGAGAAGATTCTCTGTGAACCAAATATGTCAATTATTTTCTCTTTGATCCAAATCTGGTGAGAGTAAGATTTCACAATGTTCCTCCCTCTCTCTAAATTCCCTCAAATATGATAGGTTTCCTTTGCCTATTTGTGGGATGTAGTGTCACTCTTTTTATCTCCTCTTTCCCCTTTTTCTGACACTATCCTATTTCCATTTCTACTTCCTTTTTATGTTTTATCAGTAAAATCAAATTATACATGTAGTCTTTATGTATATCTACAACAGAAATACAGTTCTCAAGAGTTCCTTTTACCTTTTTCTGCTTTTCTTGAGTTTTATGTTTGGGGATCGTTTTTTTGTTTGTTTGTTTGTTTGTTTGTTTGAATCTGGTTTTTTCCTTAGAAACAAATATAATTCATATGTTTCATTAAATGTCCATCTTCTTTCATGGATAAAAATGCTCAGCTTAGCTGGGCAGTTTATTCTTGGCTGCATTACAAGTTTTTTTTTTGCCTTTTTGGAATATCAGATTCCAGGCCCTTGATCCTTTAATGTGGAGGCAGCCAGATCTTGAGTGATCCTTATTGTGACACTTCGGGTTTTTTTTTTTTTTTCCTGGCTGACTGTAATATTTTTTCCTTAGTCTGATAGTTGTGAAATTTGGCCACAATATTCCTTGGAGTTTTTATATTAGTCTTTTTCAGAAGGTGTTTGATGAATTCTTTCAATGCCTATTTTACCTTCTGATTCTCTTACCTCTGGGCAGTTCTCTTTGATGATTTCCTATAAAATAGTATCTAGCCTCTTTTTTTCATCATAATTTTCGGGAAATCCAATAATCCTCAAATTATCTCTCTTACATCAATTTTCCATGTTTGTTGTTTTTCCAAATAGATATTTAACTTTTTTTTCCTAATTTTTCTTTTTTCTTTTTTCTTTTTTCTTTTTTTTTTTTTTTTTTTTTTTTGGTTTTACTTGGCTGATTCTTGATATCTCAATGAATCATTCATTTCTATTTGATCAGATCTGATTTTTAATGAGTTATTTTCTTCATTAGCTTTTTTGTTTTTTACTTCTTTTTGTATATGTCCAATTGAGTTTTTAAATGAGTTGTTTTGCTCTAAGGAATTGTTTTCCATTTCACTATTTTTTTTTTTTAGTGAGTTATTTTCTTTTTTCCAATTCACAAATCCTATCTTCTTGGACGTTCTTTATCTTTTCCAGTTCACAAATCCTACTTTCCTGGGAGTTCTTTATCTTTTCCAAGTCACATTTCAGGAAGTTGTTATTCTCTTGCATAGCTTCTCTTTCCTCTCCCCATTTTTCTTCTAGCTCTCTTTTATAATTTTTAATAGTCTTTTCTAAGAGAGATTTGTCTGATGGGGGCCAGGTTACATCCCTCTTTGGGGTATTGCCTGGAAACTCTTTGCTGTTAGTCTCCTCAGGGTTGAAAACCTGCTCTATCTGTATAGAAAACCTGTATGGAAACTATCAATCATCCTTTTGATTTTTTTATTCATTGTTTTTAAAGCCTGTACGGTCTGCCTTCAGGACAAGGAGGTTACCAGCTTCCTTTGTAGAGCAGAGATAGATATATGGACAGTAGCTGCAAATGGACTGCAAAGAGTGGTGTGGCATAGGACTGCTCTGGGAAAAAGTTCCCCACTGGAAGTGCTTCAGGCCTGGGTAGCAGGGGGTGAGCTGTGGATGTTCCCAGTGAAGAATGCTGCTGTGCAGATTAGAGACTGCCCTGGGGCTAGAGGTTGAGCAGTGAAAGTGTCACTATCTCAAGCCAAAGCCGGCTGTGGGGCTTTTGGGGTATTGGCAGCTGACCAGCAAATAACCCCACATAGACTGGAAATGTTTCTGCCAAGGGAAGCAGTCACACTGCAGAAGTTCTTTTGTCCCAGGCAGAGTCCCACATTGTGCAGATTAGAGGCTGCTTCCGGCTAGTGCTGCAGAATGCAGCTGCACAGCTGTGAAGTGGTCTGTGCTGAGTCACTTCCGATTTTGGGTGGGTATAGCCAGATCTTGTTAGATTCTGGTGTTTTTTTAGAGTATCCTCTACCTTTGGCTTTAATTTCTCTGCTGTCTACTGCTTTGCAGTGAAGGCAGAACAATCAGCCTATGGCAGAGTCGTCTCGGTAAATTTTCTAGCCATAGAGTTCACCCCCACCTGGTCTGCTCAATATTATCAGGCCTCTAATTTCCTCTTCATTGGTGGAAAGTTCTCCCTTTTCATTTTTAAGACTAACAATTTGATTTTCCTCTTTCCTTTTTCTAAACAGATTTGCCAAACGTTTATCTATTTTATTGTTTTTTTTCATAAAACCAACTCTTATTTTTATTTATTCATTCAATAGTTTTTTTTTTAATTTCAATATTATTAATTTCTCCTTTTAATTTTAGAATTTTAAGTTTAGTATTTGATTGTGGGTTTTTAATTTAGTGTTTTTTTCTATCTTTTTAAGTTACAAGCCTAATTCATTGTTCTTCTCTTTCTGTATTTTATTTAAGTAAGCCTCTAAAGATATAAAATTTCCCCTTATTATTGGTTTGGTTGCCTCCCACACATTTTCGTATGATGGCTCATCTTTTTCATTATCTTGAGTGAAATTATTAATTGTGTCTATAATTTGCTGTTTCACCCAATCATTCTTTAAAATGAGATTATTTAGTTTCCAATTACTTTTTGGTCTATTTACCCCTAACTTTTTGTTGAATGTAATTTTTATTGCATTGTGATCTGAAAAGAAAGCAGTTACTATTTCTGCCTTCCTGCATTTAATTTTGATGTCTTTATATCCTAATATATTGTCAATTTTTGTGTAGGTTTCATGAACTGCTGAGAAGAAAGTATACTCCTTTCTGTCACCATTCAGTTTTCTCCAAAGATCTATCATACCTAATTTTTCTAATATTCTATTTACCTCTTTAATTTCTTTCTTATTTGTTTTGTGATTTGGTTTATCTAAATCTGAGAGTGCAAGGTTGAGATCTCCCACTATTATAGTTTTGCTCTCTATTTCTTCTTGCAACTCTTTTAACTTCTCCTTTAGGAAGGTAGATGTTATACTACTTGATTCATATATGTTTAATATTGATATTGCTTCATTGTCTATACTACCCTTTAGCAAGATATAGTTTCCTTCCTTATCTCTTGTAATTAGATCAATTTTTGCTTTTGTTTGATGTGAGATAAGGGTGGCTACCCCTGCTTTTTTGACTTCACTATTATTAAAAGCATTATAAATTCTACTCCAGCCTTTTACCTTTACTTTCTATGTATCTCCCTGCTTTAAATGTGTTTCCTGTAAATAACATATTGTAGGGTTCTGACTTTTGATCCAGTCTGCTATCTGCCTCTGTTTTATGAGAGAGTTCATCCCATTCACATTTACAGTTAAAATTACTAATTCTGTATTTCCTGCCATCTTATTATGCTTTTCTTTTTCTTGCCCCCCACCCCCACCCCATTTCCCAGTATTAAATTTATGGGCTCCACTTGTGTCACACAGCTCTCCCTCTTTAGGATCCCTCCCTCCTTCTTTGAATCCCTTCCCTTTTCTTGTACCTTTCCCTTATTACTCTTTTCTTTTTCCCTTTTCCTCTCCTGCTTTTTAATGAGGTGAGAGAAGATTCTCTGTGAACCAAATATGTCAATTATTTTCTCTTTGATCCAAATCTGGTGAGAGTAAGATTTCACAATGTTCCTCCCTCTCTCTAAATTCCCTCAAATATGATAGGTTTCCTTTGCCTATTTGTGGGATGTAGTGTCACTCTTTTTATCTCCTCTTTCCCCTTTTTCTGACACTATCCTATTTCCATTTCTACTTCCTTTTTATGTTTTATCAGTAAAATCAAATTATACATGTAGTCTTTATGTATATCTACAACAGAAATACAGTTCTCAAGAGTTCCTTTTACCTTTTTCTGCTTTTCTTGAGTTTTATGTTTGGGGATCGTTTTTTTGTTTGTTTGTTTGTTTGTTTGTTTGAATCTGTTTTTTTCCTTAGAAACAAATATAATTCATATGTTTCATTAAATGTCCATCTTCTTTCATGGATAAAAATGCTCAGCTTAGCTGGGTAGTTTATTCTTGGCTGCATTACAAGTTTTTTTTTTTGCCTTTTTGGAATATCAGATTCCAGGCCCTTGATCCTTTAATGTGGAGGCAGCCAGATCTTGAGTGATCCTTATTGTGACACTTCGGGTTTTTTTTTTTTCCTGGCTGACTGTAATATTTTTTCCTTAGTCTGATAGTTGTGAAATTTGGCCACAATATTCCTTGGAGTTTTTATATTAGTCTTTTTCAGAAGGTGTTTGATGAATTCTTTCAATGCCTATTTTACCTTCTGATTCTCTTACCTCTGGGCAGTTCTCTTTGATGATTTCCTATAAAATAGTATCTAGCCTCTTTTTTTCATCATAATTTTCGGGAAATCCAATAATCCTCAAATTATCTCTCTTACATCAATTTTCCATGTTTGTTGTTTTTCCAAATAGATATTTAACTTTTTTTTCCTAATTTTTCTTTTTTCTTTTTTCTTTTTTCTTTTTTTTTTTTTTTTGGTTTTACTTGGCTGATTCTTGATATCTCAATGAATCATTCATTTCTATTTGATCAGATCTGATTTTTAATGAGTTATTTTCTTCATTAGCTTTTTTGTTTTTTACTTCTTTTTGTATATGTCCAATTGAGTTTTTAAATGAGTTGTTTTGCTCTAAGGAATTGTTTTCCATTTCACTATTTTTTTTTTTTAGTGAGTTATTTTCTTTTTTCCAATTCACAAATCCTATCTTCTTGGACGTTCTTTATCTTTTCCAGTTCACAAATCCTACTTTCCTGGGAGTTCTTTATCTTTTCCAAGTCACATTTCAGGAAGTTGTTATTCTCTTGCATAGCTTCTCTTTCCTCTCCCCATTTTTCTTCTAGCTCTCTTTTATAATTTTTAATAGTCTTTTCTAAGAGAGATTTGTCTGATGGGGGCCAGGTTACATCCCTCTTTGGGGTATTGCCTGGAAACTCTTTGCTGTTAGTCTCCTCAGGGTTGAAAACCTGCTCTATCTGTATAGAAAACCTGTATGGAAACTATCAATCATCCTTTTGATTTTTTTATTCATTGTTTTTAAAGCCTGTACGGTCTGCCTTCAGGACAAGGAGGTTACCAGCTTCCTTTGTAGAGCAGAGATAGATATATGGACAGTAGCTGCAAATGGACTGCAAAGAGTGGTGTGGCATAGGACTGCTCTGGGAAAAAGTTCCCCACTGGAAGTGCTTCAGGCCTGGGTAGCAGGGGGTGAGCTGTGGATGTTCCCAGTGAAGAATGCTGCTGTGCAGATTAGAGACTGCCCTGGGGCTAGAGGTTGAGCAGTGAAAGTGTCACTATCTCAAGCCAAAGCCGGCTGTGGGGCTTTTGGGGTATTGGCAGCTGACCAGCAAATAACCCCACATAGACTGGAAATGTTTCTGCCAAGGGAAGCAGTCACACTGCAGAAGTTCTTTTGTCCCAGGCAGAGTCCCACATTGTGCAGATTAGAGGCTGCTTCCGGCTAGTGCTGCAGAATGCAGCTGCACAGCTGTGAAGTGGTCTGTGCTGAGTCACTTCCGATTTTGGGTGGGTATAGCCAGATCTTGTTAGATTCTGGTGTTTTTTTAGAGTATCCTCTACCTTTGGCTTTAATTTCTCTGCTAGTCTACTGCTTTGCAGTGAAGGCAGAACAATCAGCCTATGGCAGAGTCGTCTCGGTAAATTTTCTAGCCATAGAGTTCACCCCCACCTGGTCTGCTCAATATTATCAGGCCTCTAGTTCTATCCCTGTTTGCACTGGTCTATTCCCTCTGCTCAGGACAAACCTTTTCTGGTGATCTTCTAGATTATCTTCGGCTGGTAAATTGTATTCTAATCTTCATGAATTTAACCTTTCAAGCGTTATTTTTGAGGCTAAATTTAATAATTGGTCGTGAGGGTATGAGAGGAGTTTAGAAAGTCACGTATACCTTCTCGGCCATCTTGGCTCCACCCCTGCTTGGTTTTTCAATAGACTTCTTTTGAATATACATTCAAGGAGAGAAGGTTTTCTAGTACCTAAATTCTTAATGTCATTACTAATAATACTATTATTACTACTGCTTCCACTGTTGGTATTGCTTCTTATATTTATGTAGTCACTGCTGCTGCTGCCAGCCCCTTGCATTTACATAGCCCTTGAAAATTTGCAAAATATTTTTACAAAGTGATCTGGTTAATCTTCAAACAATCCTTAATCGGTAGGTATTTTTCCCAGTTTGCAGGTATGGAAATTGAGACAAAGGTAAAGATATTTTGAGGAGCCAATGATAAAATGTTTACAATGATTTAGTATACCTTTCAGAACATAGTTGGTGCTAAATAAATGACTGCTTGGTTTCCTTTCTTCTTTATTAAATGAAATTACTCTCTGGGTGGGAGAAGGGAAAGTTAAAGTATACCTACCAGTAGAAATGTTGAGATAAGTAAAATTACAAGGGATAAAAATATAGATATGATATATATATATATCCAGATTAGCCTTTTATCCATCCATGTTTGGCCTAATAACATCCTCATACTCTCTCCATCTCTTTCTCTTTTTTCACTCTTTCCTTCTCTTTTTATTTCTTATTTTGTCTTCCATTTTTGTCCACCAGCTACAGCAACAGTAAAGATGACAATATTTTATCTCTGTAGGTTCACGATCCAGGGAGGAACTCTGTAATTTCATTGTTCCAAATCTCTCCTGTATGAACTGGATAAACTTTGTCTACTAGTAGCTGGTCCTTCCCCCCTCCTTTTTTTTTTTTTTGTATATGCCTACAATAATTGTTTGACTTTTTACTTTATTTTATTTCTTCAGACAGAGCATGTGGTTCAAAACTGAAGCCTTGCCTTCACCCTTCTATTATAGAGACCATTATGAAGCCCTGAATCTCCTCTATGAAAAATATGATTTAAGATAAGTTTTATAAAACTATTAAAGACAAAGTGGCCTGACATGAAGCATCTAAAATAGAACATTGAATGGTGGTAATCTAAATAGTTTGAAAGAAAAGTTTATTGTTGGGATAACCTCAGTCCATCTGTCACCTAGTAGGAATAATGATAAAGAGAGTTTTGACTAATGGTTCATTTCTCAAATATCCAAGAGGAAAATAATATTTTGAGAATTTAAAAACTTCATATGTGTGTGTATGAATTATTAAAGATTACTAAAGAAATAATAACCAAAGACTGATTCTTTAGCAAATTCAACTTCCTTTTCCATTTTGTACTCCTGCACTTTTTCTTTCATTCAGATTTTCACTCTGCCTCCATCTCTCCCTGTTTGTCTATCTTTATCTCTGATCATTTTCTCTATCTATCAGTCTCTATCTATACCTGTCTCTCTTGGTCTTTCTCTGTCTCTGATTCTCTGTCTCTCTGACTCTCTTTTTTTGATTCTTAGTCTCTGTCTCTGTGTCTGTTTCTATGTCACTCTTTCTCTGTCTCTTCTTCCTCTGCCTTCTTCCTCTTCTTCTGGAGTAAATTGCCAAACATATTCAGGAATAAGTATTCAGGAATACGTGCAAAAGCTATTCTTTTTTATGACACTCATGAGGCAAAAAAGGAAGTCTTTCTGCAGAGTACATGCAACATTGCTTAAGGGTTTTAACCCTAGGAAACCCATTATATTAAGTTTACTGTGAGTTAAAATTATTTTTTTAGTGCTTTCTATTTTCCAGTAGGAATCTAATATATTTATCTCCATGAAAGCATATGAAAAACGAAATATTTCTACTTTGAATTTAATCTACTTTTGAAATATCTTTGCATTGTGTATACATACTAAACAATGAGCATGAGTCCCTTAGGAAAACAATACCTTTTAATTTTTTATTACATAGTTTATAGAATATGGACAACAATAATTAAACAACAATGACTGCTTGATAAAATACAATTTAATTTCCACTAAAATACCATTGTCAAATTCAACAATGTAGGAAATTTTAACCATATTTTATTTCCCCCCAATTACATCAAGACAATTTTTAGCACTCATTTTCCCAAGATTTTGAGCTTCAAATTTTTCTCCCTCCTTCCCTTCCCCTATTCTTAAAATGGCAGAGAATTTGATATAGATTATATATGTGCTTTCATTTCATATTTCCTTAGTCACAGTTATAGAAGAAACAGATTTAAATAAAAAACAGTAAAAAATGTAAGTGAAAAAATGCAAACTTTGATTTGCATTCAGAGACTTTATCTGGATGTAGATATCATTTTCCTTTGTGACTCTTTTGTACTTGTCTTAGGTCATTGTGTTGCTGAGAGCAGCTAAGTCATTTGTAATTGATCATCCTGCTATGTTGTTGATCCTATGTACAATATTTTTCTGGTTCTGTTCATTTCACTTTGCATCAGTTTGCATAAGTTTTCCCAGCTCCTTTTTTTTTCTTGAAATCTGTCCATTCATCATTTCTCATTGTATAATATTCCATTACATTCACCTATCACAGTTTATTTAGCCATTCCCCAATTGATAGTAATATCCTCAAGTTCTAATATTTTGCTACCATGAAAAAAGCTGCTACAAATAAATGAATGAATAAATGAATATATTTGCTTATGGCTGTCATTTTCCCTTTCTTATGATCTCTTTAGAATACAGACATAGTAGTGGTATTGCTGAGTTGAAAAGTATGAAGTTTGTCCTTTGGACAAAGTTCCAAATTGCTCTCCAGAATTGTATCAATTCACAATTCCATCAACAATGCATTAATTATTGTCCCAAATTAATTCAATGGATTTTAAAGGATTTTTTCTACCACTTTTTTAGAGTATAAATAAAAGTACACTAAGATTTTTGGGACATCCTATATTATTTCTTTTGATTCAACAATAACAAATTAAGATTACAAATTATCCCTTAACCTAAAACTCTTTTGAGTAAAGAATAAAGAATATAATGCTTTCAAGAATGAAATTTCCCTGACTCCAAAACACATGGTTCAAATGAGTAATTAAGGAATTGAATAATTGTCTAGCTTCAGTCACCAAAGAAGAAATCATCCATTGTAGATTTTTAAATGATCTGAGAGAAATAAAGATTGGTAACTAAAAATGAATAAAAAAGAAACATAAAAACATGAAACATAAAAAAGTAGATTTAAGTTTTTTGATAAATGCCAAAGTTAAAAAATAAAGTGGTTGCATTTACTACATTTTATAACTATTTATTGGAAAATAAAGGATCAAAGAAGAGTAAAGTTACTGCTTGGGTTGGTTCAAATGGTGATAAATAAGAGAAAGGAATCAAAATTGTTCTTTTATTCAAGAATTATCTTTACACTGAGAAAAAGAGATAAAAATGCTTCTATCTTGAAGGCATATTTCTTGATATCCTTGATATCCTTAAAGGCAGTTTCTCTTTTACTTTCACACACACACACACACACACACACACACACACACACACACGTTTCCTCAGCGCTATTTTGCCCTTAAAAGAAATTTAAACATATTCAATTGAGATGATTGAACAAGAAATTGAAACTCAAGATAAAAGAGAAAATTCTACCCTTAACAATAAAGAAAGCATAATCACTCCTTAAGGACTCACTAAGTAACAGGACTAGGGTTTAAATGCTAGAGAAAACACAATTTCTTTTAAAAAGCTTGTACTCAATAAGAGAAACAACTCCTGTAATGGGCTAAGGCTTGAGCTGATGCACTGAGGTCCCAAGCACATGAGGCTAAATAGTAATTGGACCATACTCTATTAATATATAAGCTTGGAGAAAGAATGGCCCCCACCCACTCTTTGTGCAAGTCCTGATGTGTTGTATAGGAAATGACGATTTTGGTGGGTGGAGGCAGGAGAGTGGAAAAGGGGAAGGAGAGACTGCTCACATTGCCATTGCGATGGCCTTTCAGCTCAGATCCCCCTCTGTTAGCTGGCTTCCTGTTGCAGCTGCCCATATTGTTATCGCAATATTTCTTAGCCATATTGCTATCGCAATCCTTATTCACCTCTTCACTTCAATAAAGATTGAAGATTTTTCCCTTAACCTGAATTCCTGACTCCGGCTGATTTTAAATACGCGGTCATCACAAACTCCCATATCTAAAACTGAACTCATCTTTTTTCCCTAAATTCTCTCTGCTTTCTACCTTCTTTAGAAGTGTAGAGGATACTACTACACTCCTTGACTCTTTTCTATCCTGTTTCTCATGCATATGTGTCCAATCTGTTGCTAACCTTTGTTAATTGTATTTATTTTTGCAACAAATTGAAATACATTCTCTTAACTCGTCTGATGCTGCCAGCTCTTTGGTGCAGATCCTTATCACTTTAGACTGAGAATTCTACAAAAACTTATTGGTGAATCTCCTTGGAACAATCTTCAATGTACGTTAATCCACACTCCATCCAACCACTAAAGGGATTTTCTAGTCTAGGTCTCCTCTCTCTTTTTTTTTCTCTTTTTTTCTTTTCTTTCTCTTATTTATCTTTTCTCTTATACATCACGATTTGAAGGACACCAACCATAGTACCTTTCCATTTAATAAAATCAAGTGGCTCCAAATTATCTCCAGTACAAAATACAGTCCTCTACTTGACATTCAAAGCCCTTCATAATCTAGCCTCTCCTTATCTTTCCAGTCTTTTTGTGCCTTCCTCCCTATCCTGTATTATGGTGTCCTTGCTGTTTCCTTAACAAATTACTCTGTCTCTAAGTTCAAATCATTTCTTCTGACTGTAACCAGTCTTGGTACTCCCTCATCCCTATCTTTAGACTTTCTTATCTTATTTCAAGACCCAAATTAAAGCTTACTTTCTACTGGAAGGCCTTTTAATTCCATAAAATTCTACTGACTCTCTCTCAGTTATTCCCTGTGAATTCTATCCAACAAATTCTGTATATAACTTGTGTGATGACCGCGTATTTAAAATGAGCTGGAGTCAGGAATTCAAAAGGGAAAAATCTTCAATCTTTATTGAAGTGAAGAGGTGAAAAAAGATTGCGATAGCAATATGGGCAAGAAAGATTGCGATAGCAATATGGGCAGATACGACAGGAAGCCAGCTAGCAGAGGGAGATCGGAGCTGAAGAGCCGTCACAATTGCAATGCGAGCAGCTGTGTCAAGATGCAAGCCAGCAGTCTCTCCTCCTTCCTTTTCCACTCCCTTGCTTTCACCCACCAAAAACATCATTTCCTATGCAACACATCAGGACTTGCACAAAGAGTGGGCAGGAGGAGGGGGAGCATTCTTTTTCCAAGCATATATATTAATATAGTATGGTCCAATTACTATTTAGTCTCATGTGCTTGGGACCTCAGTGCATCAACTCGAGCCTCAGCCCATTACATTTTCCACTTTCTTTTGTTTTAGAACACAGGTGGTCATGCCATCCCTGACTCCTCAGGGAGGTCAGAGCCCCCAAGGGGAAGTGATCACACCCTCCCTGACTTCTCAGGAAAGGAGGTGAAAGCACCAAAAAGGAGGTTTTCATGACCCCCCGACTTCTCAAGAAGGGAGATGAAAAGCACCAAAGGGAAGTGGGGGTTTCTAGCAGGTTTCTGGGTCTTATTATGCACAAACCCATCAGCATGGGAGGTATTACACAAGCATGTAGCAATAACGCAGAGGCTATTAGTGATGACTCCCCCCACAGTCAGTGCAGGCTTGATGTGGTGTAACAAACATGAATTATACACCGAAGTAACGATATAACAAACAATATAAATCAACATGGTGTTGTAAAAGATTGCCAGAAGTACTAGAATGTAATGGGCTGAGGTTCTAGTTGATGCACTGAGGTCCCAAGCACGTGAGGCTAAATAGTAATTGGACCATACTCTATTAATATATATACTTGGAGAAAGAATAGCCCCCACCCACTCTTTGTGCAAGTCCTGATGTGTTGTATAGGAAGTGACGTTTTTGGTGGGTGGAGGCAAGGGAGTTGAAAGGGAAGCAGAAGGAGAGACTGCTGGCGGTCTTGACACAGCTGCTCGCATTGCCCTTGTGACAGCTCTTCAGCTCAGGTCTCTCTCTGCTAGTTGGCTTCCTGTCACAGCTGCTTATATTGCTATTGCAATCTTTCTTGCCCGTATTGCTAACACAATCTTTTTTCACCTCTTCACTTCAATAAAGATTGAAGATTTTTCCCTTAACCTGAATTCCTGATTCCAACTGATTTTAAATACGTGGTCATTGCAATTGGCGCCTAAGCGTGGGAACCAAGGACCCTACTTTCACTGAAGAAGTCTCCAGTGACCAGGAACTTAAGTGAGTATAAGACAGAGAACTTATTTTCTTAAAGACTAAACTAGTAACCTTTTTTGGCTGAAATGGGACAGATCCTAGCTAAAGATTCTCAATCCCCCACCCCAACCCACCCACCCCCAGCCCCACCTAGGAGTGGTGCTATAGAAAGCATGCTTAAGCTGATAGAATATCAAGGGCTACTTATAACTTGGGACAGACAGCTAGACTTCTGGGTACATTAAAACGCACCTCCCCTTGGTTCTTAGAGGAAGAGCAAATCTCTCCAGACAATTGGACATTAATTGGGCAACAGTCACTGGCCAAAGATTAAAACAGACACCTATATGTCTCGAGTAGGAGGATCAATAGCAGCTGAAGTTAGTGCTGCCCCTATGAGATGGACTTTTGAAGGCAAAACAGGAGTTTTTACTCCTTTTATAGTTGAAAAAATACCCATCAATCTGTGGGGAAGAGACGTTTTACGATAATTAGGGTTAAAAATGAGTACTTCGGTTTTTTTAAGCAGGGTTCCTGTTGAAGGCCTGCCAACACTTTCATCTGTTCCTATCCAATGGAAAACTGATACACCAGTGTGGATAGAACAGTGGCCCTTAGGCAGCGATAAAATTCAGGCCTTATTACATATAGTACAGGAGCAGCTTGAACAAGGGCACTTATAACCTTCTCTAAGTCCTTGGAATTCCCCAGTGTTCGTTGTAAAAAAGAAATCTGGAAAATGGAGGATGCTCACTGATTTAAGAAAAGCGAATGAACAGATGGAAACTATGGGAACTCTTCAGCCTGGACTTCCATCTCCTACTCAGTTGTCTAGAGAATGGCCTCTTTGGGCATTGATATTAAGGATTGTTTCTATTCTATCCCTCTGGATAAGGAGGATATGAAAAGATTTGCCTTTTTAGTGCCCAGCGTTAACTTAACTGAGCCTTATAAAAGATATGAATGGACAGTTTTGCCACAGGGAACGAAAAACAGCCCCACTATGTGTCGAATGTATGTTGCTGCTGCTCTTGCTCCAGTAAGAAAAGCATTTCCAAAAGTTTTGCTATTACATTATGTGGATGATATATTGGGATGTGCACCTGAGGAACAAATGCTAGAAGCGTGTCTACAAAAGACCATAGAAACACTAAGATACTACAAATTATACATAGCTGAAGAGAAAATTCAAAGACATGCTCCTTTTCAATATTTAGGATATGAAGTATACCCTAAGGTGCTTACAGTACAAAAACTGTCCTTAAGAACAAAGAAGCTAAACACCTTAAATGATTTTCAGAAATTGATAGGAGATATCCAATGGATGCGACCAGTGTTAGGCTTGACTACCTATCAGTTACAACCATTATATGACATTTTAAGGGGAGATAGTGCTTTAAATTCACCACACCAGTTTACAAAGGAAGCTCAAGAGGCTTTGAGAAAAGTTGAACTGGCTTTATCCAATGTGGTTGAAAGAGTCACTCAAAAACCCTTGGAAATATCAGTTTTTGCCACACAAGAGGCACCCACAGCAATCCTTCATCAAGGAGACAGTGTGATAGAGTGGGTGAACCTCCTGGCACAACCAGAACAAAGCCTTACTCCTTACCCAGTGCTTGTGGCTAGAATTTTATTAAAGGCCATTAAGCGAGCAATACAATTATCTGGGGCAAAACCTGATAAGATATACACCTTTTACACCAATACACAAATTAATGTATGCTGTGAGACCATTCCAGTGTGGCAAATTTTATTTGCCTGGCTCCAAATTTTACACATGGGTCTCCATTAAAGATGACCAGACTTTTACATAATTGGAGATGGATTCTTGAAGAAAAAGTAATCAATAGTGATTTAAGGCATTTTAATATGACTAAAATTGCTTTAAATTTTTCATCTGAAAATTGTCTGCTTATATCCTTTGACCATTTGTCAACTGGGGAAAGATTTGTATTCCTATAAATCTGAGTCTTTTGGTCTAATTTGCCCAGTGCACACCATGACTTTGAATGAGTTATGAGGGATACTAGTATGAAAACCTTATAGATGAGAAACCTAAGTCCAAATAGGTTAAGTGACTTTGCCTATGGCTGCACAATTTCCTACTTATGCAGGTAGAGCTAGAACTGAAGTCTGACTCCTAATTTATTCCTCCTTCCACCATACCATATTAGAGAATGTGAAGAGAAAATCAATGCAGTCATTTTGTTCATAGACAGAGTAAGTAAAATAGTGATTTTATTAAAGAAGTGAAGCAGAGATTTAGAACTGGACGACACTTGAGACCTAGAGTGGCTAAGTAACTCATTCAAGATCACCTCTATAGTAAGTGGAAGAGCTATAACTTTTCCTTCACACACAGCCTGAAAATCAAGACCATTTCTATTTTTCCATCCTTTCTCACAAACTGCTGTCATAGAATTTTTTGTTGCTTTAATATAATGATAATTATCCAAAAAATAGTTTAGCAATTAAGATCTCATTTCAATCACATTGATAGCAGATATATCAGTAGGATAATCCCCTGAGTTATAGTTGACTTTAAAACATTTACTGAGGGGACAGCTAGGTGGTGCAGTGGATAGAGCACTGGCCTTGAAGTAAGGAGGACTTGAGTTTAAATCTGGCCTCAGACACTTAACACTTCCTAGTTGTGTGACTCTGCGCAAGTCACTTAAAACCAATTGCCTCAGCAAAAATAAAGAAAGAAAGAAAAGAAAAGAAAAGAAAAAAGAAAAAAAAAAAGAAAATTTACTTAGCCAGTTACTCAAATGCCTACAATTTATTAAATAAATTTATATATGATTATGGTATTAAGTTGGTGTTCAATGACGATTAAGGAAAAATAATAACAGCATTTATGTTAAGGGAGAGGTCTCTCGAGTTAAGTGATTTGCCTAGGGTCACATAGCTAGGAAGTGTTAAGTGTCTGAGATCAGATTTAAACTCACTTTCCCCTGACTTCAGGGCTGGTACTCTATCCACTACATCACTTAGCTGCCCTAACAGCATTCAGTTTTATCATATATCACTGAAATTTTTCATAGATAGCAATATTAAATTTTCCTTAATTGTTTACTTTTTTATTGTTTTCCCTTATTTTGTAAATGATAGAATCTAGGATAGCAAATTACTATCTGATAGTAAAATAATCAAAAAGACAATCTAAATAATAGTAGTAGCAGCACCAGTAACAACAAATATATTAAAGTACAAATTAAATGCAAAACAAGTATATATGTCATTTGATTCTTGATGGAAAATCTAAATGTTTCCAAATGTTTAGCAATACACAGACCAAATAAGAGTAGTATCAAGATAACTAAGTGGATCTAACACTTTTAGTATTGTTATATTGATAGCATATTAGTGTATCTTCTGTATACATATAAAATTCCCTGAAAATGTATTTAATGCATGTTGTTTATTATAGAAAAAACATGCTATATTATGAATAACATCTAGAATTAAATTTAGTAGTTCACTAATGTAAACTGACATTTGATCTTTTTTTTTTCCCAACTGGTTACTTTTTTTTTTTTGCTCAGATCTTCTGTGATTTTCCAGGGTATCCTAATTACACACATAATCTTTCAACATATGTTTGAGATTTCAGCATACGTCATTTAATAATCTGTGGGGTGAAATAGAAAGTATATAAAAACTTCCTTGTGACAGTATAAATAAATATTCTAAGAGTTAAGCTTTTTAAAATATATTTTACTTCTTTAAATATTTCCCAAGTATAAGTAAATTTTCTTTTTAAAATTTTGAGTTCTAAATTCTATTTCTCTCTTTTATAAAAGACATTAAAAGGGAAATAAGAGAGGGAGAAAAAAATGAGAAAGGAAATGAGAGATATGCATGAGAGAATCAACAACTTGGAAAAGGAAGGAAAAAATTGTGTGAAGAAGCAGCTCTTTAAATAGTAGAAATAAATGGGAAAAAAAGAGAAAAAGCTAACTGAAGAAAATCACACATTAAAAACTAGAACATGGCAAATGGAAGCTAACGACTCTGTGAGATAGCAATAATCAGTGATACAAACTAAAAAAAAAATGAAAAAAATGGAAGAATATGTGCAATACTTCACTAGAAAAACAGTCAATCTGGAAAATAGATCTGGGAAAGACAATTTAAAAATTATTGGCCTATCTGAAGACCATGATCTCCCCCTCATCTCCTCAAAAAAAAAATAGCTGGATAGCATTAAGGAAAATTGCCCCAATATTCCAGAAACAGAGGGGAAAATACTCATTGAAGGAATCCATTGATCACCTTCAGAAAGAGATCCCACAAGGTAAAGCTCAAGGAACATTTTTGTGAAACTCCAGAACTACAACCTCAAAAAAAAAAAAAAAAAATACTGCAAGCTGCTAGACAAAAGCAATTAAAATATCTAGGAACAATAGTCAGGATTACTCAGGATCTGGCAGCTTCTGCAATAAAAGATCGGAAGACCTGGAATACCATATTCTAGAAGACAAAGAACTTGTAGTTATGAACAAGAATTAACTACCCAAAGAGACTGAGCATCATCATTCAAGGGAGGCGATAGAACTTCAATGAAGTAAAAGACTTTCAATTATTTCTATTGAAAAAAAAAAAAAAACAGGAAATTTAATCTACAAACACAAGAATCAAGAGAACCATTGAAAGGTAAAAAGGGGAAAATATATATTATTTTAAGTTAAAACTATTTATATCCCTAGATGGGAAATCAATACATATATAACTCTTGAGAACTGTATCTGTCACTAGGGCAGACAAAGGGTCTGCACATGGACTGAGGGTGTGGTTGTGAATGAACTCTGATGTGATGATATCAAATAAAAAAACATTAAAGGGTAGAAAAAGGTCTTTACTAGAAAAAGAGGAAAGGGGAGGTATAATGGGACAATTAGTTCACATAAAGAGGTACAAAAGATCTATTACAATGGAGGGAAAAAAGGAAGGAGGATGAGCATTGTCTGAAGCTTTATCTCATAAGTTTTGTCTTTAAGAGGAAATTATTTAGTCATTCAGTTGGGTATAGAAACTCTATAAAAAAGTAGGAGGAAAAAGAGGAAAAAAAAGAGGGGCAAGATTGAAGGATGGGCAGAAACATTGGGAAAAAATGGTAAGAGAAGGGACAAGTAATAGGAGATAAGATAAGGAGTGAAGTGAGTAAAAAAAGAAAACACTAGCAAGGACAGGGTGGAAAGAATAAAAGTATATATAGGGGAGAAAAGTAATGTGAAAGGAAATACAGAACTAATAATTGTAGAGGGCTGAAACTCTTGAGTCATTGCACTGAGGTTGGTTCAAGCACCTAAGGCAAATTACCGATTGGACAATACTCTATGGGCATGTTCTTGGGGAATGGCCTTTCCCACTATTCTGTGCTGGCTCAATAATTGGTGTATACAGAGAATTGTAGGAGGGATTAGAGGTAGAGTAAGACTAGCCAGGGTCACTCTCTGGGCAGGAGATGAAGAAAGAAAGTTGCAGAGATTCTGCTTCCATCCAATTCAATTCTATCTCTATAGACCAAGAATAAAGACTATAGACTTTTGTTTATCCTGACTCCAGCTGATTCTAAGATAACCAAGGTGCTAACATGGTCATCACAAATAATCATAACTATGAATGTGAATGGACTGAACTCTCTCATAAAATAAAAATGAATAACAGAATAAAGTGGTTTAATAAACACAATCCTACAATATGTTCTTTCTAATGCATTTAACATATAGAGATACATACAGAGTAAAGGTAAAAGGTTGGAACAGAATTTATTATACTTCAGCTTAAGTAAAAAAAAAAAGCAGAGGTAACAATTCTGATCTTAGATAAAACAAAAGTAAAAACAGATCTTATTAAAAGAGATCAGGAAGCAAATGATGTATAACTTGATAAAGGGTAGTAGCAATACTACTAAATGTCTATGCACTAAGTGATGGAGCAGCCAAATTCCTAGAGAAGATTTTAAGCCAGGAACAGGAAGAAATAGACAGCAAAACTATATTAGTGGAGAACCTCAAACTACCCCTCTCAGAATCAAACAAATCTAACCACAAAATAAACAAGAAACAAACTAGATTTGTTAATAGAATCCTAGAAAACTTAGATATGATAGACCTTTAGAGAAAATTGAATAGGGACAAAAAGGAATATACTTTTTTTCTCAGCAGTCCATGACAATTACACAAAAATTGACCATGTATTAGGCCATTAAAAGCTCATAATCAAATGCTGAAAGGCAGTAATAGTAAATGCTTTCTTTTCAGACTACAATGCAATAAAAATGATATTCAATAAAGGGGCAGGAAAAGCTTGTCTTTTGCCTCTGCCAGATTTGGCTTCTCTTCTTCCAAATATCTCCAGCAGGCACCAAGGTGAAAGTTGGAATGAATCTGACTCCACCTCCGAGAGTGAGCTTGTGTGCTTCCTTCCAGAGTGCTCCCCTCTCAATCTTTTCAACTGAACTAACTCACCTGAAGCTCTAAGAGCTTCTTTATATATGATCTCCCAAATATTGACTCCTCCTCTGAGGGAGGGATTAAGGGAGGTGTGGATTCACAAAGTTACAAAGTTAACTTTGTGAATCTCCCATACTTGTGAACTCCAGTAAGTGCTTAAATACATTAGTGAGTTAGAGAATTTGCTAAGTCCTATGCTAAATTAGGCAACTGACTTATCACTTTGTAAGGATCTGAGTGTGAACCAATAAGCATTGTATCTATTCCATTGAGTTAACACTAGGATTCTAACATCTCCCTTGAGTTATCACCTTGTTTCAAGTTCTGGCTCATAACAGCACCCAATCCTATTAAAAACAATAGAGAACATAGGGAAAAAAGGAGCATTAGCTTTCCTTAAAATAATAACCGATATTTATCTTAAATAAACAGCAAGCATTATTTTTCATGGAGAGAGGCTGGACAATAAAACTCAATGAATCAGGTGTGAGACAAGGATGCCCATTATCACCACTCTTATTCAACATTGTTCTAGAAATGGTGGCTTTAGCAATAAGAAAAGAAAAAGAAATTAGAATAAGTAATGAAGAAATAAATCTATTACTCTTTACAGATGATATGATGATACTTAGAGAATCCTAGAAAATCATTCAAAAACCTACTGGAAAAATTTATAGTTTTAGCAATGTTGCAGGATATAAAATAAACCCACAAAATCATCAGAATTTCTATAAATTATCAACACAGTCCAGCAGCAAGAGATAGAAAGAGAAATTCCCTTTTAAATAAATATAGATGAAATAAAATATTTGGATATCTACCTGTTAAGACAAACCCAGGAATATATGAACACAATTACAAGACACTTCTCACACAAATAAAGTCAGATCTAAACAAGTGGGAAAATATCAATTGCTCATGAGTGGACTGAGCTAATATGATAAAAATGACAATTCGGACTAAATTGGTCTACTTATTCAGTGTCATACTAGTCAAACTGCTAAAAATATTTTGTAGACCTAGAAAAATAATAACAAAATTCATCTGGAAGAAGAAAAGGTCAATAATTTAAAGGGAATTAATGAAAAAATACAAAGAATGGTGATTTAACAGAACCAAACCTAAAACTATATTATAAAGTAGTAGTCATCAAAACCTTTTGATACTGGCTAAGAAATAGAATGGTGGATCAGTGGAATAGATTTGATACACACAACACAATAAACAAAGCCTAGAGCAATGTAGTATTTGATAAACCTCCAAAATCCAGTTTCTGGAATAAAAATTCACTATTTAACAAAAATTGCTGGGAAAACTGGAAAATAACATGTCAGAAACTTAGACCTACATTTCATATCCGATCCCAAAATAAGTTCAAAATAAGTACATGATTTGGGCATAAAGGATTCTACCATAAACAAATTAGGAGAACAAGGGATAATTTACCTGTCAGATCTTTGAGCAGGGAGAAATTTATGCTCAAATAAGAATTAGAGAACATTATGAAAGACAAAATGGACATGGATTGCATTAAATTAAAAAAAAAAGTTTTGTACAAACAAAGCCAACAAAACAAGATTAAAAGGGAAGTAAAAAAGCTGTGAAAAAATCTTTACAGCCAATGTTTCTGATAAAGGTCTCAAAGATTTCAATTCTAAAATATATAAGGAACTCTTTAAAAGTTATAAGAATAAAAGTCATTCCCCAAGTGATTAGTGATCAAAAGATAAGAACAGATAATTTTCAGATGATGAAATTAAAGACATCTATACCTACATAAAAAATTCTCCAAGTCACTATCAATTAGAGAAATACAAATTAAAACAACTCTGAGGTATCATCTCAAATCTCTCAGATTGGCTAAGATGATAGGAAAAGATAATAATAAATATTGGAGGCAATATGGGAAAACTGGGACACTAAGGCATTGTTAGTGGAATTGGGAAATAATAAAAACATTCTGGAGAGCAATTTGGAACTATGCCAAAGGCCTATACAACTGTATATACCTTTTGACCCATCAATGACATTACTGGCTCTGACTCCCAAGGGAATCTTAAAGGAGGGAAAATGACCTACATGTATAAAAGTGTTTGTAGCAGCTCTTTTTGTGATAGCAAAGAATTGGAAAAGAAGTGGATACCCATCAACTGGGGAATGGATGAACAAATTGTGGTATATGAAGATAATAGAATATTATTGTTTTATTTTAAAAAAAACTGATTTTAGAAAGACCTGGAAAGATATAGATGAACTGATGCTAAGTGAAATAAGCAGAACCAGCAATATATTGTAAACCGTTAACAGCAATGATCAACAATGAAAGATATGGTTCTTCTCAATGATTCAGTAATCCAAAGCAATCCCAATAGACTTTGGACAGAAAATGACATCAACATTCATAAAAAGAACTAAGAAGACTGAATGTAAATCATTATATGCTATGCTCACTTCTTTTTTCTTTTTTTTTAATCTCTCCTATGACTTTTCCTTTTTGCTCTGAATATTCTCTCCCAACATGATTCATAAAGTAATGTATATCAAAATAAATTCACTAAAATAATAAAACAAAAAAACTAACACACTTGTCTTTTCTTATAAATTGTGGTATATGATGGCGAGGGAACAGTGTTTTGTTATAAGAAATGAAAGTGGGATGCCATCCCTTTAATTTCTAACTTTTTTTCCATTCCAAAAAGAGCTACCATTAATATTTTTTTCTATAAATAAATCTATTTACCTTTTCTTTATCCCTTTGGGGTACAGATTTAGCTGTGGAATTTCTGAGTCAGAGAATATAGTTTTATAGCCCATTGGCTATATTTCCAAATTGTTCTATGGAATGATAGAATAAGTTCACAACTCCAGCAAGAATGCATTAGTGTCCCAATTTTCCACATCCATTTCAGCATTATTCACTTTCCTTTTTTTGTCATATTAGTGAATCTTACAGGTATGATATTGTCTCAGAGGTTTCAGAGACCTTTATTTCCTGGGAATAAAAATGATCTGTTTCTCAGGGTCACTTATCTGTAGACATCCTTCCTCTGGATTCACATTCACCTTTAATTAATAATGTTCCTCTCTACCTTTGAAGTAGAGATAGGTAATTGATTTTCCATATAGCATCTAGTTTCCCTTCAAGTACTAGTATGAATGTCTTTCTGGTCAGTTGTCAGGTTCCATTACTATCTTTAGCTTGATATCTTCTGAAGCTGTTAATGCTTCAATTGCTAACATATAGTTGAACTGATATTTTATTCATGTGGATTCTGGGTCAGCCTCCACTCCTATGCCACAGATTTCTCTTTCTGTCCTCCTGAATTTTCTTTGGCTGGAATAATGTCTCACTCTGACTTTTTTATTTTTTTGATGCTGTAACTCAAAAATTCTATTTGAAACTTTGTTTTATTGTTCATATAGGGGAAATTTTTCAGAATGAAGCCTAGGACTTTCTTTATCATCTTGGCCCCATTCTCAGAATCTGATAGAAGAAATTTATCTTTCTTTTCTCTTCTTTTCTTTCTTTCTTTCTTTTTTTTTCTTTTTTTTTTTTTTTGAGTCATGGATTTCTTACTCAATATAGTGATGCTACTGGGCCACTTCTCATGATGATGTTTTTAAAAGCATCTAGGTGATGTAGATAAAGTGCTGGGTCTATAGTCAAGCAGGACTGAATTCAATCTCAGATACTTACTTGGTATGTGATCTTTTTGGTTCAGCTTCCACAACTATAAGATTTTTCATAACTCTTAATACTGTTTTAAGGATCAATTGAGATAATAATTGAAAAGTACTTGAACAATAGCTGCCTCTTAGCAGATTCCATATAAAAGGCTTTTCTCTTCCAACTTTCAATCCCCAAATTCATAAAATATAATAGATCAATTAAAAACAACCAGACACGTTAATGAAAAAAAAAAAAAACATGATATTTTCCCCATCCAACTTCAAAACGAAAATAAAATTTGGTGATGTGAACGTTTCTTTTATTTTAATTAGTTCACAAACAATTCCTTTAATAATGTGATTTTTGTTATTAGCATATCAAATTCTCTTTACATCAGGGTTTATTTGAACTATATATTCCTTTTTCTCAATCTTTTGATTATCAGCAATATGACACTAACAAAATTGTCAAATTCTCCCTGTACACGAAATTGTGACATTGTTGGATATGGTGATTTGAACTGAGGGAGGGAATCTAAGGGTTCTGTTGCAAGTTCTCATATTTTCTCTGGCAATTCTCTGTTAATTTTTCTCTTCTCTTTCACAGTCCTAAAATCATTCACTGTGAAAGAAAAAAAAATGCAATTGTAACAAAAGATGGTTGCTTTACTATTCCACTATTATTTGTTATCATTATCATGTCCTCTATGAACAATGTTTTCATTTTCTTTTATTCCTCTCATCCTCAATAAAATTAAAGCAAATATCTTTTCAAAACATTTCTTTAGTATTTATTTATCATTATTCTGGTCCTTATCATTCCTTTCATCATTCTTCAAGGTTCATACTATTCTTTTCACATTTACATTTCAGAGACTTTCCTTTGGAGCTTTGTTTCTGTGCTCTACAAATGTTTTTGATTTGGATTTTTTGGTATGTTTTTCTTTTTTAAAATATGAGGTTAATTAGGAGCTCATCTGCATTACAACATTTTTAACCATTAATTCTTCAGTTAACAGTTCCTTTGTATCAGTGGCTGGTTAGAATTAAGCCCAGAGTAGCAACTCTCCTGATAATTTCCCTGAACTTTGGAATGTTTATCCAATTAAATTCAACAAACATTTATTAAGCAGCTTCCATATGCAAGGTATTATGATAGGCACTTGAAGTGCAGATGGAAAATTATTTTATTAGCACCTTTTGTCTTACTATGTTTTACCTGGACAAATATACTATTTGAAGAACTCAGCTTTCCACCTCCATCATTTTCTTTTCATCCTTCAAAAGACAAATTAATCATGGAATCTCAGAATCTGATGTATCTCAGAGGCTTCCTCATCCAATCAAAACATAACAATATCCTACTAACATATTAGGTAAATGCTCTTATAGACTTTCCTTGAAGATTTCCTTTGAGAGGTAATTCCCTGCCTACTAATAACCATTCATTATTTTGGGGAATATTTCTGATTATTAGCATTTTTCTTCCTTTTACATTGAAGGTAAAATTGCTCTTATAATAACTTCTACTCACATTTAATTTATGTGCTCTGGGACTAAGCAAAATATGTTTAATTTCTCTTCTGTATGATTTCCTTTAAAATACCTCCAGAAAGTTATCATGTTCCCCCAAAGTCGTTCCTTCAGAACACTCATTACCAATGCTTTAAAATGATACATATTTCCCCATCCAGACTGTGTTCCAGCCACATGTTGTGAGGCTGTGATAAAAAGCAAAGTGCTTTTTAAAGAAGTGGTGATTTGAGGAAAAATTCAATATGTTCATAGACACATTCTTGTGAAACTTCTGCCAATTACTTTTAAAGAACTGAAGGAAACAGACTATTTAAACCAAAGTTTGGGAAAACAAAATAAGTAGAAAGTATTGTCCAATTATTTTTCATTATATTGTTTCTTAGTAAAAATATTTTAGGAATTGTAATTACTACCAAATTTACTTAAATTTACCTGAATATTCCAATCCAAACTGATACCATCCTTCTCTGAAGATTCTCAAATCTTAATGTTTTAATTATCTGAATAAGTCCTTAGTTTTTGCTTATGTTTTGTTTATTTTTAAACAAAAAGTTACATTTTTAGTGAGCTTTTTTATGTCCATATGTCATGTACAGCAGTTTAGATCTGTTACTTTAGAGATCTTGGAGTCTAAGTCTATTTTATATCCAAGTTTATAGCTGTCCTGTTAGAGTTTAGCTAAGATCACAGGCTTTGGTAAATTTATCTAATCCCATTCTTTTCCCCATTCTCCCAGCTTGTCCTAGATTCATTTGCTCTGGGATGACCTTTCTCCTTAATAAGGGAAGTTGGATCCCAGTTCTTTTTTTTTATTATTATTTTATTTAATAATAACTTTATATTGATAGAATCCATGCCAGGGTAATTGTTTTTACATTATCCCTTGCACTCGCTTCTGTTCCGATTTTTCCCCTCCCTCCCTCCACTCCCTCCCCTAGATGGCAGGCAGTCCTATATATATTAGATATGTTGCAGTATATCCTAGATACAATATGTTTGCAGAAGCGAACAGTTCTCTTGTTGCAGAGGGAGAATTGGATTCAGAAGGTAAAAATAACCCGGGAAGAAAAACAAAAATGCAAATAGTTCACATTCATTTCCCAGTGTTCTTTCTTTGGGTGTAGCTGCTTCTGTCCATCATTTATCAATTGAAACTCAGTTATGTCTCTTTGTTAAAGAAATCCACTTCCATCAGAATACATCTTCATACAATATCGTTGTCGAAGTGTATAATGATCTCCTGGTTCTGCTCATTTCACTTAGCATCAGTTCATGTAAGTCTCTCCAAGCCTCTCTGTATTCCTCCTGCTGGTCATTTCTTACAGAACAATAATATTCCATAACATTCATATACCACAATTTACCCAGTCATTCTCCAATTGATGGGTATCCATTCAATTTCCAGTTTCTAGCCACCACAAACAGGGCTGCCACAAACATTTTGGCACATACAGGTCCCTTTCCCTTCTTTAGTATTTCTTTGGGGTAATAAGCCCAGAGGTGACACTGCTGGATCAAAGGGTATTCACAGTTTGATAACTTTTTGGACATAATTCCAGATTGCTCTCCAGAATGGTTGGATTCATTCACAACTCCACCAACAATGCATCAGTGTCCCAGTTTTCCCGTATCCCCTCCAACATTCATCATTATTTTTTCCTGTCATCTTAGCCAATCTGACGGGTGTGTAGTGGTATCTCAGAGTTGTCTTAATTTGCATTTCTCTGATCAACAGTGATTTGGAACACTCTTTCATATGAGTGGTAATAGTTTCAATTTCATCATCTGAAAATTGTCTGTAAAATTGACCATTTATCAATTGGAGAATGGCTTGATTTCTTATAAATTAGAGTCAATTCTCTATATATTTTGGAAGTGAGACCTTTATCAGAACCTTTAACTGTGAAGATGTTTTCCCAGTTTGTTGCTTCCCTCCTCATCTTGTTTGCATTAGTTTTGTTTGTACAAAGACTTTTTAATTTGATATAATCAAAATTTTCTATTTTGTGATTAGTAATGGTCTCTAGTTCATCTTTGGTCACAAATTTCTTTCTCCTCCACAAGTCTGAGAGATAAACTATCCTATGTTCTTCTAATTTGTTTATAATCTCGTTCTTTATGCCTAGATCATGGACTCATTTTGATCTTATCTTGGTATACAATGTTAAGTGTAGGTCCATGCCTAATTTCTGCCATAATAATTTCCAGTTATCCCAGCAATTTTTATCAAATAATGAATTCTTATCCCAAAAGTTAGGATCTTTGGGTTTGTCAAACACTAGATTGCTATAATTGACTATTCTGTCTTGTGAACCTAACCTAGTCCATTGATCAGCTAATCTATTTCTTAGCCAATACCAAATGGTTTTGGTGACTGCTGCTTTATAATATAGTTTTAGATCAGGTACAGCTAGGCCACCTTCATTTTTTTTTCCATTAATTCCCTTGAGATTCTTGACCTTTTATTTTTCCATATGAATTTTGTTGTTATTTTTTCTAGATCATTCAAATATTTTCTTAGAAGTCTAATTGGTATAGCACAAAATAGATTAGTTTAGGGAGTATTGTCATCTTTATTATGTTCTCTCAGCCTATTCAAGAGCACTTAATAGTTTTCCAATTATTTAAGTCTGACTTTATTTGTGTGGAAAGTTTTTTATAATTTTGCTCATATAATTTGACTTTCCTTTGATAGATAGATTCCCAAATATTTTATGCTGTTGATGGTTATTTTGAATGGAATTTCTCTTTGTATCTTTTGCTGTAGGATTTTGTTGGTGATGTATAAAAATGCTGAGAATTTATGGGGATTTATTTTGTATCCTTCTACTTTGCTAAAGTTATGAATTATTTCTAATAGCTTTTTAGTAGAATCTCTGGGGTTCTCTAAGTTTCTCTAAGTATATCATCCATCATATCATCTGCAAAGAGTGATAGTTTGGTTTCCTCATTGCCTACTCTAATTCCTTCAATCTCTCTCTCAACTCTTATTGCAGAGGCTAGTGTTTCTAATACAATATTGAATAATAATGGTGATAGTGAGCAACCTTGCTTCGCTCCAGATCTTACTGGGAAAGGCTCCAGTTTTTCCCCATTTTATATGATGCTTACTGATGGTTTTAAATATATGCTCCTGACTATTTTAAGGAAAAGTCCATTTATTCCTATACTCTCAAGTGTTTTTATTAGGAATGGCTGTTGGATTTTATCAAATGCTTTTTCTGCATCTATTGAGATGATCATATGGTTTTTGTTTGTTTGGTTATTGATATGGTCAATTATGCTAATAGTTTTCCTAATATTGAACCAGCCCTGCATTCCTGGTATAAATCCTAATTGGTCATAGTGTATTATCCTGGGGATGATTTTCTGTAATCTTTTTGCTAATATTTTATTTAAGATTTTAGCATCAATATTCATTAGGGAGATTGGTCTATAATTTTCTTTCTCTGTTTTCAGTCTACCTGGTTTAGGTATCAGTACCATGTCTGTGTCATAAAAGGAGTTTGGTAGGAGTCCTTCAATCCCTATTTTTTCAAATAGTTTAAATAGCATTAGAGTTAATAGTTCTTTAAATGTTTGGTAAAATTCACATGTAAATCCATCTGGTCCTGAGGATTTTTTCTTAGGGAGTTGGTTAATAGCTTGTTCTATTTCTTTTTCTGAGATGGGACTGTTTAGGATATTTACTTCTTCCTCTGTTAGTTTGGGCAAGCTATATATTTTTGGAGGTATTCTTCTATTTCATTTAAGTTGTCAAATTTATTGGCATAAAGTTGGACAAAGTAACTCCTAATGTTGCTCTAATTTCCTCTTCTTTAGTGGCAAGTTCTCCCTTTTCATTTTTAAGACTAACAATTTGATTTTCCTCTTTCCTTTTTTTAATCAGATTTACTAAGGGTTTGTCTATTTTGTTGGTTTTTTCATAGAACCAACTCTTAGTTTTATTAATTAATTCAATAGTTATTTTTTTAATTTGAATTTTATTGATCTCTCCTTTTATTTTTAGAATTTCAAGTTTAGTGTCTGACTGGGGGGGTTTAATTTGTTCCTTTTCTATCATTTTAAATTTCAAGCCCAATTCATTGACATTCTCTTTCTCTATTTTATGCAAATAGGCCTCTAGAGATATGAAATTTCCCCTTATTATTGCTTTGGCTGCATCCCATACATTTTGGTATGATGTCTCATTTTTGTCATTTCCTTGGGTGATGTTATTAATCATGTCTATGATTTGCTATTTCACACAATCATTCTTTAGTATGAGATTATTTAGTTTCCAATTATTTTTTGGTCTACTTTCCCCTGGCTTTTTGTTGAATGTAATTTTCATTGCATCGTGGTCTGAAAAGGATGCATTTACTATTTCTGCCTTCCTGCATTTGAGTTTGAGGTTTTTAATGTCCTAATATATGGTCAATTTTTTTATAGGTTCCATGAACTGCTGAAAAGAAAGTGTACTCCTTTCTGTCTCCATTTTGTTTTCTCCAGAGATCTATCATATCTAACTTTTTTAGTATTCTATTTACCTCTTTGACTTCTTTCTTATTTATTTTGTGGTTTGATTTATCTAATTCTGAGAGCGCAAGATTGCGATCTCCCACTATTATAGTTTGGTTATCTATTTCTTCTTGCAGCTCTCTTAATTTCTCTTTTAAGAATTTAGATGCTACACCACTTGGTGCATATATGTTTAATATTGATATTGCTTCATTATCTATGCTACCCTTTAGCAAGATATAATGCCCTTCCTTATCTCTTTTAATTAGATCAATTTTTGCTTTTGCTTGATCTGAGATCAGGATGGCTACCCCTGCTTTTTTTGACTTCACCTGAAGCATAGCAGATTTTGCTCCAACCTTTTACCTTTACTCTGCATGTATCTCCCTGCTTCAGGTGTGTTTCCTATAAACAACATATTATAGGATTCTGGCTTTTAATCCATTCTGCTAATTGCTTCCTCTTTATGGGGAAGTTTACCCCTTTCACGTTTATGGTTAAAATTACCAATTCTATATTGCTTGCCATCTTGTTAGCCCCTGTTTATGCTTTTCTCCCTTCTTTCCCCTTTCCCCCCTTCCCAGTATTAAGCTTGTGAGCACCACTTGCTCCTCGCAGCCCTCTCTTTTTAGTATTCCTTCCCCTACTTTAGAGTTCCTCCCCCTATCTTACCCCTTTCCCTCACAGTTTCCATATTCCCTTCCACTTAGCTTATTCCTTTCCTTTTCACTTTTCCCTTCTCACTTTTCAATGAGGTGGGAGAAGTTTTACCATAAATTGAATATATCTAAAATTTTTCTCTTAAAGCCAATTCTAATGGCAGTAAGATAACCACTATATTCGTCATCCTCCATTCTTTCTCTCAGATATAATAGGTTTTCTTTGCCTCTTCATGTGATATAATACCCCTACTTTACCCTTTTTCTGGTACAATGTCCTTTCCACCTCTAGTTTCTAGAACAAGGTATACATGTATTATTTATACATATTTACAGCAGAAATATAGTTCCCAAGATTTTGTTTTACCTTTTTAGGTTTCTCTTGAGTTCTATATTTGTAGATCAAACTTTTTGATAAGTTCTGGTTTTTTCATCAAAAATAGGTAAAATTCGCTTATTTCATTAAATGACCGTCTTCTTCCCTGGAAAAAGATGCTCATTCTGGCTGGATAAGTTATTTTTGGTTGCATACCAAGTTCCTTAGCCTTTCGGAATACCATATTCCAGGCCCTTCGATCTTTTAATGTGGATGCTGCTAGATCCTGGGTGATCCTTATTGTGAGTCCTTTATACTTGAATTGGGTTTTTCTAGCTGCTTGCAGTATTTTTTCCTTCGTCTGAGGGTTCTGGCATTTGGCCACTATATTTCTTGGTGTTTTGATTTTAGGATCCCTTTCAGTAGGTGATCGATGAATTCTTTTAATGTCTATTTTTTCCTCTGTTCCTATGACTTCTGGGCAGTTCTCTTTGATAATTTCCTGGAAAATAGTGTCCAAACTCTTTTTTTCATCATATTTTTCTGGGAGTACAATAATTCTCAAATTGTCTCTCCTGGATCTATTTTCCAGGTCTGTTTTTTTTCCCAAGAAAATATTTCACATTTTTTTCCATTGTTTGATTTTTTTGGTTTTGCTTGACTGATTCCTGTTGTCTCCTCAAGTCTTTCAATTCCATTTGTTCAATTCTGATTTTCAATGAAGTATTTTCTTCACTCATTTTTTAAATATCTTTTTTCTAATTGTCCAATTGAGTTGTTTTGTTCCATGGAATTTTTTTCCATTTTGCCAATTTTATTTTTTAGAGAGCTATTTTCTGTTTCCAGTTCACTAATCCTATTTTTCAAGGATTTGATTTCTTTATCCACTCTCTCTTTAAAAGAGTGGGATGACTTCTCCAGACTCTCTTGCCAAGCCTCCCTCTCCTTTTCCCATTTTTCTTCTAGCTCCTTTGTGAGAGCCTTTTTAATTACTTCTATGAGATTCATCTGTGCTGAGGAACAGATGATCTCCTCCCTTGGGTAGTCACCTGGAGACAGTCTGTTTTTAGTCTCCTCAGGGTTTAGAATCTGCTCTCTATCCATATAGAAGCTGTCAATGGTTAAACTCCTTTTCAGTTTTTTGCTCTTTTTGTCAGAGAAGAATCAAAGACAAACTAGCAAAGAAAAAAAAATGGAATCTGCTTTTTGAGGGGGAGGGGTTAGGTGGTGTTACCAAGCTTCCTCTACAGACTGCGGGGGCAGCAGTGAGGCACTAGTAGGACTGTGATGCACTTGCGCTCTGAGACTCCAAGAGCATGCTGAGACACTGTGGGGGAGGGGTGGCCAGGTTCCGAGAGACTCCAGCTGTTTGGGGTTGTATTCTTCACCCCCTCTCCTTCCCCCAGTGTTTTTAGTTTCTCTGCTGGGCTATTGACTTGCTGCTGGGGCAAAGTATCCATTCCTGTAGCAAAGCTCTCCCCACCGAGATCACCCCCACCCGCCTCCGGTCTGCTTGTCTGTGAGCTGCCTGATGGGCTCTCATTGTCACTACCTGCCCTCAGTCTGCAACAGATCTAAAACCGTCCCCGCCCTCGAGCAAAAACAGACCTTTCCTGGCAAATTTCAAGGATGGCTTCTCTTGGTAACTATTTGTGGGTTTTTTTTTTAGTCAAGCCTTAATTCAGAGGTTTGTAATGAAATGGATTCTGAGAGAAAATGTGAAGCTTACGCACCTGTGTGTCTCTTCTCCACTATCTTGGCTGGAAGTCCCTAGTTTTCTTACTTTCTATTTTATTGATCTCCCATTTTATTTTTAGAATTTTAAATTTGGTATCTCATTGGGAGTTTTAAATTTTTTTCATTTTCTAGTTTTTTTTAAATTTTATTTGCATGCCTTTGATCTTCTCTTTCTCTGTTTTATGCAAGTAAACATCTACATATGTTAAATTTCCCCTAAGAAGTGATTTGGCTTCAACTCATAAATTTTTGTATGTCGTCTCATTATTGTCATTTACTTGGTTGAAGTCATTGATTTTGTCTATGATTTGTTGTTTTCTCCACTCATTTATTAGAATTGGACTATTTACTTTTCAATTAATTTTTGACCTATTTTCCTTGGCCTTTTATTACATAGTTTTTTATTCACAGATGATCTGAAAAAGATGAATTTACTATTTTTACTTTTCTGCATTTGATTTTGATGTTCTTATGCCAAAATGCATGTTCAATTTTTGTGTAGGTTCCATGTACCACTGAGAAAAATGTATCTTCCTTTCTGCCTCCTTTCAATTTTTCCAAAGATCTATCATACCTGACTTTTCTAAAATTCTATTTACTTCATTAACTTCTTTCTTATTTGTTTTGCAGTTGGATTTATCTAGTTCTGATAGAGCAGGAACTTGGATGCTATGCTACTTGGTACATATATGTTTAGCATTGGATTTACAATATCCTTTAGCAAGATGTAGTCTCCTTAATTCTCTTTTAATTAGATCTTTTTTTGCTTTTGCATTATCTGAGATCAGGATGGCTACCCTGCTTTTTTTTACTTCAGCTGAAGCATAATAAATTTTACTCCAGCTTTTTACCTTTATTCTGTGTGTATCACTCTGCTTTCAATGTGTTCCTTGTAACCAACATTGTACTCTAAACTTCTTCTCCAGGTGATAGTCACTTCATGTTGCCTTGGGTCCTATACTGCCATCTTCCTTTCCATTGTGGGTGGGCATGGCCAAGTCCCAAGTTATGCTGAGGTTCATGAGCTCCCTACTTGCCTTCTGTTCAGAGGGGCATTCTCTCTATTTCTAAACTTGATGGTTTTCATCTCTTCTGTAAAAGAGAGGCTTTGAAATATCCCTTTCATAGTTTTTTAAGTTTTAGGAGAAAAGAAAAGCCTTAATTCTCAGAAACTGGCAATCCTAGTAATAATATTAAAACAAGCTGTTGATCCAGAAAATAAGAGAACAATAGGATGGCTAAATGATTTAACATGTAGAAAAGGTGCAATGGAATTAACAGCTTTAAATTCATTTCTGTAACTTTGTTTATTTTTTCTATCTGCTACTGAATTTCAAAGGAATATTATCTTACTCATTATGCAATTCTAAATCTCCCTTTTCAGATGCTTGAAAGCCAAACAAAATAAAAATTAGCAAGTTTTTTAAACGTTATATTTGGGTCTCTCTATATACACATATATGTACAGTATACATCCTCAGAAATATTAATGTCACATTTTTTGGTTTAGCTAGTTTTATTTCTTCATTTTTTCTTCCATGCTATAGTGGTCACCATAATTTGACAATCATTATTCTATACTAACCCCTTATTATCTGTATGATTCTGAGCAAGATAATTGACTACTACTTTTATCAAATTTCTCATCGATAAATGGAGATAGCAACAATTCCCTGAATTGTTTGAATCATGTTGTTAAAATGTATTTCTTAAACATTTTGAACTTTAAGATGTTATAGAAACATTAGCTATTATTGTTATTATTAGTAATAATACTCTCTTGTATTTTCTGCATTCTTCATATTTTGATTGCTTTGTTATAGTAATATCTCATCAAACTCATATGCCACAATTTGTTCAACTTTTCCCTAATCATGGTATTTATATTTTATTTATGATTTTGTGCCAAAACACATAAAACACAAAAAGTTTCAGTGAAAACTTTGGTATACTTGAAGTATTTCTTTATTCTCAGACTTGATGACATATATATCTTGAGACAGAATCTCTGATTCAAATGATGAGTAAAAGTTTATTATCTTTTTTCACATATATCTGAATGGTTTTCCAGAAGTGTTGAACAAAACCACAGATCTACTAATCGTGTATTATTTTCAGAACTAGTTTTTTTTACTATTATACAATCTGGGGAATTCTATCAAGGAAATTTTTTATATTGTCTCCATGAACACTTTTCTCCTATTAATAGAAGGCATGAGAGCTTTAAGACTCCCTCTTGTGTCAAACTTCATTCAAATAAATTATACAAATTTATTTGAATTTTCTAAAGAGTACCAAGGGAAAAGCAATAATATTTTATGAATATTGAGTATTACATTAGATATTGATTTTTGTTAATTATAAAATAAGTGTAAATAAAGCTGTCATAGAGACAATAACCACAAATATTTTCTTTTGAAATAAAACTGAGAAAAAATGTTTGTGATAAATAAAGCATACTAAGTAAACTTTAGTTTATGGTGAGTGAACTCAGTTCTTGTTTGCTTTGCTAGGGAAAGTTTATAACATATATATAGACTATTTCTTTGTAATTTCACATTTCTTCATAAAGAGAAACAGGTATTCACAAAGTTGTTATCATGTTCATTTACAATCATGTGCTGGTCTCTTATTTATCTTTCCTCTTTTCCCTACAACCATCCTCTTCTTCCAATCAAGAATTTATGAAATGCAGGAATGTGCCTAATCTTATCATCTTGAGTTATTTTCTCAGAAGGAACATTTTCTTCTACTTTTCCAGCCTGAGTAAAATTATCATAAGTCATTATAATTATGATTTTTTAAAAATTCAAGACACTTTTAAATCCTCTCTCTTCCTTTACCCTTTAGAGTTTTCTGAAGGTACTTAATTTCCCTTTGGTAGAGAGGTACTTTCATAATGTCAATCTGTTTATATCTCAATACCTTCACCTCTTTGACATAACTTTTAAAATGTCATTTAAAATTGTCTATCATGCATTATTTATTACAACATGCATTTGTTATTTCAAACTCTTCTAAGTTAAAGACTATATATTGATAGCAGCTAGGTGGAAATAGTAAAGAATGAAAAGATATTTTCACCATCAAATTATGTTGTACCACTCAGAACTGAGGGGAAAACTTATTTCAGTTAAATTCAAAAGACTTATAAACATATTTTCTCAACATCCTCAATCATTATTTGATGACTATCTTCATCTTTTTAAGTTGTGAATTACATGAAAAATAAATAAAATAAAATCAGCATATCTTCATGAATTTTGCTTCCAAGTTTTTAGCATGAATGACTGATGTTATTTAGCAAATCTTACTATGCAATACATACATGTGTGTATGTATGTGTGTGTGTGTGTGTGTGTGTGTGTGTGTGTGTGTGTGTATGGGGAGGCAGGCTTTTCCCCTGCCTTTGCTTGCTACTTTTATGAATGTTCATTATAAAACAAACATTAAGGATAAAAATACATATCATTCTACAGTGACAGCCATAGCACAAAGCTCAGCTGACAATAATATTTGTCATCAGTATTTTTAGATTTTGCTGTACATTTTTTTCTGAATTCCCTATGGAAAGATGATATTTTTACTCCATTTTCTGGTTCCATTTTTGACATTTTGTCAGCTATACTGTGTGTCTATTTTGATATGAATTTTAACAGTACTTCCCTTTAATTTACATGACAGACCCTGGCAGAAAGTTTTCTAATTTCTCCTTCCTATATAATCGTACATAACAGTCCCCAAATAGGATAAAACAAAGGAAAAGAGTATTGTGATAGAAATTTGTAATGGATAAAATCCATATGTTTAAGTATGATTTAGTTTTCATTTTGTACTCTGACATAAACTCAACAGTTACAGTATATAAGCCTTACTTTCCTTTAACATAGGTATTTTGGTATTGACTTAAATAATGTCTTTTAAAAATATTTTGAAGCACTGTATGACATCTTCAATACAAACATATAGTGAGGACTCATAAGAAATTTCATGAACACTTTCCTGCTTTCCATATTTTAAATAGTATTTCCTACTGTGGTTTTGTCACAAACTTGATTGTCTGTAAATATTTCAAAATATTTCAGGAAGTTGACAGTAAAACAAATTCTCACTAGGTCAAAAAATGTTAAATAAACTATTTTATTTTTTAGGAAGATGGGGAAAGGAAGAATGAAAGTCAGAGAAAAATTATCACAGTTCCTAAAAGAATGTATACCTTTGATTATTCACTAAATTGTCTGAATTATTTTTTTAACAATCAATCAAATCAACAAATTATAGAACCTGAGTGTTGGAATGGCTCAAGAAGGTTATTGATATGCCAGTTGAAGATTTCTGCCTGCACTGCTTCCCCTCTCTCCTGCTCCATTAACCTTATCAGATAATCATCTCCTTCAACATAACTAACTTATTTGCCTGATGTAAGAAGTCATTTGAGTCATGATGTTTGTATATTTAGACAAAGTTAATGAAAGTTACTTTCTATTTCTGTAAATAGAAGTTATTTTGTTCCCTTCTATTCATTTATAGAGACATTTTGCTGGATTCTAGTTTTTCTTAGCACTATGTGGACCATGTGAGATTACTATCTTGTGATGTTTCAGATGAAATTCAATAATTACAAAGGCATCTGAAAGTATTTTTTCTGACATTTTAAAGTAACTTGTAAAAATAATACAGATCCCTTTGAAAATTGAAAGGATTAATCAGGACTTCATTTGAAAGATTATTGTATTTTTCCTGTTGGCATCCATTTGTGCAATTCAACTTGCAAAATAAGAAGGGATTAGACATCACTCTAATGACTTTCCTGAATGTCATTTCAAATACAGTACCTGGAAACTTCTACTTCTTCTACGAAATTTACATCCATGTGTAGTTTTAGAATGCTTTCATGGGACATTTTTATAGCAGTTTAAGAATTTTCATGGGGAAAAAAATAAAAGATTAAGCTAGATTGAGTTGAAAAAAACATTATTCTCAAATACTTAGAAATATGACCTCAAATATATCTAAATTGTAATCTGAATAAGAAGTAACTTAAAATTGATTTTCCAGTAAGATAATACAAATGAAGTTCTAGAAAATATTTAATTTTTTATAAAGAACTACTATAGAAAACAGACAAATTTTGAAGGCATACAGTTTTTAAGAAAAATCCATATTGATTATATATGAGTATGGATTCTCAAAGATTATGCCATTGGAACCAAAGCAGGTTTACGTTGTACCAAGATGGAAAGGCTTTAAGTATATTCCCAGTAATCAATTGTCTTCAATTTCTCTGGAAGATCAGTAAAATAAATTCAAGGACAAATTTCACCAGAGGATCTTGTGACTATCTCGATGGTTGATGATATATTGGTGACATACATACATGTACATATACATGCAACACACCTACATATGTATAGTTGTATATGCATACAAATATATAACTGATATATTGAGTGTGAGGGACCTTGAAAACATACATACAGACATGTATGCACACATATGTGTATCTATAATTTATATATTTCATGGAAAAGAAATTAAACATATTATTTAAGGCCAGCAATCATAGGCCTTATGTGTGCATGTACATATGTATGTATATATACTATATATATACACACACACACATATGTATTCTGTGTGTATATATGTGTGTGTGTGTGTGTGTGTATAGATAGATAGATAGGTGTGTGTGTGTACACACACACACAAACACATGTTTGGTAGAGGGCCAGAACTTTGAACAAATATACTTGAAATAAGGTGTTAACTCAGTGGAATTGATGAGATGATTGTTCTCTAGTTCATATATCTACTTAGTACTTAGCATGGTGATATAATGGTTCTCTTGTTCACACATATTCAGTATACTATAAAGATGTAATTTTAATAGGGTATTAAAACTGGGGACAAAGTCAGACTCAAAGGGAGACTGTCAGACTGCTGGAGAAGACTGGGTCAGACTAAGACTGGGTCAGATTTCACCACCTCAGGGGATATTTCAGTAGTCCCAACTGCATACAACTCTATTCTCACTAATTGCAATCCCTTTCTTCCATCAAGTTGCTTCTTGGCTGTCTGATCATGTAATCCCTTTCTCCCATCAGATTGCTTCTCGGCTGATTGATCATGTCTGAGTACTGAACTTCTAAAGACTCTGGGTGTAGCATCTGCTGCCATCATGCCCCAAGGGTATTTTGCCTGGGGCCCTGTAGCTGGGCCCTGCTTCCCATTTTACTGAGTCAATCTACATTCTGATGCCCAATGGGGCCCTAGAGTTGGAGTTTAAATACCCTATTACTATTACATCATTACAGTACACTGAATTTGTGTGAACTAGAGAACCATTACATTACTCTGTTAAGTACTAAGTATATATGTGAACTAGAGAACAATCATCTCATCAATTCCACTGAGGTAACTAACATCTTGTTTCCAGTATACTTGTTCAGAGTTCCAGCCCTCTATAATATTTGGAAAATATGTTTGCAGGGAATGGGGTAAGATGGTCTTTCCTTATACACATATATATGTATGCATATTTATATATAATACACAATGTGCACACCCATATCCCTTTAAGTAGTCAAAGTCAATCAGTTTCACAAAGCAATAATAGAGATTAGAAAGACTGTAGTATAAGGCAGTAGGTGTCATTGTTAGAAAAGTGCCTGATTTGTAACTAAGGGAACCTAAATTCAAATCCTATCTTAATAATTGCGTGATCCTGGAAAAATCATTTAACTTTTCTATGTTTTAGGCTCCTCATTTCTAATATTGGAATCATAATATCAACAAACTTTCAAAGATATTGTGACATTCAATTAAAATCAGTTATAAATTGTGCTTTGCGAATCTTAAAGCACTATACAAATGCTAGCTACTGTTTAACAATTCAGTTAAATCCTCATCAATTTTCAGTAACCTAATAAATGTTTTTTCAAGATTTTGAATAGTTTTGGAGAAAACATTTACATTTTGTATTTCTTGAGAATGTATAATAACTACTTCTATGTTACACCAAAATACCAAAAAAAAAAAAAAAAAAAAAAACCAAAACCAAAACCAAAAACCCAAAGACCAGCATGCTTTGTCTAATGTGGGTTATAAATTATTGAATTAATTATTTTTTTTAGATTGTTAAAACTAAACACAATTGTTTGTCCCAAATCTTCACATAGCAAGTTATTTTGTTGATGTCTAAACTATATGATATAAGTCCCAGAATGGCATGAGATTTTAAGAGTTTTTTGGTTTCTGAAAATTAATAGAACTTGTTCTGTCAATCAGAATAATTCTGATACATAGATCCTTAACTTTCTTCTAGTTACTTAGCTACTAAATATATTTTGTAAGTATGTGGTTTTCTTTATATTGCATACAAATGTCAGCGTAAATTAAGACACATTTAGACTCTGGTATTTTTGAACAGGACACGGATTATCATTCTTTTCAATTCTTTTATTATCTTCAAGGTCATCAGAGAGCCTACTATTGTCAATATGGCTGCAATCTATTTCCTATTTAGATGATTAGATTCAATTCCATTTATTTTGCTTCAGTCCAGTTCTTGGAATTCTATAGCCTAAAGAAATAGCAGTTCAAAGTGAAAAACCTCTTTCTTTCATTGCTGATATGCTCCTTGCTCTGATATACAAAACATTAAGGAAAGTTTTCCTTTTACTTCTTATCATTTCCTTTGCTTTCTAATTTTTTTGAGGTTTCAAAGTAGACATGCCTATTCAGCTTTCTTAAAAAGAAGGAGGGTGAATGAAAAAAAAAATTTAAGAAGCAATTTTATTTGATAGAAAAATATATATTAAGAAGCAACCCTTATAAGATAACTAGGTCTATTTTTTATTTGTTCATTGGAAGCCAGAAGTTAACATTCTACCTGTTTACCAAGAAATGAAGAAGGGATTACTCATTACATTCTGAATTTCTGAACTAAATCATATCAATTTTATAACAATTTGATATTCCTAAGAGGGGAGGATGGACAGGATTTACTTTTATGGTTATATATTTCCATATTGCCATGAATAGTAATTGACATAACAGTTATTAGAATGAAGAAGATTTTAAAAAGGGTCATTTAAAGGATTATAAGGACATATTTGCCTGTCAAAAATCAACAAATGGTAAGTTGCAAAACTAAATTAAACTAGAAGTGTGAAATGTCACTCATTGTTCTGGATACCTGATGTTAGGATATTGTGAATAAACCCAATTAAGAAGTGAAAAAAATCAGAATCATGGTACTTTTGATGAATAAAAAAGACATAAAAGTAAATATCACACACCACCACCAATCCCTCTTCGCTTCTCCAAAGGAAAAAAAAAAAAAGACAAAAATAACCATCCAGATGTCTGGTAATATCATATCAGTCATTTGTTTGTTTGTTTTACATAGAAATCAAGTACTTCATTAAAAAAGGAAAAGGAAATATGGACACCCTAAAAGGCATAAGCCCCTGTACACACACAATATCAATGCAATGATTAAAACTATCTATCAGTAAATGTAGTTTAATAGCAAAAGAAAGTCAGTTAATAGATTTTCATGAGTATGTACATGCTTTCAATCAATCAAGGTCAAGGAGAAGGGTAGAAAAGAAAAAGAAAATGACTTGATTGTTGAGATTTCACTTCATTTTTCATCTCTTTGTCATATAGGTCTATCTTTGTATCCCCAGCTTCTGCTAACTAATAGACACTTAATACAAGCTACTTGGTTAATTTGCTGACAATAAAAGCAAAACAAGATTATTAACATGAAATAATTGGCATTTTGAATAAAGATTTTGAACCAATTTTGAAGCATGTATTTTCTGAAGAGTCAAGTATATAATTGATGCTTTCTATGAGATCTTAACCTGAAAGTTCTGAACTATTTAATTCATTTTGATGATGTATTGCAAAATAATTATCTTCTTTGTAATCCTATTATGTGTATTTAATTAATTTAAAAATATCATTTTGAAAAAAGCTCTATAGATTTTTACTAGATCATGACAACAGTTCATTGTACCCTCCCCCCAAAAAAGGTTAAAAAACCTTTACATAATAATTTAAACTTTACATAATAATTTAAGGTTTGCAAGATATTTATATAGATTTTTCCTTTATTCTATATTGCAAATGGAATGTTTACAATTATATCAGTTTAAAAAGTATTTGTGAATTAATTAAATTCACTGAGAGCAACTTTGTTTCATTCTTATGTTAATATCTCGTAATAATATTTTATTTTGATATTTTCAGTATTCATAATTGTGGTATTTCTATTAAATAATTAATGAAGCATATATCCAATTTTTGGGAAAGGCTTTTGGAATTTCTTTTGTAACATGTTCACAGGAATCATATATAGATTAATTCGCTTCCTTAATTCCAGGCAAGCCCCTTTTCTTGTTTTAATTTTGGTGACCACTATTCCATTAGTCACAATCTCATTATTATTATTACTTCTTGAAGATGTCTTTGAAGTTTATCTTGTTCAAAAATTCCACTTTCCCAATATGCTAATTATAAATGTTAACAGAAGGAGTGAACTTAAAAGCAGGTGAACTGAACCTTTAGTTGATGATCAAAATGTTTCATCGAAGGGACACTTTTTCAAAAACATTTTTCAACTCAGTGCTGCCCTATTAATGAGCCAGCAGTTATGTAAAACTTGTGCATTCTGAGAACATTCTCTTTATGTCAAATATTTTGAAGTTTCAAAACGTTTTTAGTTCACTTAATCAGAGGAGTAACTGAAAGGACTTTTAGCAGCCATAACCAAGGTAAAAAGGTGATGCCTTAAAAAGAGTTAAGCAATAACTTTGCTCTTCACTAAAATAAAAAATGTTCTATTTTCATTGAAGAATATTTGAGAATGGCTTTTACTTTTTACTCCTGAGCAACCATTGTTATTAAAAAAGCACTGATCATTTTAACTAGTTAACTGTCCCCCTTGTAGGTTTAGAATGGCCAATCATAATATAATTAAATAATTTTTTAAAAATATGTTTAGGAGCAAAATATGTTATTTTGACTTCCTGAAAATTACTAGTGTTAGGGTGATAATAATGATATATCTTTGCTTTCACAGGATTATTCTGGGATTGGATTTTTTTTCTTTCTTTTGTTCTCTCTCTCCCTTTTCTTCTCCTCCCCCCTGTCTCTCTCTCTCTCTCTCTTCTCTCTCTCTCTCTCTCTCTCTCTCTCTCTCTCTCTCTCTCTCTCTGTCCCTTCCTTCCTTCCTTGCTTCCTTGCTTTCTTGCTTCCTTCCTTTTCAGAATATTTCATATAGTTGTTTATCTATGTTACAAGCCAAAAAATCTCTCAATCATAATTTTATATCAAAGTCAGTTAATAAATGAAATAGGGAAATTAACTGTGAATTATGCCAGAAACATTGGGCTTGTTCCTAAGTATGGATCACCTGGGTGTTTATTACAGTTATTCAGGAAAAGAGGAGAAATGGGAAAGTCTGTATAGTCAGCCCTGAGAAAACATGAAATTTTGAACAACCAATCTTCACCTTTCCAACTCTTTTTTGGTAACAAAAGTGAGAAAATTTTGTTCTCTTCCTACACTTTGATTTATTCATACTTAACAAGTGATGAATTCTTCTTTATTTGTCAGTTCATTTACAATTCAATCACTGTTTTGTTTTTTATTGCTTGAATTGTTTTTAAAAATCTACATTTTAATTTTTGTTGGTTTAGCATTCATTTTGATTTTTACTCAGATATTTCCTTTGAATTTTCATTATTGTTGAAAAGAAGCCATGCACATTATTTTCTAATAATTAACCTTACTAATTCTTTATTTCTTACATATAACATAATATATGTATATATTCAATTTATTATTTTATTTTTTTAGATAATTAACCTTTGAAAAAGCTCTAAGATTTTCCATTTACACATTATTTTGGTTTTATATATAATATGTATATATGCATATATACATATTATATATAAAACAAATATTTTCAAATGTACCTATTTGTCTTTCTATTTTCAAGATTGTTTTTATTTTCCTCATTTTGGGGTCACTATTTTATTTACTTTTTAGCTTTACAAAAAAAAAAATACACAATTTGACAATTTTTTTATGTTTTTAATTTAGTATTTAGACATATATTTTGTTATGTATAATTAACATCAATCTCTATAAGATAATAATTTAGTATTTCAACCATTTGCTCTTTTCCCCACTCATTCAATGCCATTGATCAATCTAAATTTAAATCAGATTCTTTGCTCAGGTTTCAGTAATTAATAAATATCTTTTATGTTATTTTCTGTAATGACTATCTTTTATAAATTCTTTATTAGTTTATATCCTAATACAGAATCAGTTTTTAAATGCCATAAGATACTGAGAAATACGTTTCTTTTGCAATTTTATTATCTATTATTAAATATTAATCTAATATTGAATTAACCTAATTTTTCAACAATTTGTTCAGCTATACATTTTTCTTATTGTTTATATTTCAATTGTACTTATAACACTGAAAAAATAATCTCAATAATGTATTGTTTTTGCTTATTTTTACAAGTCACAAAAGGACCTTTGAAATATTTAGAAATTTTGTTGTTTTTTGTTTGTGTGTTTTAAGACATTAGCATCAATATGATTAGACATGTCGGGGAAGGGGAGGGTGTATTTAGTACTATTATTTTTCAAATACTTCAATATCCTTTGATATAATGCAATTTTCCCATTTGTCTCTATGAACATTATAAAAATTTAGTGTTGCTTTATCCAAAATAGGGATTTTTAACTCTCAATTTTTATAATGGCTTGAAAAATGAAAAAAAATTATCATGTTCAAGTTTTACCTATATTTTTAAATGGATTTCATTGTCATAGATTTTTTTCCATCTCTTCATTAGCTTTCTTTTTTAATTAAGAAATTTAATTAATTTGTAGAATGAAAATTATAGTTTTATGTTTTGTTATACTCTTTAAATGAATCCATGAATTCTAAAATAATATGTGTACATGTTTTTGAATGTTTTGTGTATATATTGGTCTTTCCTATTTTAAGTAAGAACTTATTATTTGAAGTTTAGTTTGCTTTACATATCCATTCTTTGGCACAATCTTAGTAAACTTATCCCCTTGGTCACATTAATAGTTTAATTTTACCAAGGAAAATTTCTTTCTTGATTTTAGTTGATTTTAGTTGCCTGTGGGTCACATACATACTTAATTATAATTCTCTCTGTTTGTTTCTCTCTCTCTCTCTTTGTTTTTCTGTGTTTCTGTATCTCTGACTCTGTCTCTATGTCTCTCTGTGTGTCTCTCTTTCTCTGTTCTCTATGTCTTTGTCTCTCTTTGTCTTTGTGTGTGTGTGTGTGTGTATCTGTAACTTTCCCTTCTTATCTAATATGATGACATTTTAATTCTCATCATCTCCTCATATCTCATTCTGCTGATGTGAATTTTAATTTAAAAATTCTAATTCATGGTTCCCTCAAGAAATGTCTTAATTTCATTTTTTATCTCCTTCTGAAGTACTCTGTTAAGTAAGAAAAAAACCCCAAATCTGAGAGTTGAAAGATTTCAATCCTATTTAAACAGAGCCAGGTGCTTAGTGGATAGAATACTGGGCCTTTAGTTAAGAAGACCTTTCCTGAGCTTATATATTTATTAAAATAACCATAATAATAACTTCTACTTCCCAAGGTAGATGTGAAGATCAAATGAGATAATATTTACAAAGTCCTTAGCATAGTATCTGGCATCTAGTAAACTGTTAATATATGCCTAATTCCTTCCATCTTCCTTTCTTATCAAATCTAATCCCAAGAATATCAATTCCTTTTAAAAATTTAATTGAATTTCCCAATTAACAAGCATTTGTTTTCTCTGTACTTTCCTTGAATAAATTAAAATAAACTCTAAATCTTCATTATAATTATACATTATCAAAAAACCCACCAAATTCCCATATTAGACATATCCAAAGAGATATTTCTTATTTTAAGCTCATTATTTCTGTGTCAGAAGATTTATAATGGCTTCATCTTTAATCCTTTGAATTTAGGAGTTATTATTTTACTGACCAAAAGTTTTAAGTTATTTTTCTTTGTATTATTGTCATTATATAATTTCTGTTCTTTTTTTTTTTCACTTCTCACTCTGAGGTAATTCATGGAGTTTTTCCCAGTTTCTTCTAAAATATAATTTTTTTTTGTGTTATAGCAGTTATTTCACATTGTAAAGCAGTATTAATTTTTGATGAGGGAATCACATTATACTATGTAAGGCTCTAGAATAATAGGGATAGCAAAAGGAATAGCAGAGCTCATTTGGGTGGACACAAGTCAATGAATGTGAAGAGACACAAACTACAAACATTTCAGGATAGCTTACAGCTCTGGCGAGGAGATATAGCAGTTCTGGCTGTGGAAAAGAAAAGGAGAGCACATATTCATATTTATTTGTCTGTCTGTCTCTGTGATTATATATTTGTCTATTTCTTGTTTATCTATCATCTTTCTGTGTATATATATGTATATATATGCATATATATACACACATATATGTATTATCTTTATTTCTTTTCCTTCTTTCTTTCCTTCCTTCTTTCCTTCCTCTTTCTCTCCCTTCCTCTATTCCTTCTTCCATCCCATCCCTTTCTGTTGGAATCCTTACTAACTACTAATTAGAGTTGATCTAATCTTACAAGAAGATTTTGGCCAGAACCTGAAACAAGGTACTAAGTAGAACTAATTAATACAAGGCTTGTGTTCACACCTTTACTTATTGGAGTCCACAAGTATGCTAGCTTCACAAAGTACACTTTCTAACTTCAAGGGAGTCCACACCTCCCTTAAAGCTCGTTGGGCCAGAGAGCACTATCTCTCTGGGAGATAACCCATAATCCCATTCTCTCAGAAGAGTCAGATAAAAGGCCAGTGATGAGGGATCTATGGCAGAATACATTTTTTCCTCTTGGCTGGCTGGTCGCAGAAGAGAGCTCAGCTGGACTCGAGAGGAGTGACTCTGGTGGCAGACGAAGGGTTTTCAGAGGAAGAAGCTACAAGTGGAGAGTTCAGTGGACTACCAGATTCATCTTCATCTCATACCACTGTAGTTGGTGGCTGGACTCCCCAGAAGGAGACAAGAGAGACATTCCATCTCTGTGTTGGTTGGAGGCTGAAGAAAGCAGAGGCAGAGGCTGAAGGACAGAACCTTTGGATTTGGAGACATCCGAAGGGCTCTAAGCCTCTAAACCGGCTGTGCTTTGAGAAGAACAAGAACTCCAACATTTGAACTCATAACATACTCCTATCTGACATGTTATATTTGATACCTTTCCCCTGTGTCATCTTGATGATAAACTATTTCTAATGCTAAATTATTTCCAGGGATACAGTGCCTGTTGGTGATCACCTTTTCCCCTTTTTTTAATTTATTATTTTTTATTATATTTTTTAAATTTTTATTTATTTTTTTATTTTTTTATTATTTACTTTTTATCACTTCTTATTATTTAATTCCACACTTACCTGAATAGCACACCTATGTTGAAGTGGGCAACCTTCCAAGGAAGCACTGTCCACTCGTGTGAATTTCCACTCATGCAAAACTCCGTCCCTGTTTCGGGCACCACTGTTGGAGTCCAGCTCCTGTAGTGAGATGAAAGGTGTGCCTTTCCCAGGGCCAGGCAGGGAGAGTCTCAGTTATGGGCTCTTCAAAGTTTAGCGATCAGAGAGACAAAGATATATACCTCAAATGCTTGTAGTTTTGATACAAAGTAAACTCTTTTAAAATTACTCTAGCCTAACAAAATCTACTATAATTTACACAATTAAACCCCTTAAGCCCAGAATTTTGCTTACTGAGACAGAGATGTAAATAGCTGAGATCCACATAAGAGTAAAGTTTATTATACTGTTGTCTCCAGTATCTTATTCCCAAATACCTTTAGTTTCTTTGTGGACCTTCTTTCCTGTCCCAAGTTCAAAGGTTTAACTTTAATCTGTTCAATCATGTTTGTATTTTGTTTCAGTCACTGGAATTCCAATTTATAGTATTATCAAGTGTAGAGGGCCAAGAGGGAAGACTCCATGCCAGGTTTGGGAACTTACAGTAACTTGGCTCAACAAAACTCCCTTATTGGAATAAGAGACTGCTTTCAATATAAGAAATTAATAATCTAGTGACTGAAGCAAAATGTAAACACTACTCTTTGGATTAAAAGCTAAATCTTGGAATTTAGAACAGGAAAGAAAGTCCACAAGGAGCCTAAAGGTATTTGGGAGAAAGATACCGGAGACAAAGGTATAATAAATTTTACTCTGATGCGGATCTCAACTATTTCCATCTCTGTTTAAGTAAGCAAGATCTGGGGCTTAAGCAGTTTAACATTTTATATTGTAGAAGATTTTGTTAGACTGAGGACTTTAAAAAGGGTGTACTCTATCAAAACTATGAGCATTTGATATATACGTATATATATGTATGTATACATATATCCATACATATATACATACATATATATACATATATACATACAAATATACATACATATATACATATATATACATATATATGTGTGTATATATAAATATATATATATATATATATTTATTTATATTTGTCTCTCTAATAAACATCCAAGAGTCCATAAACAGGACATCTCTGGCTGGACCTGGTATATTGTCACATCCTTCATCTCACTACAGGAGCTGGACTCCAACAGCCAAGCATGTCTGTACTATTAATAAGGAAAAGACATGCTGGTGAGGCTAGTTAGGGTAACATTTAAAATCTGGGATGCATTCTTCCCTCCTGGCCCTCTACAGAGGAGAAGGCTGCAAATGCTTCATTTCTTGGAGGAATGTCTCCTTGTCCCACACAGGCACCTTGGAGGCCAGTGCCTTCACGCGAAGGGTGCGATCATCTGTGAGCAGAGCCAGGTCCCCCGGATGGAACTGGATTGGCTGGTCGTCCCAGGAAGGCAAGTTGTTGTCGCTCTGAGCTCTCTGGTAGTTGAGGCAGCAGGCGAGGATGTGGTCATCGTAATTTCCGTGCAGCCAGAGGATGTCCTTCTGGCCACAGTCAATGGTTTTCAGCTCTTGCCCTTGGCTGCTGAGGACCTTGAGCCGAGGGTTAGAGAGTGGAAAGTGCTGTTCCAGGAAGTCAATGGCCCTCTGGGCCCTCTGGGCGCTCTGGGCCCTATGCCGAGCTCCAGAGGAAGGGGTCCCGGCCATCAGGTTTCCCTTGGCCAGGCCCCTGAGCTCATGGATTACCACCAGGGGCACCAGCACTGTGAGGCTCCTCTCCTCCAACAACTGGCTCACGTTGTCTAGCTGCAGAATGAAACTATTGGTGTCCAGGACCAGGCAGCTGGGGCGGCGGTCTTCCCCCAGCCGCATCTCGCCGGTCGGGCCGTACAGAATCGCCTGGATTCTGTCACGACGCCGCTGCTCTGCTGCTATCTCGTGGGCCAGGAGCAGCTTCTTCACCTTCAGCGCCTCGGGAGCGTGCTCAGGAGCTCCAGAGGCTTCCTCCAACGTGTCGACCCTGAACCCTTTCCCGTCTTCCAGACTCAGTCGCCTTTGCCTTTCCTTGCTGGCCGAGTCTGCAGCGGCTGTCGGCCCGTTGCCCCGGCCACCCGGGGATTCCCAGAGGGGCTTCTCGGGGCCGCAAAGCGATTCCAGCAAGTCCTTCAGCACGTTAACTCGCCTGCAGTTCCCTGCCGTGGCCTCGTCCGACTTTGTCCTCGGGTAGTAGCAGGGCTCTCGGGGAGCAGCCAGTAACGGAGCGAAGCCTGAGAAGAGCTGATCCTCCTCCAGGAGGAGGAGGGCCAGGTCGTCGCCAGGCTGCCCGTACAAGGGCACCTCGGAAGTGTCGACCATCTGCAGGCTTTGGCGGAAACGATGGAGACTCCCCCAAACGTCCCGGGAACCGTGTCCTCCGGGCTTCAGGCTGCTGCTGGGCCAGTCCCAGCTGGTTCTCCAGAGCACGATCCATTCGCAACAGATCTTCACACTGGGGAGCAGGGCTCGGAGGGCGGGACCGAAGGAGGAAACCAGGATCGCACCAGGCTGAGGATGATCCTCACCCTCTGCAGGGGGCACGCCAGCTGCGGGACAGCGCTGAAGCCAGTAGGTACAGCAGCTCAGCAGCAGCGCGAACATGGCCAGCGCCAGGCCGGTAGCTTCTCCCTGGACCAAAGGAGCCCAGGGCGCCGAGGGCCTCTCCTTCTCCTGGGAGTGGTGCACAGAGAACATGTTGATGGTCAGGAGCTGGAGGAGCATCTGCTGCTTGGCCAGAGAAGCGGGACTCTTGCGAAGGAGGAGCTGGAACTTCTCCAGCACCTCCTCCGCCGCCGGCGGAAATGTCTCCATCCCCTCCCCGGTAAACAGTCGCGCGTGAGCTTGGAGAAAGCTGCGGGTGAAAGCTTGCCCGAGATCGCCAGCACGCGCACTGCTGCCGCGGGTCCCCTGGCCTCTGGCCTCTGCCTGGCGTCCGAGGGCTGCAAAGAGTTTCCTGAGGTTCTTCTCGCTGCAAACGCTCGGTCTCGCCGCAGCTAAGCTTCTCATCCAGTAGCAAGCGGCCTCCAGTGTCCTCTTGGTAGACACTGCCAACAAGGCCAGCTGGTTGTAGGGCTGCGGGTCTGAGGGATCGAGCTGCAGAGCTTGCAGGTACCAGCTTCGTGCCGGGCCAAAGTCTGCGGAGCCCTGGGCTTGCTGCCGGTGCCGGGCAAGATCTCCCAGGCAGAGGAGCAGCTTCTGGCCACAGGCCAAGGCGGACTTCAAGGGTTCCTCCAAGGGCTGGTGGCAAAGGGCCGCTCCACCAGTGGGCTGCTCCCGCAGCTGGAACCGGTATCGCTTCTGTAGCTTTTCCAGCAGACTCTCAAAGAACGGGGTGCCCTCGTCCAGGACGGCCCAGAGCCTGGGGGCGATGTGCTCTGGGGGCAGAGCACTGGCCTGCTGAAGGAGGTGCCCCAGCTTCTCGATCACCTGATGGAAGGCGTGCTTCCAGAGGAGCTGGCTGACGCGGTGCCCCTCCGAGAACACCACGTCCGCCAGGATGACTCTTTGGTAGTGACCCAGCAGCTCGGCCCTTTGCTGAGCTGCCTTGTCCAGGTCGTCCCGACTGACCGCGGGGCCAGACAGCAGGCCGGCCAGCTGCGCTTGTCGCTCGCCGGCCAAAGAAAGAATGTGACGCAGCACCTGCGTCTTGCAGTCGCTTCTACGCCCTTCTCCCTTCTGGGGGGAAGGAGGGCGGTGGCATCCAGGCTCTGGTGCTCCCGCGGGGCTCCAGGAAGCCCAGGGCGTCCATGCCGGGGAAGCTGCCGCGCTGGCGAACAGGGCTTGGCCCTGGCCTCCGTGGCGGCGAATTCCCAGGCCGAGTCCGGCAAACTCCCGCTGAGATGCCATTTTCTCCCTATGCTCGGATGGCGTTGGTTCCATGTCTCCCACCTCCCTCTCAGCCTTCCCTCGGGCCTTAGGTTCCCGCTCACCCTCCCCAGGGCAAGAAGCAACAGGCTAAGTGAGAGCACAGGGGCTGCAGTGGCTAATGTGGCGCGGGCCGAGAAGGCTGGAGGCTTCCTGCCTGGGCTGGGCTGAATAGTACTCCCCCAGGATGGGAAGAGCAGGCACACAAAGCTCCCCAAGCGATCTAGCTACCAAGGGCGGAGGGAAGGGGCCCCACTACTCACCCAGAAATTCGCCGAGTTCACTTTCCTGGTACTCCGGGGCTTGAAACGCCAAAATACTGCAATGCCAAGAGAATAAGCCTGGGCAGGTCCGCTCTGGGCGCTGTTTAGCTCACTCTGGCAGGTAGCCGGCCCGGCAGCCCTCCCCCTTTTATAGAGAAGCCAGGGGCGGGACTGCCCCTGATTGGCTGATGTCAGCCCGCAAGCTCATTCACCCCCCCACTCCCTACCCCCACCTCTCTCCAGGTCCTAGTCACCCTCTCCATGGCCCAGTGTTGTGCCCACTAATGATAAAAAGCCTTGAAAATCTGCAATTTCGTTGAATCTCTATTTCTTCTGGTTCGATATTATAGATAATTTTGCTGTATATGGTTATTTCTGGCTTCAGGCTTGCTTCTTTTGATTGTTAGTAGATATGATTCCAGCACCTGTGGTCTTTTATTGTGGCTGCTCATTAGGACTGCACCATTCTAATTGTAGCTCTAGCTTATTTCTAGTGTTTTTTTTTTTCTTGTTTCTTCCAAAATTTTCTCTTTGATCTGAGATTTTCAAAATTGGATAACAGTGTTCCTATGCTTTTTCACAATGGATCTCCTGGAGGTGGTGATAGGTGAATTTTTTTCTATTTCTGCTTTCTCCTCATGTTCTATTACTCCAGGATCATTTTCTTGGATACCCCCCACCCTCATCCCTACATTATTGTGTCAAAGTCTTTTTTCTGGTCAGAACTTTCAGGCAATTCCATTATTCTTATATTTTCTTTTTGCTCTTTTCTCCAGATCTGCCCTTTTTCTTATAAGATGTTTCACAGGATGGAGCCAAGATGGCGGAGAAGCACACACGACTTTCTAAGCTCCTCTCATCCCCCTCATAACCAACTATTTAATTCAGCCTCAAAAATAGCTCTTCACTGCTTAAATTCATGAAGATTAGAAGCACTGCAACTCACCAGCCAAAGTCAATCTGGAAGATTGTTAGGAAAGGTTTGTCCTGAGGGGCCAGGAACAGACTAGCACAGGCAGCGAGAGACTAGCATTCTGAGCAGACCAGGGGCGGGGTGATCTCTGTGGCTAGAGAAGTTATAGAGACGACTCTGCTATAGGCTAACTGTTCTGCCTTGAATACAAAGCAGTAAACTGGCAGAGAAATTAAAGCCTAAAACAGAGGGGACTCTAAAAAAATGCCAGAACCTACCGAGATCTGGCTGTAACCACTCAAACCCGGAAGTGACTCACACAGACTTTCACTCAGCCCTGCGGCCACATCCCCCAGTTTTGGGCTTTTGCGGGGGCAGTTACTAATCTGCACAGCAGGGGATAACAGCCTGGACAGCCTATAATCTACAGAGTGGGGGGCTCAGCCTGGGGCAATAGAACTTCCACAGCAGACTATGCTTCTAGGGCAGATAATGTCCCTACAAATCCATTCACTGCTCAGCTGCTAATACCCACAGCCCCAGGGTGGGATTTGGATTAGGATAGTGAAACTCTCACTGCTAAATGTCTAGCCCCAGGGCAGTCGTTATCTCACACAATGAAGGATTCTTTGCAGGGCACTTTCTCTGCTCCATCCTGCAGGCCTGTTCCCAGAGCACTCCAGTATCTCCCTGCTTTTTGTAGTCCGCTGGCAGGACAGCTACTTGTCCATACACCTTTCACTGCTCTGCAGACGAAGGTGGTAACCTCCTGGCTCTGAAGACAGACCCTACAGGCTTTAACAAAATGTGTAAAAAAATCAAAAGAACGATTTTTTTTTGGTCAGGCAACTAGTATTTATTAAAGGCCAACTATGCAATAAACACTATGCAAAAAATAGTGTTAAACCACTATAAAAATGAAAACTATTGTTATTTTTATAAGAAACATCATTTTACAAGATTTTAGGTTATTCAATCTCAAGATAATAATTGTAATAATAGAAGAAAGCAGAAAAGAAAATGTCCATTCATTTAAAATTATTGCATTAGGAGTTTTTTTTTTTCAAAACTCAAAACTCTATTGAATTTATTAGCCAACTGTATCTTTTTATATATATATATACTTTTTTTTAAAATAACTTTTTATTGACAGAACCCATGCCAGGGTAATTTTTTACAGCATTATCCCTTGCACTCACTTCTGTTCCAATTTTTCCCCTCCCTCCCTTCACACCCTCCCCCAGATGGCAAGCAGTCCTTTACATTTTAAATAGGTTACAGTATATCCTAGATACAATATATGTGTGCAGAACCGAACAGTTTTCTTGTTGCACAGGGAGAATTGTATTCAGAAGGTATAAATAACTCAGGAAGAAAAACAAAAATTCAAGCAGTTTATATTCATTTCCCAGTGTTCTTTCTTTGGGTGTAGCTGCTTCTGTCCATCCTTGATCAATTGAAACTGAATTAGCTCTCTTTATCGAAGAGATCCACTTCCATCAGAATATATCCTCAAACAGTATCGTTGTTGAGGTATATAATGATCTCCTGGTTCTGCTCATTTCACTTAGCATCAGTTTATGTAAGTCTCGCCAGTCCTCTCTGTATTCATCCTGCTGGTCATTTCTTACAGAAAAATAATATTCCATAACGTTCATATACTACAATTTACTCAACCATTCTCCAATTGATGGGCATCCATTCATTTTCTTGCTTCTAGCCACTACAAACAGGCCTGCCACAAACATTTTTGGCACATACAGCTCCCTTTCCCTTCTTTAGTATCTCTTTTGGGGTATAAGCCCAGGAGAAACACTGCTGGATCAAAGGATATGCACAGTTTGATAACTTTTTGAGCATAGTTCTAAATTGCTCTCCAAAATGGCTGGATGTGTTCACAATTCCACCAACAATGTATCAGTGTCCCTGTTTTCCCACATCTCCTCCAACATTCCACCTTATCTTTCCCTGTCATTCTAGCCAATCTGACAGGTGTGTAGTGATATCTCAGAGTTGTCTTAATTTACATTTCTCTGATTAATAATGATTTGGAGCATATTTTCATATGTCTATAAATAGTTTCAATTTCTTCTTCTGAGAATTATCTGTTTTTATCCTTTGACCACTTATCAACTGGAGAATGGCTTGATTTCTTATAAATTAGAGTCAATTCTCTATATATTTGGAAATGAGGCCTTTATCAGAACCTTTGATTGTAAATGTTTTCCCTGTTTATTGTTTCCCTTCTAATCTTGTCTGCATTTGTTTTGTTTGTACAAAAACTTTTCAATTTGATATAATCAAAATTTTCTATTTTGTGGTCAATAGTGATCTCTAGTTCTTCTTTGGTCATAAATTCCTCCCTCTTCCACAGGTCTGAGAAGTAAACTATCCTATGTTTTTCTAATTTATTTATAATATTAAATAAATTTATTAAATAAAAGAATATAATCTTATTCTTTATGCCTAGATCATGAACCCATTTTGAACATATCTTGGTGTATGGTGTTATGTGTGGATCAATGCCTAGTTTCTGCCATACTGATTTCCAATTTTCCCAGCAATTTTTGTCAAATAATGCATTCTTATCCCCCAAACCGGGGTCTTTGGGTTTGTCAAACATTATATTATTAAAGTTATTGGCTGTTTTGTCCTTTGAACCTAACCTATTCCATTGATCAACTAGTCTATTTCTTAGCCAATACCAGATGGTTTTAGTAACTGCTGTTTTATAATATAATTTTAGATCTGGTACAGCTAGGCCACCTTCATTTGATTTTTTTTTTCATTAATTCCCTTGAAATTCTTGACCTTTTGTTTTTCCATATGAACTTTGTTGTTATTTTTCTAGTTCATCAAAGTAGTTTTTTGGGGAGTCTGATTGGTATAGCGCTAAATAAATAGATTAATTTAGATGGTATTGTCATCTTTATTATATTTGCTCACCCAATCCAAGAGCATTTAATATTTTTCCAGTTGGTTAGGTCACACTTACGTTTAATGCTAAAGAAGTGATCTATTTTGGAATATTGCTTGCTTTTAATTTGTATATAGATAATTCTTGTAAAACTGATATGAGTATATAAATCAACTAGGTGCTGGAATAGATAAAGGGATGGAATTGGAATTAAGAATACCTGAGTTTGAATCTTGCCTACATATTTACTAATTGTATGACACTAGGTAAGTCAGTTAACTATTTTCAATCACAGGTTCTTACCTGTAAAATGAGGATAATAACTCCTTTTCTCAAGGTTTGTAAGATATCAAATGAGATAACCAAAAAAAATTATAGACCATCCTCATGTAAGTGCAAGTTATCATATTCATCATTATTATATTTACTAATACTACTGCCAGTTTGTAATGGATTACATGTTTCATGTTTTCATTAAACAAGCATTTCTTTAGGACCAATAAAGATACAAAGTTTAGATAAAACATAGTCCTAAATATAATTGGGGAATGGATTTTAGTCTTTCACATACTAGTCAATGGATATGAAAAATTTAAAAAAAAAATAAAGAAGAGAGACAGGCTACTAATAATCACAGGAATTGGTATTCAGAATACTTTTTCCAATCAAAATTAACCTTACTCTTAATCTCCACATATTAATTTGGTCAAAATTACAAAAGATTGGAATAAGTGATGTTGGCAGAATTATGAAATGATAGGTACATTAAGCCTTGTTGAATACTTGTGAAGTGATACAGATATTTTTGTAAAATTTTTAGGAACTGTGGAAACAGTGACAAAAATGCACATACACTATGACCCAGAGATTTCATGACTAGTATTATGATGATGATTTTAAGGATGATAATAACTCAAATTCGTATTCCATTCTAATGTTGGAAAAACACTTTATAAGTATTACTTCATTTTATCCTTCCTGAAAATTTTGTTAGATTATATTATCATGAAAAATTTGCATTTGAATAAACTGAAGCTGGCAAAGCAAGGGATTTGCCAAAATCACACAACTAGTAAGCATCTGATGTAAAGTCAGAAATTTTTTACTCCAAATTCCAAACTTTAATCAATATGCCAGCTTGTATATACTTCAAGCTGGTCATTGATAAGAAGATAGACCCTCTGCATTACTTTGTGTTTGTGTATGTATTGGCATATACATATATGCTAGCAACAAACTGAAAATAAAAATGGATGCTTATTGATCAATGTAACATAAAATTACCAAAAAATATACACAATCCCCAAAAGATATACAAGAAGTTATTTCACTTCATTCCTTTGCAGTGATGGGAGTTCCAAAGATAGAAAACACTGCTTATTCCTTCTGACTTTGTCAATGGTCATTTTATTGATCATTAGTAGTCCCCCAAAAAAGCTAACATAATTTTAGGCAAATGTTGATAAAAGTATAGAGCAGAGATGATGATGCTCTTCCTGTATTCTGTTCTGGTACATCACATCTTTAATATTATATTCAGTTTTACATACCATAATTTTACAAATAAAAAGCTGAGTAAACTTCCTGTGGAAAATGAAATTAATGGTAAAAAGACTAGAAACCAATTAATTCAAAAATGAAGAAATTAGAAGTGTATTTAACCTGAAGAAAGGAAAGGAAGATACTCAAATGTGAATGATTTTTGGATATTTTGAAGCTTTGAAGGATAGAGTTGAAATTTTATCAGGAAAAAAATTGCAGAAGTAGTAGTAACAGCAACACTTTCTTCAATTAAAGTTGACCAGAACTAGAACTGATCACATTTTCACATCACAGACAATCTTCTTAATGATATTCAATTGTAGTCTAAAAGATCACTCATAATTATGATTATTGTTCAGTCATTTTTAGTAATGTTTGACTCTTTGTGACCCTATTTGGGTTCTGTTTTTATTAATCTTTTTGGTTTTTAGTTTTTGGTTTTTTTTGGCAAAGGTACTGAAATGGTTGGTCATTTCTGTCCCCAGTTCATTTTGGAGATAAAGAAGCTGAACAGGTCTAAATGACTTGCTAAGGATTATACCAAGTAAGTGTCAGGCCAGATTTTAATTCAGAAAAAATGATGTTTCATGATTCTAGGCCCTACACTACAACCATTATGCCCCTTAGCTATAATTAGTGTAAAAGAATTATTTATCTGAGTCACTATTGCAATGAAACCTCAATGTTAGTATCTTTTTTTAATTCTTAGCATCATTTATATTTCTCACTTTGTTTTTCTCTTTTCTCCTATTAACTATATATACTGTCATATTATTAATTATTTCCAGTTATTTTTTCCCATTTTAAATACTTGTAATATATTTTAAGAACTTGAGAAAGCATTATGCATAACTATGAAATTCTAAAATTTAATCAAATCAGAAAACTCTGCTATTATACTCAGTTATATATCACAATGGAACACAAAAAGTTAGGAAGGAAAATAATTACCATAAAAATATGTGTTTATGCAAAGCTATTTAATAAATAACTAAAGGAGCAATCCTCTTGGTTATTCCCTTCCCTGAAAGGGAGCTTTGTTCCCAGAGGGAAATACATGTATATAGATAATTTGGGTCTGATTCAATAAAAATTAAATGTGCTTACCTCCATAAAGCTATTGATTAAGAGTTATCAACTATAGCAGCTTTCTATCAAGATCTAAAATGACTGATGGGAAAGATGGTACTGCAACATTGAATAAGATTTAAAAAAGCATTCAAATGAAGCACAATGCAAGGCTAATAACGTCTTTTTCACACAGACAACTTTAGAATTTACTGCAAATACTTCAGAGCATTGATAAAGTTATGAAATGTCCTTGTAGCAGCTTTTTAAAAAAATCCTTAAATTTTACTTTAAATTATGGCAACATCATGAAATAGAAAGGGCAGAAGTTTAGAGTTTTAACCAGGCAATGCTCTTTAGAGTACTAAGTCCATGACCTTTGTAAGTCTCTTAACCTCTCTTGGTTCTGTTTCCACTGGTCCATGAAGCAAGTATAATTATATTGTCTATTCATAAGGCTATTGTTAAAATAAAATATATAAACATATGCAATTTTTGACAACATTATACAACAGATAGGGTCATATATTTTGAGTAGAAGGGAACTTAAGGGAACAAAAAGTCTATATTTTATAGATAAAAACAAGCAAAGGACACACAGAGGTTGAGTGACTACTTGCAGCGGGTCACCTACCTAGTAAATGTCTCAGGTGACATTTGAAATACCATTTCAGGGTTTTTTCCTAGATTCCACCTACCTATCACTAAGCTACTTTAATATGTAAATGCTGTCAATTTTAGTTATAAGACTCTATTCTTTCCTGAGAACTTTATTTTTTTCTGTACCTGATAAGCTGTTAATTATCTTATAATATTAAGAAATGGAGGCGGCACACCCAGTTCTTTCATTGGTGAAGACCATGATGGTAGCAGAAAATGAAGCTATAATCACATTTAGGAATCAAAGAGACTCAGGGGACAAACAGCACAGAGAGGGTAAAGAAAAGTAGCAAAGAGGGATATAGAAGTAGGTGCTATGGGGAACTGGAAGTATGAAAACAGGAAGAAGGAGAGATGGAGAATCACTTTTGTAAACATGGCTCAGAATTGGAAATACTCAGCAACATGGATATGCTGAAGAAGGAAGAGTGCCTACGAGGCAGAAGTATGAGCTCCCATTTTACAGGTTTTTTGAGGGAACTGGCTATTTTTAATTTTATCATTTGTGGTTACTTCATTAACATTTCCAAATATCTCAAAGGTGTCTGTAAAATTTTAAAGTTAACAAATTCATGTTATCTCAGTTATCAGTAACATTTTGTATTTTATTGATCTTACTTATAAATATATGCATGTCTGGGACATATGTAACAGATATTTACATACACATATGTATACCTGTGTGTAAAAAGAAGAAATGCTGAATAGAAAAGCATAGATGGCTTCCCCTGATTTAACTCATATTATCAGGATGTGATTTTTGGTTAACATAAAATACAGTTTTCAAATTATGCTCCATTGATCTTTGTGACAATTATAATTTGAATGGTTTGTGATTTCTAGGTTCTTAATTACAATCTGACTATACTGACCAGAAATTAAGAAAGGGTGGTCAGGGGAACCAGAACAAGATGAAATTTTAATACATCTGGCCATTCACCTTTCTGGATTTCTACCTACTGACCTTTATCCTTTTCCAAGTTTCACTCCACTTACCATATTTTTCCTTTAGCCTTTCCTGATTCCCTCAGATAAAAGGGATCTAGATAGATACATTTCTACAACTAGTTCTATTTCTTTAGTAGTTATTTGTGATCCTTTCTCATTTTCCCTAAAATAAGTTCCTTAAGGACAGTTTTTCATTTCAGTTATCATTCTATCTCCAATTAGAATCTAATACTTTGGACTTAGTAGGAATTTTTGTTCTGTTTTGCTTTATTTTTAATCAATTTTATTTTATTCTCAGATTTACATTTTTTCTTTCTCATACTCCTACCCTTCCCATAGGAAAAAAAAAGAAAAACAAGAAAATATCATAATCATATAAATTCAAACAAAACGAATTCCCACAAAAAATAAATAATTGAGCAAGCAAGATAAGAGGCAATAGCAGTGTTTTATCCATGTGGCCAAAGGCTACCATGAGATTCTTCCAATTAATCCTTTGATTGCTCTAGTGAAGATGAAGCACACTACTACCTGTGGGGGGGAAAAATATAAAATAAGAACTATGTCTCTGACTGTGAAATTGATTGATGTTCTTAAACCCCCTGTTGGGAAGAAGGATTGCTATTTTAAAGTATAAGAAAAAATAAAATGTGTGTATATAGAAATTATACAAAGATAACTTCTTTTTTGCTCAAATATTTTGTGAGGATATGAGAGAAATTTAGAAATCCATAAACAAAAAAATATGAAGAAATGCATCAATGTCTATTTTTCAAATGTGATATATAGAATTAATTTGGATTTGCTACCTATATTTTTATTTATTAGTTTTCCTTTAGTTTGTATAATGATTTTCATCATTTCTTAAAGTATTAGGCAACTCTTAGGAGAGGAACCAAAGAAATTTAAATAAGGAGAATGAATGAGTGGAGCAGAGATCCTATTCCTTTACCATCCTGAAATACCAGCATTTCAGAAACAATAGTGGAGAAACTTGACTAGAAGAACAAGATTGATACAAAAAGGGGAAAGAAAGTGCCTTGAAAGAAGTCACAATGTCTCTAATATAAGAAAAGAATAAATAGCAATTTTACTAGTTTTGAGAAAAGTTTAGAGGAAGCTTTATTAAAATGACTCCTGGGAATAAGTATTGATAATAGATAATATAATCAACAACTGAATAAAGGTAAAACTTATATCAAACATATAAAATTATACAGAAATGTTTTTCCTTTGCAAAAATTTCCCCAAGCTCCAGTCCCTTTATTTTAAATAATATATACTAAAACATAATTCTACCATAATGAAAAAATTAGGCAGTAACTTGGAGTACATATTGTGATTGAACATACACTTAGAATTCAAAAATAAATTTGATTTGAAGGCAAACATTGGAATGTTTTACAAATAGGAAGATAATGCAGCAAATACTATTTTGTTCAGTTTTTAGAAAAGATTTCAAAAGAGAAAAGTCAGTTAGATGAAGTTTGTAGCCTACTAATTATTACTTTATTTGAATTCCTTGTATAGATCCCTATTTGTTCCCTGTAATGTGTAAGAAATAAAATGTCCAAGATTATTAAATGACAATGTAATGAAAAGACGACCCTAGATCAGATTTTTTTCTTGGTTTTATTATATTTATGGATTATCTAGTTATAACCCTGAGAACTGTTGAGATTTCTTATAGGCACAAAAATCAATAATCAAAATAAGCAGAGGGTACTGGTAAGAAGAACACAAGGTAAAGAACATGAAATCACCAAAAATCAGGATAAAGGGAGGTAAGGGTAAAAACTAGGATTAAAAAAAGTTCTCTTTATTATGTTTTGTGGTTTAGGTATCAAAGTTGTTTTCAAGAAAGTGCCTAGAGAATAAAGAGGAGTAGAATGGAGTCTGCTTAAGAAGCTATTATAGTTATTTTTTGCCCTTCATTTTTGAAGAGGATTAATGACATCACAAGTCATGTCTTGACTTGTGTATAAGCTGAATTTAAGTGAGGCAGAATTGTACAAAGTTGGTGGATTTATTCTTTTTCCACAGTGATCAAGGTCCAGTGGTAAGACAAATGTAAATGAGTGGTGATGGCCCAAGAGACAGTGGATGACCTTAGCATCTTTGATGACCGACCAAGCTCTAAGTACTACTTCAGCTGCTTTTATGGCCAAGAAACAAATTTGTTTTATCCATTCATTCTATTGGGAGTTTTCATGTGCTTGGAATAGGTGAATCTCTAAGTCACAGATGTGTTCTTTGTCTAGTGGATACCCTCAAACTAGTTTAGATGCTCTGTGGAGACAGTTTTGCTGCCTTGCAACCACTATTTCACAGCTTCTTGGAATCACAAATGAGAATTAGGTGACAGGTGGATATCAAAGATAAATGAGTGGCCTTGAAAAGGACTTGGCAAGCTCTAACATCAAGAAATGTTACTCTTCCCCAAACACCTATTCACCCCAAATTGAATCAAATGTCTCCAAGAGAATGAAATTAAGAATTTTTAAAATAATCCTAGTTTTACCTTCCAAATTATTTTTTCTTAATTATCATGACATAAGTACTTTCTATATGGATTCACATAACTCTCCATTTATCCCATATCTGTGCACATATGATGCATACACATAAAATCCCATATTCTACCCATATTGCCAAGAGAACAAAGTGAAACTGCAATTTAAAAGTGACAATAAGATTGTAGGGAAAAATAAGGGATTCTTTTGAGCACTCCTAAATTCTCTCTAAACTTTAAATAATCCCTCAAAACAAGTTTTGGAATGGTATAACCAACAAAAAGATGGGGCAAAATAATTTTCCAACCTAATAAAAGGTCTGCAGGAAAATGACTTTCATACTTCAGTGATAGTGAAGTTCAGCCACGTCATTAGAAACCAGCATGATCAGGCCTTGGGAGTGAATGAATCAGTTGCAGTGGTGGCTGCTTCCAGAGTTCCCAACTTTCAGATGGTGAGAAGGTTAGACAATTGTTTAGAAGATTATTTCAAGAGTCCCTTTGTTGGAAGTGAGTGCAGGATGCTTATATTACCCATACATAATGATGCAGGTCACACTTTTTCCAGGTTTGTTGTCCCATTTTGAGAAGAAGCTCTAGGACACCAGTCTTATGTCCTCAGGGAAGAAGGGACTGTGATCCCAGTTAAGGACAAAAAAAAAAAAGTGCTTGTGGTCACCCACAGGCCAAGGCACAGGCCAAGGAAGTAGTTAACACACCTCTACTTATTATAGCCTTTATAAGAACTTAAAGTTTACAGACCTACAGAACTAATTGCACAAAAATACCAAACTTTGAAACTGTATGTGTTCTATCTACTTCAAAAGCAGAGAACAACTTTAATAAAAAGTTAAAATTCATAAAATAATCAGGAAATTAGAGGAAGCAACAACAACATTGTGACCATAGAAATGCTATGGTGACAAGGAAGATCAAAACACAAATCCAAAAGAAGGCAACAAATTCAAAATGACTATATCTAAAGTTTAAAAAAAAAAAAGTGAATTGTTCTCAGCCTAACTATCCCTAAGATGATGAAAAAATATTTTTAAAATTAGATAAGAAAGGTAGAAGAACAATTGGGAAAAGAAATGTGATGCAAGAAACTCATTTCAAAAATCAACACTTGGTTTAAAAAAAGCACAAAAATATTGAAGAAAATAATAAAAGGGGACACAAGAATTTTATGATGAGACTAACTTTAAAAACTAAAATTGGCCAAATGTAAAAAAAAATGTACAAAAATTATTGAAGAAGGAAAGCAAGCAAGTCAATAAAATAGAATTAGCCAAGTAGAAAAGAATGTAAGAAAGCTCACTGAAGAAAAATATTCCTTAAAAATTAAAATTGGCCAAATGAAGCAAATGATTCCATCAGGAAACAATAAAATTAAATAAAAAGATTGAAAAATAGAAGAAAGTGTGAAATACTGTCTAAAAAAATTATACCTGGACAAATAAATCAAAGAAAGATAATTTAAAGATTTCTGGACTACTTGAAAGCCATAAAAAAAGAAGTAAAAAAGCATATAGATATACTATTTCAAAAATTTATGAAGGAAGTTGTCCTAATATCCTAGAACCATAAGTGAAAAGAGAAATTAAATGAATTTACTAATCACCTGCTGAAATAGATCCCAAAAAGAAAACCCTCAGGAATGGGGATATTATCACCAAAATCTATAGCTCCAAGTCAAAGAGAAAGGACCCACAGTCAGGATTCCACAAGATTTAATAGCTTTCACATTAAAGAATCAGAGGACTTTGGATAAAATATTCTAAAGGGAAAAGAAGTTAGCATTACAATCAAGGATCATGTACCTAGAAAAATTGGACATAATCCTGAAGGGATATTCAATGAAACAGAGAACTTTCAAACATTCCTGAAGAAAAGAACAGAATTGAATAGAAAATTTAACTTTCAAATGCAAGACTGAACAGAAAAAGAATAGGGGAGAGATGGAAGTAATAAAGAAAATCATGAGAAAAAAGAGTCAATAGCACAAAAAATGATTTACAAAAAAATTTACTGAAGAATTTAACTCCCTAAAAATAGAATTAGTCAAATGGGAAAGGAAGTATTACAGCTTTCTGAAGAAAATAATACCTTGAAAATTAGAATTGAACAAGTGGAAATGTAATGACTTAAAAAGATATAAAGATACAATAAAACAAAATCAAAAGAGTAAAAAAAAAAAAAAGAATGAAATGTCTTCCTATAAGAAAAACAACTGACCCAGAAAGTAGACACAAAAAAGATAATATAATAATTATAGGACTACCCAAACACCAGAAATGATTTAAAAAAGAAAAACAAAACAAACAAACAACAACAACAACAAACCTTAATATCTTTCAAGAAATCATCAAGGAAAACTGAGCCAATATACTAGGACCAGAGGGCAAAATAGAAATTGAAATAATTCACGAAAAATCATCAGCTGATAGAGATCCCAAAATGAATGAATGAGCATTATAGACAAGTAAAAGACTCAGGGAAAACATAAAAAAAACACACCTTTTAAAAAGAAACAATAAAGAGAAAACATAAACCATTCAGGAGATTTAAATTGTATATATTTCTATATGGCAAGATAATATTTGTTATTTTTAAGAACTTTTTTTGTTATGAGAGCAATTAAAAAGAGTGCAAATAGAAGGTTGTGAATATTAGGTGACTTTGATAGGATGATATTCAAAAAAAAAAAATAAAGTGTTGAAAAAGAAGATTGCACTAGAAGAAAAAGGAGGGAGGAAATTGAATGGGATAAAATATTCCACAAAATAAACATCAAAGAGCTATTATAATGGAGGGGAAGGGAGAAGGTGGCAGACAAAACTTAAACCTTATTCTCATCAAAATTAATTCAGAGAGGGAATAACATACACACTCAGTTGAATAGAAAAGTCTATCTTATCCTAAAAGGGAAGAAAAAAGAAATGGGGGCAATAGACATGATGTAGGGGAGGAGGAGGAGAGAAATGATTAAAGGGAGGGTGAATCTAGGGAAGGAGTGATCAAAAGTAACATACTTGTAAGGAGGGAAAGTCTGTATAAAGGGGAAAAAGAAAGAGAGAGAGAGAGAGAGAGAGAGAGAGAGAGAAGAGAGAATGGGGAAAGAAGGGAATAAATAACAGGGAGGGAAAACACAGTTAGCTCTCATAACTATAAATGTGAATGGGATATACTCACCCAAAAACAGAAGTAGATTACAGAATTAAAAACCAGAATCTTACATATGTTATTTACAAGAAACACATTTGAAGCAAAGAAACACACACAGGATAAAAGGGGCTGGAAAAGAATCTACTATGCTTCATTCAAAGGAAATAAAGTAGGGATAGCAAACCTGATCTTAGTCAAAACAAAACAAAAATTAGCTTTAAATAAAAGAGATAAGGAAAGAAACTATAACTTCTTTAAAGTGGCCATAGACAATGAAGTAATATCAATACTAACCATATATACAACAACTATTAAAACAACATCTCAATTTTTCAAGAAGTTGAATGATTACAGAAGGAAATAGATAAACAAATTATATGGGTGGCAGATCTCAACTTCCCCTTTTTAGAACAAGATAAATCTAAAAAATAAAATAAAATAAGAAGAAGAATTTAAGAAGATAACTAGCATTCTTTAAAAGTTTGCTTAGATCTCTGGGGCAAACTAAATATGAATAGAAAATAATAACTTATTTTTCCCTCATCAGTACATGACACCTACAGAAAAACTGATGGTGTATTAGCACATACAAAGCTCACAATCAAATGTAAAAAAAGTAGGAATAGTCAATGTGTTCTTTTCCAGATCATAATGCAATAAGTATTGAATTCAATAATAGACAATGGAAAAGAAAAAGATTTCAAATTAACTGAAATAAAATAATCTAATATTAAAAATATGTGGGTCAAAGAATAAATCAGAGAAATAATTAATATTTTCATTAAAGAAAATGACAAAAGAGAAAATATATCAAAATTTATGGGATACAACCCAAGCTGTTCTTAGGGAGAAATTTATTTTTCTAATTATATCATCATTAAAGTAAAGAAAGAGTCAATCAGTAAATTTCACTTGCAACTAAAAAAATAATAAATTAAAAAAAAAAAAAAAACAACTAAATACCAAATTAGAAAATGTTAAAATCAAAGGAAAGATTTAATAATAAAATTAAGAAAATCATTAAATTAATAAATGAAAGTAGAACTGGATTTAGGGGGAAAACAATAAAATAGATGATCAGGTAACTTGATTTGTAAAAAAAGTAAAGTCAATCAAATTGATAGTAGCAAAAATGAAAGGGGCAAATTAACTACCAATGAAGGAGAAATTAAAATATGAGGTATCCGTTCCTATTATATGGCAACAAATTTGACAATCTAAATGAAATGAATGACTATTAACAAAACTATAAATAACCAGATAAACAGAAGATAAAATACTTTAAAATCCAATCTTAGAAAAACAAATTGAACATCATCAATGAATTTCTTAAGAAAGAATCCTGAGGATCATATGAATTGATAAGCAAATTCTAATAAACATTTAAAGAATAATTAGTTTCATGAATTTTCATCAGTTGGAGAATGGCTGAAAAAGTTATGGTATATGAATGTTTCAGAATTTTATTGTTCAATAAGAAATGATCAACAGAATGATTTTAGAAAGTCCTAGAGAGACTTACATGAACTGATGCTAAGTGAAATGAGTAGAACCAAGAGAATATTGTACACAGTAACAATAAAATTATGCGATGATCAATTCTGATGGATGTGGCTTTTTTCAACGAGGTGATTCAAGTCAATTTCAGTAGACTTATGATGGAGAAAGCCATTTTCATTGAGAAAGGAGACTGTGGAGATTGAATGTGGATCACAACATAGTGTTTTCATTGTTTTTGTTCTTTGCTTTTTGTTCTCTTTCTCATTTTTTCTCTTTTTGATCTGATTTTTCTTGTGCAGCACAATTATGAAAACATATATAGAAGTATTGCACATATTTAATATATATTGGATTACTTGCTGTGTTAAAGGAGTAATGGGGATAAAGATGGAAAAATTGGAAAACAACATTTTGCAAGGTGAATGTTCAAAACTGTCTATGCATATATTTTGAAAACAAAAACCTAAAAAAAGAACAATTAGTTTCAATATCATATAAATTATTTGGAAAAGAAGGTGAAGAATGTTACCAAATTCCTCTTACAATTTACATTTGTGTATGATATTTAAACCAGAAAGAGCCAAACCTGAAAAAAAAATTTTTAGACCAATTTCCCTAATGACTATTGATATAAAAAAGTAAATAAAATACTAGTAAAGATAGTACAGAAATATTATCACAAGGATACACTATAACCACGTGGGTTTTATACCAGGAATGTGGGGTTGGTTTAGCATTATCTATTAGCTTAATTGCCCATATCAATAACAAAACTGATTATCTCAATAGATTTACAAAAAACATTTGACAAAATACAGCACTCATTTCTATCAAAAAACAACAACAGTAGAGAAGATAGAAACAAATAGAGCTTATCTTTAAATGATAAGTGATATTTATCTAAAACCATTAGCAAAGATTGTTTATAATGAGGAAAAGCTAGAAAACTTGAAGGATGTTTATTATTACCTCTATTATTCAATATTATATTACAAATGTTGGCTATAGTAATAAGAGAAAGAAAAGAAATTAAAATCATAGGAATAGGAAATGAGAAAACAAAACTATCACTTTTTGCAGATGATATATCATTCTTAAAACACCCTAGAGAATTGACCCAAAAAATCTTGGAATTATTAAAAACTTTACAAAGTTGTAACTTACAAAATGAATCCATAGAAAATCATCAGCATTTCTATATATTACCAATAAAGTCCAGAAGGAAGAGATAGAAAGAAAAGTTCTATTTAAAATACCTGTAAACTATATAAAATATATAAATCTACATTGACAAATCCAGGAACTATATGAGCCCAACTACAAAACACTTCTCATACAAATCAAGTCAAATCCTAACAACTGGAAAAATATTATTTGCTCATGGATAGACCCAGCAAATTCAATCAAAAAACACAATTCTATCTATTTTAATCTACTAGTCACATACCAATCAAAATACCAGAAAACAATTTATAGAGCTAAAAATATTTAAAAACAAAATTCATCAAAAAGAACAAATGGTCAAAGATATACTAGTCAATGAAAAAAAATGAGATGAACGGTGATCTAGCCATACCAGTTTTCAAATCATATTATAAAGAGACAATTATCCAAACAATCTGGTACTGGTTAACAAATAAGGTGAGAGAAGTACATAGTGAAGTTGAATCTACTTCTTTAATCCTTATTTAACGTAATTTAAATTTAATTAAAATCAAAAATTAAATTTTAAATCAAAATTATAAAACAATAACAATAACAAAATAAAATAAATCATAAAGAATTTTTAAAATTAATCTGCAATTTACATTATAATAAATGTACATGTTTATATTAGTATATGATAAATCCAAAGATCCAAGCTTTATGAACAAAAACATAATATTTGACAAAATCTTCTGGGAAATTTGAAAGCAGTATGGCAGAAACTAAGGATAGACTTACATCTCACAGTATATGGAAAGATAAAGTACATGATTTGCAAATAAAGGGTAATAACAAAAACAAATTAGGAGAGCATGGAATAGTTTATCTATCAGATCTATGGATAAGGAAAGAATGTAAATCAAAGAAAATATAAAGAGAATTATAAAAAATAATTTTGTTTATTTAAGATTAAAAGGACTTTGCACAAACAAAACCAATGCAACCAAAATTATATGGAGACCAAACAACAACGAATTTTGTTTTACAAAAAGTTTCTTTGATAAAGTTCTCATTCATTTCTGTAATACATACAAATTGAGTCAAATTCATAAAAATATAAGTCATTGCTCAATTGATAAATGTCAAAGGATATGTAAACAATTTTCAGCAAAGAAATCAAAGCTATCTATAATCAAACAAAAATTCTCTAAATTATAATTTATCCTGAAATGCAAATTTAAGCAATTTTGAATACCACCTTTTAGATTAGCTAACATGACAGAAAAGAAAAATGATGAATGTTGGAAGGCATTTGAGAAAACTGGAACAATAATGCATTGTTAATGGAGTTCTGGATTTATCTAACCATCCTGAAGAATAATTTGGAAATATTCCCCAAGGGCTATAAAACATTGAGTCAGCAATACCATTGGTAGCTCTGTATTCCAAAGAAATCATAAAAAATGAAAAAGATCTTACATGAACAAAAACATTTATAGCAGTTCTTTTTTGTGGTGGCAAAGAATTGGAAATTGAGGGGATTTCCATCAATTGGGGAATGGCTAAACAAGCTATGCTGTATGATTTTAATAGATTATTGTTATGTATGTTATAAGGAATGGGAAGCATTATGGCTTCAGAAAAATCTGGAAAGACTTACATGAAGTGATACAAAATGAAGTGGATGAATTAGGATTGTCTGATAAAGAACTATGAATGACTTAGTAAATGCTCAACAAGACAATGATCTATATTACATTTATATTATTATATATAATTCATGTATGTCACAGATTTATATTGTATCGGTAAGAAATACAAATATATACAATATCAATATGTGGATATATAATTATAAGTTACTATGTGCTCAAAATTATCTTGTTACCCTCCTAATTTATAGAAAATTACTCATTAAACTAGTTTTATACTGGAAACTGAGTAGATGCCCATCAGTTGGAGAATGGCTGAATAAATTGTGATATACGGATATTATGGAATATTATTGTTCGGTAAGAAATGACCAATAGGATGATTTCAGAAAGGCCTGGAGAGACTTACACGAACTGATGCTGAGTGAAACGAGTGAGGTCAGGAGATCATTATATACTTTAACAACAATACCATATGATGATCAATTCTGATGGACCTGGCCATCTTCAACAAAAAGATGAACCAAATCAGTTCCAATGGAGCAGTAATGAACTGAACCAGCTACACCCAACTAAAGAATGCTGGGAGACGACTAAGAACCATTACATTGAATTCCCAATCCCTATATATTTGCCTGCCGGCATTTTGGATTTCCTTCACAGGCTAATTATACAATATTTCAGAGTCTGATTCTTTTTATACAGCAAAATAATGGTTTGGTCATGTATACTTATTTTGTATTTAATTTATACTTTAATATATTTAATATATACTGATCATCCTGCCATCTAGGGGAGGAGGTGGGGGGAAGGAGGGGAAAAATTGGAACAAAAGATTTGGCAATTGTCAATTCTGTAAAATTACCCATGCATATAACTTGTAAATAAAAAGCTATTAAAATAAATAAATAAACTAGTTTCATTTTGTTCGCCTTATAATCTTTTCCCATTATCTGAATCTTAATACAAAATTAATTTGCATAAAATTAGTTGCATTTACCTTAGTTAAAAAAAATCAGCATTAAATGTCATATAGATGGTCAAAATTTTTGATAATGAATATTTTGAAAAAGCCTATTTTCAAATGATCACTTGAAATGCATTTCAAGCATAAGTGATGCTATTATGCTTCTTCCAGGTTTGATATACTTCTAATTTATTATTCAGGTGAATTGTTTACAAACCAACTTAGTGAACACAATGAAAACCAAAGTATGCCAAAGTTAAAAACTAGTAAATTATGAATCCTAATAAATAGAATGAAAATAATATAGAGTGATAAACATCTAATTAATATAAGAAGTATAAAGTTAGAGCTTAAACATTGCTTATTCAATTCTGATGCTAAAATAACACCCACTTAAAAATTTACTGTGCCAATCTTAATGGCATCAGGGAAAGTTATATATGCTTCAATCAAAGACAGAATTGGGGTCATTAAGTACAAGTTAACAATGGACAAAAAACATACACATACATTTGCACATATAGTCATTTCAAATACATATTCATCAGCAGCAATTCATCTAACTCCAATCACATCTCATTTTAAGCTCAGAGGCACTGGTAATTTTCGCCTTTATTATAAAGAAAGAACAATCACATTAGAGAGCCTTGTCATTCTCACAGTAATGAGTTTAATATGACATTTGGGAAAGTGCTTTTCTGTGTGTAGAATAACAATGTTGTTTGTACATTTAGAAAAAAAGCAGCTTAAAAACATACAATGTAAGCAGCTTCTTATTGGGGTTTTTGTCTCTAATTTGAATGTGAGTTAAATGTTAAATTATAGTAATTGTGAACTGTTTTCCTGTTGCTATGAAGTTGGTGATTATGGGATAAGCTATTTATTCTGGAGGCAGAATCCTTTCAATATAAAATGATTTTCAAAACTGCTGCTATTGTAGAATATTCTAAGAAGCAGATATTTTGATATTTTTAGGGACAAACTTTAGTAGTCACCTGTTAAATCAGAAGCATTAAAAAGCCTATAGTTGCAATGATATGACTGTAGTAAGGATAAACTTTGTTGCTCACATTTCAGCAAGTTAGCAGTTTTGCCATATCTTTATAGCAGCCAAGACTTGGCATCTGTTAAAATCTTAAGGGGGAAAAATATGACACTAGAGGCAATACCTGTCCTACAATATGTGGCAGATGCAAAGAAGCATGAATATTCATTTTGTACATTTTGCACAAATAATTCTTCTAATGTTTCAAGAAGAATTACATATTAGATCCTGTATGTTGAAGATGGTAAATGGGAAGTTAATGCACCAGAATATGCTCAAATGTACAAATAGGAGTCTTGGATTTAGGGATTAGTTACTTAATCTCTTCAGAAAAGACATATTCTATATTCATTCATTGCAAGAATATTTCAAACTCACAATTACCAATGGCTTAATAGTTAAAAAAAAAAAGAAGAATTTAAAATCTTGTTCCAGTTTATCCACAGACTAGTTAACATTTTTGTTCAATGAATGTTTGTTAAATTGTATTGAATAGGACCATTCCTTTGAGAAGCACTGCATGAAGAAAATTGTGGCTGGATCAGTTTTACTCAAAATCCTGGCTGAGAAGATCTGGTAACTAGTACCATCCATACCTCCATTTAGTTTGCTATATTCATTTTGTATCATACATTGAGTTCTACTTAAGAGAAGATGGATCAGATCTTTTGTTCCTCAGAGAAGGTGAGTTTATCATTTTTCTGTTTATTGGTAGCTTGGGTTGGAAAGGAAAGAGTGAGAGGATTCAGTGGAAGATAGTCCTAAAAGCATTCCTTTTTTTTAATAGCCTTTTATTTACAAGTTATATGTATGGGTAATTTTACAGCATTGACAATTGCAAAACCTTTTGTTCCAATTTTTCCCCTCCTTCCCCCCACCCCACAATAGCATCCCTAGATGGCAGGATGATCAGTAGATGTTAAATATATTAAAGTATAAATTAGATACACAATACATATACATGATTAAACTGTTATTTTGCTGTACAAAAAGAATCGGACTCTGAAATATTGTACAATTAGCCTGTGAAGGAAATCCAAAATGCAGGCCAGCAAATAGGGATTGGGAATTCAATGTAATGGTTCTTAGTCATCTCCCAGAGTTCTTTAGCTGGGTGTAGCTGGTTCAGTTCATTGCTGCTCCATTGGAACTGATTTGGTTCATCTCATTGCTGAAGAGAGTCAAGTCCATCAGAATTGATCATCATATAATATTGTTGTTGAAGTATATAATGATCTTCTGGCCCTGCTCATTTCACTCAGCATCAGTTCAAGTAAGTCTCTCCAGGCCTTTCTGAAATCATCCTGTTGGTCATTTCTTACAGAACAATAATATTCCATAATATTCATATACCACAATTTATTCAGCCATTCTCCAATTGATGGGCATCCACTCAGTTTCCAGTTTCTGGCCACTACAAAGAGGGCTGCCACAAACATTCGTGTACATACAGATCCCTTTCCCTTCTTTATGATCTCTTTGGGATATAAGCCCAGTAGTAACACTGCTGGATCAAAGGGTATGCACAGTTTGATAACTTTTTGAGAATAGTTCCAAATTGCTCTCCAGAATGGTTGGATGTATTCACAATTCCACCACCAATGTATCAATGTCCCTGTTTTCCCACATCCCCTCCAACATTCTGCATTATCTTTCCCTATCATTCTAGCCAGTCTGACAGGTACGTAGTGGTATCTCAGAGTTGTCTTAATTTGCATTTCTCTGATTGAAAATGACTTGGAGCATCTTTTCATATGGCTAGAAATAGTAAAACCATTCCTTTATGGAAAATTAGATGAGAATAAATTAAATGTGTTAGAGAAAAATTGAAAGAAAAAAAAATAGCAACACTATAACAAGGGAACACAATGCAACAATCAGGTTATTGAAGGCAAACATTAGCTGGACAATGAGGTTATAGTTCAGATCATTGTAGCCTGACAATTCATGTTTAAATTTCAGGCCTTAAGGAAAAGGATCATTAGTCATCCCCAAACGCCTCCCTCTTCTTCCCCCTCCCAGCAAACTATATTTTCATTAGGTCAATCAGTTATGCTAGACCCAGTTCAAACTGGTTTGAAAATTTAATTAAATTTTCAGTGTGAACCTTTAATTACAACAAAGCAAAGCTTGATTTATTGAGAGAAATTATTATTTTCTTATTATGTTAAGGATCAATTATTCAATTAAAATTAAGTTTTTATTTCTTCATTTAGGGACCAGCCAGGGGAATTAAATCAGCCAGTCGCTGAAGGACATGACTGATAAAGATTACCCTAAACCTTGGATTATATGCACCTAGATCTTGGGCAGGATTTTTCTTAGAATGGAAGAAAAACCTAATTAGGTGAATTATTGCCCTAAGGAAATAAATCTATGTCCTTGCTTCACTCCATTGCAGTTTAGGGTAAACTAGCTCATGAAAGAGAAAGCAACCAGCAACCACCATTTCTAAGTGGAAATGAATTCTTCTTTACAGATTGAGGTAGCTGATTCTCATGATCAAACGATGTTCTCAGATGGAGAAGAAAAATTTTTTTGCCCACTACATCATTTAAATGTTTTCCAATTAGGGTAGATTTATTTTGTCAAGGGTGATAGTCTGTCTCCAGCAGCCATCTTTGTTTTTAGAGAGAAAATATTTACCATCAGTTATTGATTATTAGCCAATCTAATTAAGAAATTGTTAATTACTCTATCATTCAAGGTTTTCTACCATCACGTTATTTTTATACTTTAAAAAATAATAATAATGAAGATTAAAATTGAAAGACTATGGGGATACATTTCCAAAATATATGTCAGTACACAATTGTATTGTTTTTTAAAGACATTTATTTAATTTATTTAAAGACACAAAATGTTTTTAAGCATTGCTTGAGCTCAGTAGGAATCTGATAGAAGACTAGGGAATGAAGTCATGACCAGACTGGAGATTATTATTAGCAATAAATATAAAATTAGAATTTATAGAATTATAATATTTTAAAGTGTTTTACATCCATTATCTTATTTTACTCACAATATCCTCTCATTGTCAAGACTAAACTAATAGTCTGCCAGAGTTGAACTATAGCAAAAATGAAAAAAACAAAACAAAACTGTCATCTGTATTTTTCCTCTTAACAACTACAGATAAAAAAAAAAAAGTCCATCTTACTTACTCTATATTCACAAGGTATGCCATTATCAAGAACAGCACTTTTCTAACTAAACATGTTTATTTGGGGGAAAAAAAAATCTTAGGAATGACATATTTCAGTTATAGTAATATAAAAAGCCTAGAACCAAGTGCACACAAGTGCATCATCAAGTTTTTCACTGATATGACTGACTACGCATATTTAATGATCTGGCTGTTTATGCAAATCAGACACCTATTTTGAGTTCCCATTAGATCTAATAAACTATGGGTCAGTGCACAGATTTATTTAGTTCACTAAACTAGTGATCTTATTTTTGCTTTTGTTCCTTGTATAAAAATCAATACATCTACCCTACTGGATAGCAACTTTGGATTGTCTATTACTACAAATAAAATATTATTACAAAGTTAATTTAACTATTTATAAGAATGACAGAAACAAACTTTCTTCTCATTCAAACCAATGATTTTTAATTTGGAATGAAAGAAAAATAAATTTAAGAAGATATACATTTAGGAATATTATTGTATCCATACATATATTTAAATATTCATTCATTCTCTCTGTGCCCAGCAAAAATCCATAGTTTCATAGAACCAAGGTTTAGTTTGTAATCACAATAAAAGAAGTTTCACATAATTCAAAGGTGAGATAATCTATACTTCAGGAACTGAAAGCTCTCAGATAAAATCTCCTTAACTGGATATGGACAACTGGGTGATTCATTATATAGAGAGCCAACCCTAAGGTCAGAAAGTTTTCATAAGTTCAAAACTTACCTAAAATACTTTTAACAATGTGATTTGGTCAAGTCATTTAGCCCTGTTTATTTCAGTTCCCGCATCTATAAAATGAGTTCCAATATCTTTGCCAAGAAAACTCCATGGACTGTGTTGGTATACTATGGTCCATGTGTCACAAAGAGTTGGACATGACTGAACAATTCAATATGAAGTTGCATGTAGGAAATTCCAATCATTTGTTTTTATAAAAAAATCTTTCAGAAGTTTGGGGGGTTTTGGGTAGTCATGGACTTCAAGTTAAGAACCCATTCATAAACTCATATTATCTCTGATTTTACTGAATAAAATAATTCTTGAATTGAGAATACTGTAGCTTGGCTAGTTCATAATTCTGAAAATATATTTTATAATGTATAGAACTTTAGAGGGAGAAACTATAGTTGAGTAAGATAATTCTTTATTGATACCAAGACAGATACTTTTTAAGTTGTTTTGTTGAGCATCTCAGTAATTAGATTATTTTTGAAAATTTTAACATTCTTTCATGAACCACTTTAGTGATGATCGCACACTAGCATGTTAGTCTGAGAATAATTAATGTTTTAGCCACAAAAATCATTCAATGCAATAAACTATGTTTTAATGTAACTGAAATTTTTCATGATGTGGAAAATATACTGAAGAAAGAAGAAATAATTGTTTATTTGTTGGAATCCTTACTAACTGCTAACTAATTAGAGTTGATCTAATCTTACAAGATGTTTTGGGCAGAACCTGAAACAAGGTACTAAGTAGAACTAAGTTCAATGAGTTCACACCTCCCTTGAAGCTCGTTGGGCCAGAGAGCACTATGGGAGAAAACCCATAATCCCTCTCTCTCGTATCCCACAATTCCTCCCTCTTGGATAAAAGAAACAGACAGAAGCTCTCGGTCAGATTTCAGTAGAGTTACGCCAGAAGCCCTCTCTCCGAGGCAAGGCAGAATATTTTCCACTTGGCTGGCTGGTGGCAGAAGTGTTCTGGAGAGAGGAAGACGCTACAAGTCGAGATTTCAGCGGAATGACATGAAGACTGGAGCTGGCTGGAGGCTGAAGACAGCAGAGGCAGAGGCTGAAGGACCAGACCTTTGGATTTAAAGACATTTGGAGAGAGCTCTTGGAACCAAGCAGAGAGATAGGCCTCTAAGCTAACCGGGCTATATTGGGATAATAAAAGATCTGAGCTTTTATCACCTGGCTACGTTTTTGAGAAGAAAAAGATCACCACATTTATTTTGCCATGATTTACTGAAAAAAAATTGTAAAAATATATGTCGTATATTCTTTCATTCTGTATCAATCAAAACTATATAGAGAATATAAACTGTAGTTTTTTCCTTATGTGAAGAACTTTGAGAGATACAAAAAAGTATAGCACATGATCCTACAACTCAAGGAAACTTAATTCATTTGAAAGATAAGATTAATACATATTAAACTCTGAAAACAAAAGAAATGCAATATACAGTGTATTGTAAATAATAAATAAATAAATAAATAAAGTGCAAATACTGTAGATTGCAGTGTATGTGTGTGTGTGTATATATATATATATATATATATATATATATATATATATATATATATATATAATACAGCTTGAATATAATAGAATTTCAGAGGGGGAGGGTAATAGCATTTTTAAGAACAGGGAAAACTTCCTATAGAAGATAGCAGTTGCTCTAATAACTGAGAAAAATGATTCTAAGAAATTAGCACTCTGAACATAAAACATTCCAGATGTGAAGGAGAATGGATCTTAAAATTCAGAGAGGGAAGATGAAAAATCATGTGTCAGGAACAGTAAGAAGAACAGTTTGCTTGGGTAATAGGATAATAGAACAGAGTAATTAATATATAAGACAAGAAATAAAAGGAAGGACTCAATTTTGTAGAGTTTTAAGTATCTATTTGATTAATACTTGATCCTATTAATTGGAATTTATGGAGTAGTACAAAATGTCCAGAAATGTCTTTCTTAGGATGGATTGGAAGGGGAAGAGACGAGTCAGAGAGATAATTTAAGAAGGGGCTATTGTTTCACTCTAAGGGAGAAGTGATACAGATCTGATATATGATAATGACTGTATCAATATGGGGAAAGGAGCACATGAGAGAAGTTGTGGAGAAAGGAATAGTAAAATCTGGTAACTGATTAGATATGTGGAATGAATAAAAATAAAAAAGTATATGACATTAAAGATATGAATCTTGTTGACTGGAAGTCCTCAATAGTAAGAGGTATTTCGGAATCATGAATTTTGGAAGAGAAATATAAATTCAATTACACTGAGACATAATTACTTGTACAATTTCAGAGAAACCTACGAAGATGTTGGAATCCTTACTAACTGCTAACTAATTAGAGTTGATCTAATCTTACAAGAAGATGTTTTGGGCAGAACCTGAAACAAGGTACTAAGTAGAACTACCCATAATCCCTCTCTCTGGAAGGAGCATAAATAGGCCAATGGGCCAGTCGGAGAGTTCCAGAGAGGAAGACGCTACAAGTCGAGATTTCACCGGAATGACATGAAGACTGGAGCTGGCTGGAGGCTGAAGAAAGCAGAGGCAGAGGCTGAAGGACCAGACCTTTGGATTTAAAGACATTTGGAGAGAGCTCTTGGAACCAAGCAGAGAGATAGGCCTCTAAGCTAACCGGGCTATATTGAAAATAATAAAAGATCTGAACTTTTATCACCTGGCTGCGTTTTGAGAAGAAAAAGCTCACCACATTTTGGCGCCCAACGTGGGGCAAACAAGGTAAGTTGTTATTTCTATTGTCCCATATCAAATTCTTATCAAAGCATTTGGTTCAATAACTGTGTGTATGTATATGCATGCATCAAAGTCGAGATATTCTTTAAAAAAAACTTACTAAAAACTTTGTGATGATATCTTCTTTTTCTTGCACAGGACATATTGTATGGATGAAAGGGAGGAAGGTTTCAGCATAATCAAACAAATACAGATACAACATACTGAGTCTTGGGGAGCTCTTCAAGGCATACAGTAGGAATAATGACAAACAGACCCCCCCCAGTGGATTTCAGTGGAAAAGCTCCGATCCTGATTCAAGTGGAAAAGCTCCGATCCTGATTCAAGTGGAAAAGCCTCTGATCCTGATCCAGTGGAAAAGACTTCAACCCAGAAATTAGGGTGAGTGCAACAAAGAAATTTTGTTAGAAGAGTTAAAGTAGAATTTCATCTAAGATGGGACAGATATTTAGAAAACAGCCTGTTTATGTTCAAGGAAAATGTTTAGAGAGCATTGTCAAAGTTATGGAATGCCAAGGTTTAATTATAAGTTTACAGCAAATCACTGAACTTTTACAAACTGTAAAGGACATACGTCCTTGTTTCTCTCTTGATAAGGAATTAGATCTAAATGAATGGAAATTGGTTGGAGAGGATCTTTGTCAATTCTATGACAAAAATGGGCCTAACTCAATAATTAATACATATAATGTAATACAATTGGCTGTAAGAAGTTATTTAAGTGATAGAATGCAGAGAATTTAGAACAAATTTATTATCCCATAACAGTGTATGAAATTCAGGATTCTGATGTCATCAACCAACAGAAAAGCAATCAGGATTACAGTTGGGAAGAATACAGGCCTTTTAAGACAACAAGACAATATCCAATGCAAACGACTCCAATGTAATTACCAGATGATGAGGAGAAATCCCAAATTTGGTAAATAGAAGGGAATTAGATAGGTTAACTGCTTGGGGAAGAGGATCTGCTTATATTTCCACAGATGAAGAAAGAATCAGATGGCTGACAATGAGACTGTCAAAAGGACTCTTAAAATCTTCAGGAATCATTGGATTTCCTAACACAAGATGAAACTGTTTTACTTCTTGAAAAACCAGCAAGAATCATTGGGTTCCCTGAGATGAAAAATTGTTGATGAGACTTTTGCAGTACTTCAGGGCTTACAGGAACTATTGGATTCCTGGCACATGAACTAATGGACAATAGAATCCTATTGGACTGTTTCTAGGACTTATGGACATGTGTAAATTTTTAGGTTGATTCATGTTGTTACATTACTACTAGCCTGTGTTATATTGCTATGTACTTATGTAAATTATGTATAATGCCTCCCATATTGATGGATTTATGTATACCATGTATATCTGTTACAAAGTTCTGGCCCATATTGATGGATTTATGTGTACCCCCTCAGAAACCCCCTATGTTTTAAAACAAAAGAAAGGGGAGATGTTGGAATCCTTACTAACTGCTAACTAATTAGAGTTGATCTAATCTTACAAGAAGATGTTTTGGGCAGAACCTGAAACAAGGTACTAAGTAGAACTACCCATAATCCCTCTCTCTGGAAGGAGCATAAATAGGCCAATGGGCCAGTCGGAGAGTTCGGGAGAGGAAGACGCTACAAGTCGAGATTTCACTGGAATGACATGAAGACTGGAGCTGGCTGGAGCTGAAGAAAGCAGAGGCAGAGGCTGAAGGACCAGACCTTTGGATTTAAAGACATTTGGAGAGAGCTCTTGGAACCAAGCAGAGAGATAGGCCTCTAAGCTAACCGGGCTATATTGGAAATAATAAAAGATCTGAACTTTTATCACCTGGCTGCGTTTTGAGAAGAAAAAGCTCACCACAAGAAGAGACATAAAACAATGGAAAATGAAGTGAACAGAGGCAGGAGAATAATATATATTATAATTAAAACATTGTAAAAATAACTCTAAAATTTTAATAATTCTGATCAATGAAGTGATCAATAAGGATTCCACAATATTAATGATAAAATATATATCTAAACCATAGATGATGACCTGGAATGAAATGTACAATGTCAGATATGGCCAATATAGTTTTGTATTTATTTAAATTTTTCATGTACTTCCCTCTTTTATATGAGAAAATGAGAAAAGAAGGGAAAAAATTACTCATTAACTGAAAAAGTATGGTTTGTGCTAGCAAGTGCTGTTTTGGATATGTTATATTAAAAATGCCTGTAAGTAAAATTTTTGGAGTGTCTAATTGGCAATTGGTCATGTAGGACTATAATTCAAGAGGGGTGCTTAAGGATGTAAACAATCTTGATGATAATATGCAAAGATATGATAAATGAATCTATGGAAAGTGGTGTGATCACCATGATAGTGAGTTTAAAAAAAAAAGGAGAGAAAGAAAAAGAGACCACAGAATCTATCTTTGGCACATTACTCATAATCAATGATTATGCCACAGATACATAACCAGCAAACGACTAAAAACGATGGTGAGATACTTGAAGTAACAAGTGAGAATGGGTTCAAAAATTTTTTTTAAAGTTGGGAAGGAGAACATTCAGGTGAATAAATGATCAATTATACCAAATATTTCATAAATGTATAAAAAATTAATTGAGAAAAGGTTGTGAGATATGGCAATTGAGAAATGTTGGTGATGTCAGAGAGACAATATAAGGTAAATAACAATATCTGAAGATAGATTAAGGAAAGCATAGAAGTGTGTAAAAAAAAGTCAAGGAACAAAATTCAGAAAAAAAAAAAATTTTCCCCGAGAAACTTAGCCAGAAGGAGAAAATCAAGGAATATAGTAGTGTAGATGGTCAAATCTTGTGAAAGTTTTTAAAGTATTAGGACAAATTTGAGAGTATAGATTAACAAGAGGGAAGAAAGAAATAGTAGTTAGTGAGAAAGTAATAATTGATATCTATGTTTATAACTACTTGAGTAAGGAAATTAATTATAAAATAATGTAATTACATATGGCTGAACTTGCAAATATATTCATAATTCCCAAATTATAAAGGTAGGAAATAATTACCATTTTATGGGTTATCTTTAGCAGTTGGTAACATTATAATTGTGTGCTGAAAGCAAAAATATTAAACTATATCCTCATAGATTTTCTTTTAAAAGTGTGAATTCAGGTTATACCTGATCATGTGTATCAATTAAATAACAAAATAGCTTTCATATCATATTGCAAGATGTTTATGGTAAATACATAGACATGTCTCCTGTATAACTATAAATGTATGTTCCTATATATCTATAAATGAAAAAAACATGCATGAAATTATAATCACTCAACTACTTAAAGCGAGTATTCTCAACAATTTAATAGGGGAAAAGTATCTATATTGTTATGACAGTATATTTTAGAATAATAAGAGCATAAATCAAAAGTTATGAGAAGCGTTAGAAGTAATTAAATCCAAATTTTCATTTTATAAATGAGAAACTGAGGCAAAGGAAGATGACATAAATCGCAGAAGGTCACAAAGATGGTTAGAAGTAAAATTGCAATCAGTTGTATTTTTTACCTTAAGTTATAAAATCCCCTTTATGGGAGAATGGAAAAATTATCTGCAATAATTTTCAGCCTCCTGCAATTTTATTTTATTTTTAAGAAATATCTTCAAATAATAGCTAAAGTCTTCTGACTCAAATACTCTAGAAGACCTCTTTTTTTTTAAGGCATTTTTAAAGGCATTCCAAGTAAAGAAAGAGTGAAACATAAGCAAAATTTAATTCCTCCAACTTTCCTTTCCTACATTCCAAGAAACAATTAGTCTTCCAATTTACTTTTCAGATAAAAGAATACCTTGGTCTCAGAAAATCGAAAGACACAGTTATTACAATACTTTAATTCAAAAAAGAATTAAAAGAAAAGTTTAAACAAACCTCAAAAAACCCTGCTGGACTTTAAAGCCTTCCAAAGCAATGGCTGCTCACTGATACTTGGGAAGGGACTTTTGTTCAATAGCTTTATAAAAATATTATGATTCACTCAATTATTTCAAGTAGTTCCTAGAAGAGAAAAATGCAGAAGGTACAAACTGATTCTTCTTTCTCTTCACAATGAATTTCAACATGTTTGATCTTCTTATACTTTTATTCGCTGTCAAAGTATCAAATAAAATTACAGTGACCCCATTACTAATTTGATCCAAGAAAAATTTCTCACTATAGAAAAAACAGAATTGTTCAATGAGAACCATAACACTTGTAGGTTTATTTTTTCTTTTTTCAACTTTCCAGTTTTTGTGGTCTTTTGAAATCAAAACACTTTCTCTCAAAGAACCAACAGAGTAATTTATCTTCTCCGTATATTTTCCTAGTTCTCTCAACTATTAAAATAGACTTTGTTATTAACAATTAATATATCTTAAGCTCACTATGCTCAAAAAAAGAATTTATTATTCTCCCTCCCCCCACCCCCCTTTATGTTCACTACTCTTGAAGAGAGCTAACTGACCCTTCCAGTTCCTCAGGCTTGCAACCCAGGAATTAAGGCTTGCTGATTTCACCATTTTGATGTCTCTGACATGCTCTGACACAGGAAGCACTCCAGTGATTATGACTTCTTGCTTTAATTATTGCAATAGTTTGCTGCTCAGTCTCCTCCATTTCAATCAATTCCTCATTGGGCTATTATTGTTGTTCAATCCCATCTGACAGGTTGGGACTCCATGAATAATAGTACATCAGACCTTTGTACCTTCTTCTATCCCCAAATCTGTCAAATTCGTGTTTACTGTTTCCATGACACTCTCTATCTACTTGTTTATCATCCCCTTTTCCTTTTGCCTTTAATCTTTCCCAATATCAGGGAATTTTCCCAATGAGTCCTGTCTTCTCATTATTTTCCCCAAGTATCTAAGCATCAGTTTTTAGTGTTTGACCTTCCAGTGAATATCTTGAATTACTTTCTTTAATTATTGACAGATTTTATCTCCTTACTGCACAAAGGATTCTCAAAAGCTTTCTTCAGCGCTACAATTCAAAAATAGTGATTTTGTAGTGCTCAGCTTTTCTTATAATCTAATTTTCACAGCCATATATTGCTCCTGGAAAAACCATAACTTTGACTATACAGACCTTTGGAGGCAAAGAGATATCTAAACTTTTTTTTTAGTATGCTCTCCAAATTTACCATAGATTTCCTTTCAAGGAGCAAGTATCTTAATTCCATGATTACAGACACCATCTCCCGTGTTTTTTTTTTAATCTGAGAACATAAAACCTGACCACAATTTCATTTCTTCTCCCTTAGTTAGCTAAGAAGTGATGAAACCAGTTCTCAAGGTCTTAGGATTGTTGTTGTTGTTGTTGTTACTGCTATTGTTTTGAAACTTTGGATCAACTTTTGCATTAATCATTAAGCTACTAAATTGATATTTTTAAAAAAGCAGATCCAATTATGTTGCATCTTAGTAGATTTCTATTGCCTCAAAGCCTTTCATAAATTAAGCCCCTTCTATCTTTCCAGTCTTCTTATATCTTACTTTTTTCATGTGTTCTTTAAAACATTGGCTTTCTGGCTATTCCATGATCAAAACACTCCATCCATCAGCTCTCAGCATTTTCTCTGACTGTTTCACATGCCTGCAACATTGTTCTCTCTCTATTTTCCTACTGCCTTCCATTTCTTCTTCTAAGTTCAAATTCAAATTCTACCTCCTACCAGAAGCCTTCCTTAATCTTCAATTCCAGTCCTTAAGCTCTTTTTGTAATTATTTCTTATTTCTTCTCTCTGTAGCTTACTTTGTAAATATTATTTGTATATAGTCTCCACCATTAGATTGTCCTTGAAGATAAGTACTATTCTTTGTCTTTTTGGTATCCTTGGTGCTTAGCAAAATACTTAGCATATAGTAGATGCTTAATAAATGTTTATTTGTTAATTCATTATTCAGAAAATTTTCAAAAAATAAAGAGAAAAGAAATTGTTATTTTCTACTTTTGTGCATTCATGGTTGTTTATATGAGACTTACACAAAAATAAATCTGGTCATAAAATCTTTCAGAGAAGCTACCCAAGTGTTTAAAAAATAGAAGCCCCAAAAGGAGATATGAAATAGTGCCCATTTCACAAGGCTTTTTTGGAAGATTTCATAAAGGATCTTAAAAGAGAGTAAGTAGAAAAATGAGGAAAAGAAATGAGATCTTTGCAAGAATGGATGGGAAGAGCATATAACTCCCTACAAAATAGATTTGAAAAAAGATACCAATTCTTTGAAAAACAAAATCTGTGAAATGGAAAAAATGTGATGAACAAAATTATTCAATTGGCCAAATATAAAACAAGCTAAAAAAGGTAACTGAAGAAAGTAATACCCTAAAAATTAGAATTGAACAAATGGAAGTATATGACTCAATAAAATTTCAAAAATAGTCAAAACCAAAAAAAAAAGAAAAAAAAAGAAAGAAAGAAAGAAAGAAAAAATAAAAGAAAATATGAAATATCTCCTTAAAAAAACAGCTTACCTGGAAAATAGATCTAGGAGAGACAATCTAAGGATTATTATACTTCCTGAAAGCCATGATGAAAAAAAGAAAGAAAAGTACCTACACATTATCTCACAGGAAAGCTTAAAGGAAAACTGCTCTTATGTCTTAGAACCAGAAGGTAAAATAGCCATTGAAAGAATTCACCAATCACCTCCTGAAAGAGACCTCAAGATAAAAACTATAAGGAATATTGTGGCTAAATTTCGTAACTATCACATCAAGGAAAATATATTGCAAGCAGCCAGATAGAAACAATTTAAATATGAAGGAGGCGCAATTAGGTTTACCCAGGACCTAACAGCTACCACCTTAAAGGATAGAAGGGCCTGGAATCTGAAATTCTGAAAGACAAAATAATTTGGGCTATATCCAAGAATAAACTATATAGCTAAAATGAGCATTATCTTTCAGGGAAGAAGATGGACATTCAATGATATAGGTGAGTTTCATTTATTTCTAATGTAAAGACCAGAACTAAACAAAAAATTGGATCTGCAGACACAGAACTCAAGAAAAGCATAAAAAGGTGAAAAGGAAAGAACTCTTGAGAACTATATTTCGTTATGGGTACACTTAGAGAATGGGGTATAATTTGATTTTTTTTTTGGTAATATGAAAAAGAAACTACAGGTGGAAATGGGATCATACAGGAAGAAGAGGAAAAAGGAAGTAAAATAAGGGAAATTACATCTCACAAAGAGGCAAAGAAGGCCTATTATAATTGAGGGGGGAAAGAAAGGGGGATTAGCATTGTATGACTCTTACTCTCATCAGATTTGGGTCAAAGAGAGAATTTCAGATATATTTAATTTCAGAGAGAAATTTGTCTCACTGTATAGGAAAGTGGGAGAGGAAAGAGGAAAAGAAAGGGAAAAATCAATAGAAGGGAATACAGAAGTAGTAGGAATATGATGCAAAAAGGGGTAGGAGCTCTAAGAGAGAAGGTTTGTTTGAGGGAGGTGGTCATCAGAAACAATAGACCAAAAATTGATTGGAAATTAAATAATCAAATCCTAAAGAATGAATGGGTGAAACAACAAATCATAGATACAATCAACAACGTCATCCAATAGAATAACAATAATGAGACAACATACAAAAACTTGAGAGATGCAGCTAAAGTGTTTATTAAGGGAAATTTTATATCTCTAGATATTTACTTGCATAAAATAGAGAAAGAAAAGATCAGTTAATTGGGCTTATAACTAAAAAGGCTTGAAAAAGAGCAAATTAAAAACCCTGAACTAAATACCAAATTTGAAATTCTGAAAATAATAATTAATAAAATTGATAATAAGAAAACTATTGAATTAATAAATAAAATTATGATTTGGTTTTATGAAAAAAACAATAAAATAGATAAACCTTTAGTTAATTTCATTAGAAAAAAGAAAATCAAACTGTTACTTTCAAAAATGAAAAGGGAGAACTTTCCAACAATGAAGAGGAAATCAGAGCAATAATTAGGAGTTTTTTGCCCAACTATATGCCAATAAATTTGATACTCTAAGTGAAATGGAGAAATACCTACAAAGATATAGATTGCCCAGCTTAACAGAAAAGGAAATAAATTATTTAAATCGTCCCATTTTGGAAAAAGAAATAGAGCAAGCTAATAATCAATACCCTAAGGACAATATCCCCAGGGCCAAATGGATTTACATGTGAATTCTATCAAACATTCAAAGAACAATTATTTCCAATACTATATAAACTATTGAAAAAAATAGGGAAAGGAGGAGTCCTACCAAATTCCTTTTATGATGCAGACATGGTACTGATACCTAAATCAGATAGGACAAAAACAGAGAAAGAATTCTTTATCTCTCTCTCTCTTTCTCTCTCTCTCTCTCTCTCTCTCTCTCTCTCTTTCTCTCTCTCTCTCTCTCTTCTCTCTCTCTCTCTCTCTCTCTCTCTCATTTTTCTTGAGTGGAAGATCTATGTTTTCTTTCACAACTTAACTGTTATAGAATTTTTTCCATGACATCAGAGTGGATTTCTTAACTGTGAGTGAGGATAAGGGAGAGAATCTAGAACTCAAAAGTCTTAAAACAAATGTAAAATAATTGTTTTAAATGTAACTGGGAAAAATATTGAATAAGCAAAATAAATTGACCAAAAAAAGATCAAATTTTCTGTTTAGCTCTGACATTTTGCTCAAAAATATTTGAAAATCCCCTATATCATTGAATGTCCATCTTTTCTTCCAAAAGATAATGCTTAATTTTGCTGGATACTTGATTCTTGGTGACAGTCCAACTTCCTTTGACCTCCTACATATCATATTCCAGGCCCTTTGGTCCTTTAAAATTAAAGCCACTAGCTCCTGTGTAATTCTGATTGTGGCTCTTTGATATTTAAATTGTTTCTTTCTGCTTGCTTGCAATATTTCTCCTTGATCTGATAATTCTGGAATTTAGCTACAATATTTCCTTGAGTTTTCATTTTGAGGTCTATTTCAGGAAATAGTCACTAGATTCTTTCAATGCTTATTTTACCTCTGGTTCTAGGGCATTAGGGAAATTGTTTTCTTTGATTATTTCTTGAAAGATGTTGTCTAAGCTCTTTTTTTCTTTGTGTTTTTCAAGTACTCCAATAATTCTTAGATTGTCTCTTCTGGATTTTTTTCCAGATCAGTTATTCAGTTATTTTTCTGATGAGGTATTTTATATTCTCTTGTTTTTTAATTTTTTTTGTTTTGTTTAACTTATTCTTGTTGTCTCATTTGTTTTATTCCATTTGTTCAATTCTAATTTTTAGTGAATTATTTTCTTCAGTTAGCTTTTTTATCTCCTTTTGCATTTGGTCAATTGAATTGTTCAAGGAGTTGTTTTGTCCATTGGATTTTTTTTTCCATTTCACCAATTCTATTTTTAGGGAATTGTTCTCCTTTTCTATTTGACCAATTCTGTTTTCAAGAAGTAGTTTTTGTTCAGACGATTTTTGTGTTTCTTTTTCCAGAGCTCTCATTTTCTTTCTCCATTTTTCTTCTCTCTTTTAAGATCCTTTGTGATTTCTTCCAAGAGAGCTTTTTGTGTTGGAGAACATATCATCTTTTGCAGCTTCATCTAGAGATGTTCTGCTTTTAGTTTGAAGTCTGTTTTTCTCTGTCTCTATAAAAGCTATTTATGGTCAGAGTTCTTTTTGCTTTTGCTCATTTTTTTAAGGTTGAGGTCTGCTCTCAGTACAAAGGGGAGATTATCTCAAACTTCCTCTACAGGCAATAGTGGCTTCATGCTGTCCAGAGGCTGGTGCTGGCTTTCTTCACTTGCTAGATGAGCATGGCCAAGTCTCATGTTATGTTATGGTTTCAGAGCTCACTATTTCCCTACTACAGTTGAATTGGAGGTCACACAGCTAAACTGCTGAATCACTGGCTTCTGAACCAGGACAGAGCAGACAATGATGCTATATTTTGTCCATAATCTTCCCATGTAGATTTCCCTGATGCAAGGACAGAAAAAGAGCTACACCTGTATTCCGCCACCTCCCCCTGTACCTAATTGAAACAGACATTTTCTGAAGTTCTTCCAAAATATCTCCTGCTAGGAATTTGTTACACTCTAAATATTTGTGGATTCTGTCAGTTCAAAACCCATTCAGAAACTTGATCTGGTATTTATCTTAAAGAAGCCAGGAAAAACTCAGACAAAGACCTGTCTGCTCTCTGCCTTCTTATCTAACTATTCTTGATAACAATTAGGAACTATATTTAAAGAGCTATAAAATTGTGAACAATCTTTAATCCACCAATATCACTATTAGGTCTGCATTCCCAAGAAGTCAAAGGAAAAAGAAAAAGTACTTTTTTGTACAAAAATATTTATAGCAACTCTTTTTGTTTTGGAAAAGAATTGGAAATTGAGGGGATATCTATCAATTGGGGAATGGCTAAACAACTCAAATTATATGATTGTGATGAAATACTATTGTATATGTAAGAAATTACTGCACAATTTTTTCCAACAAAAAACAGGAAAAAACAATATGAACTTAAAAATGAAGTGTGTCGATTCAGAACATTATCGTTTATAGTGACAACAATATTAAACTAACTCCCAAGATAACTTGCTAGCATTTGGCTGCTGTACTTACTTCAGTTTCTTGGAGCCACAGGTGAGAGTTAGATGAATCATGTGAAAACTAAGAGAGTAAGAGCACCTTGGAAAAGGATTCAGCAAATCCTCATCTCAGATGTGCTATTGAGAATGAAGCTGATATCTTTATGCAAATTTGCCTCACTTTAATCCAATACATGATCAAGTCAAGATGTCACCGATGATATTAATGGTACTTTTGGACAACAAAGGAAAAACAATGACAGCAGCCATATTGTATAAATAGACAATTTTAAAATATTTGGCAAATCTGATCAATAGCATGATCCAAAACAATTCTGAAAAGGTCATTATGAGAAAAAACTATTCACTTCCAGAGTGAGACAACTGATGAATTCTGGATGGAAATGGAAACATAATTTTCTCACTTCATTTCTCTTGCCTTTTTTGCAACATGGATTATATGAAAACATTTTATATGATTTTACTTATATAACCAATAACATAGCGTTTACCTTCCTTGTGATTGTTGGAGGGCCTGGAACAAAGACAAAAAATTAGCAACTGCATTTTAAAAGAAGGTTTAAGTAAAATAATAATGGATTTTTTTATTTTTGAAAAATAAGCAAAAATGAGGAGAGGAAAAAAAAAGAAACTTTGATCTAAGTAATGAATTTCTTGAGAAATTGTATCAAGAGAAAAATAGGATATGTTCATTTAAAGGAAATAATGTGATAATATATTTTTTTAATTCAATATCACCAATTCTTTAAAAGAAGTTCTATGTGAATTTGCATATGTTCTTTAATCTTCTATTAAAAATATAATCTTATTTTTAGTCATTTTGTCCTAGTTTTCAGGTAATTCATAGTTTTTAAACTTCAGTAGTTAATTTTTTCAACTACCTAATAAAATACTTTGCAACTTTTCAATGAGTTTTGCTCTTTATTTTTGTATTGCTTTATTGTAATGATTCTATAATATATAAGTATTTTTGAAAATGTATAAAATAATTTTGGGAAGTATACACTGAATTGAAACTATAAATAATCAATAAGACAAATTAATAAGTGATATTTATTTATTTGTTTATTTATTGTTCAACTAGATAGTAAAGTGGTTAGAATGCCAGACCTGGAGTCAGGAAAATCTGAGTGTAAATCTAGCTCTTGACATGTATTAGCTATGGTTTTTGCTGTGTGTGAGACCTGGACAAGTTATTTAATTTTATTTGCCTAGCCTTCCTCATATGAAAAATGACTTGGAGGAAAAAAAAAAAAAAACACTCCAATATCTTTTCCAAGGAAAACCCAAGTGGAGTCACAAAGAGTCAGATAGAACCAAAATGCCTGAAAAACAATAGTAATTTCTTGAAGAAAATCAGAGCACTCGTAATATGTAATATAGAATACTAGTATATTTAAACTAAAGGTTCTATTTTATTTCAATGTTATCACAAAAAATGTTTTACGCAAACAAAATTTTGGAGGGGTTTACTTATATAGAACATAACCATTAAGTTTTTTAAAATGTCAATAATCAGTGTATTTTTTGTTGCATTTATTGACACAAGATGAATTTGAGCTATATTTTCTTCCAGTGGTACAGTTCCCAAGTCATTCATATCCTCTTTTTTGGATTTTTTTACTTATCTCTCACTAAATTCTTAATAGAGAAAACATTCAGAATACTGATCAAATTCTCATAAATTTCATGACATATAAATCCTGACTCATTTTTATTCTTCTCTCTCACTGACCACTCTTTTCTTTTCTTTTTTTTTTTTAATTTTTATTTAATAATTACTTTATATTGACAGAATCCATGCCAGGGTAATTTTTTTTTACAACATTATCCCTTGCACTCATTTCTGTTCCGATTTTTTTCTCCTCCCTCCCTCCACCCCCTCCCCTAGATGGCAAGCAGTCCTTTATATGTTGGATATATTGCAGTATATCCTAGATACAATATATGTTTGCAGAACCGAACAGTTCTCTTGTTGCATAGGGAGAATTGGATTCAGAAGGTATAAATAACCCGGGAAGAAAAACAAAAATGCAGATAGTTCACATTCGTTTCCCAGTGTTCTTTCTTTCAGTGTAGCTGCTTTTGTCCGTCATTTATCAATTGAAACTCAGTTAGGTCTCTTTGTCAAAGAAATCTACTTCCATCAAAATATGTCCTCATACAATATCGTTGTCGATCACTGACCACTCTTGATACATAACCAGTTAGTTATACATTTCACTCATTTATAACCTCATCTTAAGTAACCCCTTTACAGTAACTTTGGATGCTACCATTGTGACTTTAAGAAGGCACATAAAATCTTGTATGACAGTTCACTGTCATAAATTTTGAAGAAGTCTCTGATGAACTGAGAAAGAACTAAAATAATCCTTTTCCTGAAAGAAAGAAAAAAACTTCTTATCATTAGTTGTCATAGAGAAAAAGTCTTAGGAAGACTGACAGTTAGCTCTCATTAGAGAAAGAACCTGTTAGAAAATTGGAAAGTTACCTATCATCACTGAGAATCTCTGAAGAGACACTTTTTGGCAACTAAACTTAATTGCTATTCTGGAGATCAACCAAGTGAATTTCCCTGCCTTCTATTCCAAATGAAAACTCAACTGAGTTAGTAATTATTTTGTGGAGATAGCATTGAGAAAAGGACTGAATTATTGGAACTTTTCCTCAGTACTTTGGAGGAATCAACATATCTAATATGGAGGAAAATTTTAGTTTGAAATTTCTTTTTGCTCTTTTCCCCATCGCTAGAACACAGAGATGACTAGTTTTGATCTTTCTCATGGTAGATACATTGTTCTGGAAGACAGCTTCTTCATATGTAAAATGAAGAAGCCCAAGGCAAATTCATAAGTGCTTCCCAGCTCTTCATTTGTGATTTTTTTCATTTATGATTCAAGGATTCTATGATGCTTCAGCCTATACATTTTTATAATTTTTTATTAATAACATTTACACTTAACAATTTCTTTTTTAAAACTGAAATGTGTCTATGTTAAAAGATTCGGAACTTTAGATTGATAGAGGAATGTTAGTTTATCTGAAAAAAAAAAAAAAAAGGTTTGGAGCTAATTACTTAGTATCGTTCATACTGGCTAGGATAATTTCTATCCACACCTATAAAATTTCTTTTGGGTTCAGTGAGTAAATTAATAGGGTGATGAGTAAATAATTGTCTGATAATTGGAGTTTAGATGCATTTGTCCTCAAGATATGATAGAAGTACATAGCTTAAATCATAATTCTCTCCCAGTGGAACTATGACATGTGGGCACCCCTCTATGGATTCTCTACAAAGGGATCTTCTAGCAATTCTGACACAATTATTTAATAATATTATTTTAAAATACATTATAAACTTAATTTTCACTATCTTCAAATATATTATTTTCCCTTATTTGTACCCAAACCATAATAATTATTTGAAATTGACTAGTTTGTAGAAATGGAAAATAACATTTTATCCTCTTCCCCAATAAAATTCAAAGTTAATTCAAAGTTAAGAATCTTTATTATATTAAATAAATTGAATTGATGCCTGTGTCATTAAAATATTGTTGCTCTCATTAAAATGAAACAAATCAAAAATGCCATTAGAGTATTAATTTTTTTTTAAAAATCCTATAATTATGTGGCTAGTAAACATATACATAGGCGTCAGTGTGGAAATTAAGGTGAAAGACAGTATCAAGTGACAGTGATATAACATAAATATTAAAATATAAAAAAGAGGTATATATATTTTTGGTGATGACATAGGTCAGTTAGAGAGAGGTTTAGGTCAATATACATACATAGAGCTAAATCTCACAAACTTTTGAAAACCCTTAATAGTCACTACTGAATTCTTAATATAACTTATTTTTTTTAAATAGAAGGTTTGATCTTTGAAATTTAATCTATTGATGGGAAAGTAATTTTATTTTGCAATCTAAAAGCAAAGACAATTTGTTAAGAAATAAAATGAGAGATTCTTATAGTGCTCACAAAAGCACAAAGCTTCAAACATTTCTATGAATGTGTTGTGTTGAACACATTGAAAAGTAAGGAAGAAAATTTAGATTAGTTTACATGCTGTGTGTTTGTATACACACATACAAATGCATCCATATACACATGTATAATCACACATTCATACATATATGTATATATGTGTAAATCAAGATTTTTGGAATTCTCCCAAAATTATCTTTATTTCTTAAGAACTTTTTTTTAATGTATTAAAACCATTTTTATCTTCAATGGACTTCAAATTAATTGAAATAACCTAATTCCAATATATTGGACAAATTTGTATATAAATCATCTGAAAAGACTTGGTACACTAAGATTTTGTGGACATCTTTTATAAGGGAAAATTATAAGGTATTTCCTTTATTGAGTCACTTAAAATAAGGTTTTTAAAACACTAAGTACTATTTATCATCCTATATAATTTCTAATATCGATATTTGTCAAATCTTAAGAAACTAAACGGTCCCTCTCTTCACATTGATTTAGTCTTTTTGATTACTAGATAGATAATGCACAATATAAGGGAATTAACTCTCAATTCTTATAGGCTAATAGTTTAAATATGTTTGGTTGTTATAATGGGGGGAAAAATACGAAGAAAAGTGAATATATATGTATATATATAAGCTCATAGACACACATATACATATAAATATCACCCCAAAAGTTACTGTTTTCTAGATTATTTCATCTTGGCTCTGACAGCATCAACTTTTATCTAGTCTAATAAAAAAAATCAATTTTCCTTGCAGTAGAAAGTTAATTAAGTATGTTGGTATTAAATAGATTCTTTATTGAGCTTCATTTAACTAGAAGTCTAAAAAAATGGTGACTGTGTAGATGCCAATTCCAATGTTAAAATTATAACATAATAATAAAACATTTAGATTACTATATAAAATATGAAAAACACTTTCCTCAAAATTCTTAACTAGAGTTTTACATGAAAATATAAAATAAATCTATCAAAAATAATGTTAACTTGTATAATTTTTCTAGTAAAAAATATTTTTCCTGTAGAAAATTTAGATTTAAAGATTTTTTGAGATAAATGAGAGAGGGGAAGCATGAACAGGGAGAAGGAAAAGAAGAGGGAGGGAGAGATAAATTTGTTTCAGTTGACTAATGTTTATAGAAACATTACAAAGAATTCAGAAAAAAAGACTTTGTTGAAGAAAAAGACTTCTATGAGAAAGTCAAAGAAGTAATCATATTTTCTTTCTTCTTTCTTCACCCTCAATTGCTATGTAACTTATTCTTTGAAGCACTTATTGTATATTCCCCTTTAATTAATAGAGTTGGAAAAGATCTTAGAAATAATTTGGAATCAAGTCTAATATCTTGATTTGAGATGAAGAAATTAAACAGCACAGTGAATATAAAGATATAGATAGTTATTGGACATGTTCAATTATTTCTCTTTAGTCTTGTGTATGGCTCTCTTTCAACAAACTTTCCTTAAACAACCTTTTCAAACAGTAAAAACAGCATAATCATTGGTATATATTTGAACAAATTGAGATACCAAATTTAGAGGTTAGCTGAAAATTTGATTAAGTAAGTCAAATCAGTTGAAAAAGCCTAGCATTTTCCCAATAGCACCATCTTGTTGCTTGTCAGAACGTAACTGTTGGTCAACCAGGATCATGTTCCTATCCTGATGAGATGTTTTTCATGAGAACTTATCAACATGTAAAATATAATTCCTTTATATTCCTTTATATATAAAGCATAGTAATTTATGTATACAAGAACTCCATTTTTATTGATTATTTAAATATAACCATATTAGCAATCAATAGTTACATGAAAATGTGAGAAAACACAAATTGGGGAAAGAGGATGGGCAGCAGGGGAGGAAAGGGAAGGAGCTGGATCTCATTTTTAGGCTACATAAATTGCTATTAAGAAATTGCTTACCATGGCCCTGATATAGGAGAAATTGCTTACCAAAATCCTGAAAGAGCATGAGTTTAAGAATTTCATAAATAAGAGAAGGTTGTGACACTTGGGTAAGTTATTTTTTTTGCTCTGGTGAATATTCCACTTGACAAAAGAACCTGTACTCTTGATAATTATTATGTATTTCTTCCAAATAGTATGTCTTCTGTTTTGTCTGTAACTGCATTCTTTCAAATCATACTCATTTTCACCACTCACAAAAATCAAAGGTGTGAATGAAATTACAAAATATATGCTCAACACAAAATACATTATTAATATGATTTATTTTGTCATTTTAAAATGTCATTAAAGGAGAATATACTTCATTCCAAAAATAGTCAAGTTAATGAACTAAAGTTTTGATATTATTTCATTCTGGAAGAGTTTCATCACTGTCAAATTTTCCAGGAGGGATCTAGTAATGAACCTTATACAAATTAAAGAGCATGGCTATGTAACTTTATCAGTATTGAGATTTCAAAACTTTGAAACTCTGTCAACTAATGCAAAAGAAAAATTTGCTTGTTACTTAAAGTCTTTAGAGTTGGTATGGAATATTTAGGACAAAAAATAATTTGACCAATTATACAGAGTATAGAGGTCGAGACAGTACTTGAGCCCAGGTCTTGAAGATTCCAAGGCTGACAGTCTACCACAAATCTAGGGTGCCTCTTGAACATGTAGATGGAAAATTATAAAAATATTCATATAACTCAAAAAAATTCTACAGAACTTTTACAAAATAGAAACTCTTATTTTTGTTGTTGTTTTTAGGAAAATATATTTCAAAGCTGGCTTAACAGCCAGAATATCAGTTTGATATAAATACAAAGGCATACATTCATATATGAATAAAACACACACATATATTTATACATATACATAGCACACATACATGCATACATATACACAGAGGCAAAACTATATTCATATATGTGTAGAACACATATTACACAATATGCATAGCCTTGGGTATGTATGCAAATGTTAATTTTCAGAAATGCATTCTCTTTCTTTATCTGCCTCTATCTCTATACACATTCATACTATACTTATAATATGCATGTACACAAAGACATAACATTCTTTATAGGAATGCACTTCTGACAACAAATGCTATTCAACATGGATTATTCATGTTATGGAGTTCTGGTCATTTATTCACATGAGACTTTCTTTTTTGACTTAAATGAAATTGCATGTGATACATTTTGAAACTAATATAGAAACTCTCAAAACTCTAATAGATTTTTTTCTTCTCATATTACATGTAATATATGTACTTTTCCCTATAGAAATTATGCCTCAATTCAAGAGAAGATATTGCACAAGGAATCACATTTTATCTACAAGGTTATTAACAGTTGAATCCTGCACCAGTACAATAAAGTGTATAATGGGAAAGTGAATAGGTCTTTAACTATAGCAATGCTGCTGAGAAATGTAATACTTAGAATAATTACCTTGGAAAGAGAATTCCATTAAAGTCATAGGAGGCATGTTGCCTGCCTTTTCAGTAACTGATAATCTCAGTTTTCAATGTGTAAACTTTCCAAAACTATAATTTGATGTCAGTAATTAATCATTGAAATGCTATTTCTTATAAAAACAAGACTTTCAAGAAATTGATGAATTTTATAATCCACTTTTCTTATCAGAAAAAGTTCCTCATTCTTTCACTTGTAGCTGCAATTTATCATACTGTAAAAGTTTCTTTTTCTCTCTTTTTTGAATTATACTTCTCCACTTAAAGATTCTCGATAGCAATTTTAAAAAAAATGTGTTGCTTATTATGGACTTCTAGAGCAAATTTTAAATCCTATCTGACCATAAATTTCAATCCTCATTTCTGTTTTATATAATTAGGGACATTTTCATTTGCCTGAATTTCATGAATATTTAAAAAGATACCAAGATTTTATGAACATTGATATAATAAAGACTCAAATAAAGTGTAATTTCATTTTTTTTTCCTTTTAAACAGGTATTGTGGAAATCTTTAGAAAAATTAGGACAATTTTTGAAAAAATAAAAGAAATCAAATAATAAATACACACTAAGCTGCTTTAAGTTTTACAAAGTACTTTACATGCATTATTTCAATTTATTCTTACAACAATCCTTGAGGTAGTTTCACATTTGTAGATGAATTCAAATAACATGACTGGGATTATACAGCTAGAAATTATCTGAGGAGAGATTTAAACATAGAACATTCTGATTCAGGATGCAGCACTCTATCTACTGCTCTCCATAATAATATTACTAACACTTCAGAATTTAAGGCAGCTCAACCTACATAAAAAGAATTGAAGCTCAGATGGATAATTCTGATAGCAACATGGTCTTTTATGACTTCAATGTAAATTTTCTTGAAAATAGAATTAGTACTACAAAATCAAAGCATCTCTGAATAAGACTGAACTCGAACTATTTAATAAATCAATCAAACAATTAACAAACAGTATCTTTTAAGTATTTATTCTGTGTACTACATTGTCTGATTCATTTAAAAACAGCCTTTTGCAACACTTGTAACAAATGTTAGAATCCCATGAAAAATCAAATCAATACTTGCTGATACTGGATATCATTTCTGTTTTGGGATAGCTCCAATTGTCAGGAAGTTAGTTTTGTTTATGATTACAAAATCATAATTACATAAATCAAATACACAAGTATTTGCATGTTTGTTGTTATTGTTGTCATTTTTAGATCAAACTTGAATTTCTTTTTATAATTTTTACTTATTACTACTCTGTGGGACATTACAGAACATTTCTAATCCTTTTTGCAAATTGACAGACTTTTTACACATTAAAAACATGTCTGTATCTAAACTCACTAGGTAGTTTAGGATTGTAATTAGAAAGAAAGGAGACACTCAGAGTCTATATTAACAGTAAACAAAAGGAGATTTACTTAGTCATAGCTGGGAAAGGATATTCCCTAAGGCTATAAAGCTAATTCTCTACATTTATTCAGCTGCATATAGCTCCCAGTTCCTGAATTGCCTGTGGTGGACCTTAGAGAAAGCATGCAGAACTTGTAAAAACTCCTTATGTCTTTTTCATTCTCATGCAATCAAGAACTAATGTCTGTCAATGATGATTAGGGATTCTACTCCTCTGAGTAACTGAATCCCAAGAATTCAATATTATAAGAAAAAGAAATAGCCAACATGACAGAAAACTGGTAGGTATGTGATACCACAGAAACTAAGGCAAGCAGAGATTGGTTTTTAATCTTTAATGTGGAGTTTAAGCTAGCTGACCACATGGGACTCTTGTCCAAATCATTTGGTGTAGATAAACCAAGGCAGGGAACTTATATAGGGTTTTAGCTAACTAAGGTTTGCAAACAGAATACGTAACCTGAGTATACAATCCTATAGGGGATATAGAGACCGATAAGGGGGGAAAGGACACTGGAAGGACAGACAAGCTATAATTGTAGGAAAGGATCATAATTTAATCCTGACAGGATAGGGGGTTAAGATAAGAAGGTCAAGGGCAGGAGACAGCAAGGAGAGGGGCAATACTCAAAAGGAGAGGGAATTATCCTAGCAAGGATTGAGATAATGCATCTGGATTTTATGACACAATGGTAAGTAAAGTTGGTTTTTCCTGGGTTCTTTTTTAAATTCAATTTCCAGTTGATAGCAAGGAAGGAAGTGTGTGTGGGGGAGAGAGAGATGGCTCAAAATATATGTCTTCAAAGTAGTGGTTCTGTGATCAGGTTCTATAAGTACTCTCCTTTTCTAGTTAAACATCTTTACTCACATTAATATGAACTTATACAAGTAAGTTTAAGTACTTTTAGCTTTTTGATATTCCTCCTCTTAATACCCTCTAGTTCATCAATGCTATAGTTAAAATGCAAAGTAAATATTTGCTGCCTATGTGGCAAGTCACTTAATTATTTGCTCCAGTTTCCTCATCTGTAAAATGAACTGGAGACAGAAATGACAAACTACTCCCATATCTTTTCCAAGAAAATCCCAAATGGGGACAAAAAAGACACATGACTGATATAACTAAACAAGGTTCCTCTATATATTTGCAACATACCATAATTTTACATTGAAAGTATCTCATGAAATACATCTGCAAACTTTCTCATCCTAAAATACAAAGGCTATTCTTTCTCTCCATTATATCATTACTCCTTTCATTCATAGAAGAGTTTGAATTCATTCTTTTAACCCCTTTTTTCCCAAAAAATATATTTTAAGATTTTCTTTTTTCATCACAGAACATCTCAAATCCCACATCAAAAAAAGGTCAAAGCATACATGATTTAAGCATAAAGGGTGATACAATACACAAATTAGAAGAGCAAGGGATAGTTTACCTATCAGTTTTTGGAGAAAGAAGGAATTTATGGCCAAAGAAGGACTAGAGAACATTATAAAATATAAAATGAATAATTTTAATTATATTAAATTAAAAAGGGGTTGCACAAATAAAATAAATGCACCCAAAACTAGAAGGGAAGCAGAAAGTTGAAGAACAAAATATGCAGCCAATGATTCTGATAAAGGCCTCATTTCTAAAATGTATAGAGAACTGGCTCAAATTTATAAGAATACAAATCAGTTCTCAATTGATAAATGGTCAAAGGATATTAACAGTCAATTTTCAGATGAAGAAATTCAAATTATAGTCATATGAAAAAGTCTAAATCACTATTTATTGGAGAAATGCAAATTAAGACAACACTGAGGTATAACTACATACTTCTTAGATTGAGTAAGATGACAGAAAAAGATAATGATAAATGTTGGTGAGGACATGGGAAAACTGGGACACTAATGCATTTTAGTGACATTTGAACTGATTCAGCCATTCTAGGGAGTAATATAGAACTGTGCTGTCAAACTGTGCATACCTTTGATCCAGCACTGCTATTTCTATGTCTGTAACCCAAAGAGATAATAAAAGAAGGAAAGGACTCACATGTGCAAACATTATATAGTAGCAGCTTTTTTTGTTATGGCAAGAAATTAGAAAATGAGTAGGTGGGTATAGAGGGCCACAGGTGATGGAGGAACTCTGGGTAAAGTGTAAAACCTTCTGCCAAGAGGGAACCTGCTGATAATGTCTGATTTGGCTCCCCACTTCCCTTTGCTGTTCTCACCCTTCCTGAGAAGTCAAGGAGGGTGTGAACACATGTGTTCTACTTGAAACAAGGGATACTTCCAATAAGAGGCATTTACATATCAATAGCAAGATGCTCATAAGCAAGTTAACACTGGCGCAGTGTGATGTGATGATAGTTGGCACATGCTTAGTGCCCTGTAATGATGTAATCATACTGAGGTGTTTAAGGGATGAGAGGACTGGAAATAAAGACAAGAGATCTTTGACCATCCTGGTGGCTCTCCTGCCTACTTCACTCCTGCACTAAGACAAAGACTGGTCCCAAAATCCTCCAGAGAGTTAGTCCAGACACTACATTTTGGCACCCAAGGTGGGGCACGCTACATCATGGGTCACTAAATGTGGGGCCATATAAGTAAGGACCTACTCTCAGCAGCTTGGCCGACGCAATAATAAGCTCAATGGAGAAATCCCTGTGACCCAGAAATAGGAGAGTACAAAAATAGACAAATGGCAAAAACTTTCGTTTTGCAGCTGAAATGGGGCAAGTACTAAGAAAAGAGCCTCCCCCACCCTGAGGGGAGTGTGTAGCATGCAGAGTTAGGTTAATAAAGAAGCAAGGTTTGTGGGTAACTCAGAAGCAGATCACTGGGCTCTTAAATATATTAGAGTGCATGTCTCCTTGTCTCTCTAAAGAAGAAAAATTAGAGCCAGAGATGTGGAAAATACTGAGAGAGCAACTAATTTGAGTTGAATTATGATTCAATTCCTGAGGAAACATTTCTTATGTACAATGTAATACAATTGGCTTTAAAGAATACCACTAGTTCTAAAATAAGGAAATATTTTAATGTGGACACCCAGGCAAGGAAATGTGAGGAGAAAGAGCAGGAGGGGGAAGGTACTGACAACACAGCTGAAAGGAATCCAGAGTTGAACAAGAAAGGAATTAAGTACTTGAAGGACAGTGCTGATGACCTTAAGGGGTATGGTGCTTCTCAGTTTCGCAGCTCAGTTTCACTTCTGCTTATACCCAAGCAGGCACCCTTAAGATCATTCCTCATCTCCTGACCCTCCTCCTTCAACTTCTCCTTGTGGGCAAGAGAAGGAACAGTGGGTGGAGCCGTGACACCATCAGCACTTTCCATGCAGCAGCTTTGCTCACCCCCTATGTCACCATTACAAGAATCATTAATTAAAGGTAAGGAGAAAAGACTAGATATACATGGTTTGAGATAGAAATGTACCCTGTGATTGAAGAACTTGATTTTTCAGGTCAAGCCAGAAGATATTCTTGTTTTAATTTGGAAATTATCAAAGATTTTAAAAAGGCTTACACTCTTAATGGGTCTACATCGTCTTATGTTAAGATACAATTAGAGAATTTGGCTTATAAAATTTTAACCCCTAATGATTAGAAATCTATAGCAAGGACATATTTAGAACCTGGACAAAACTTGTTGTGGCTTTCTAAGTATAATGAACTCTATAGAATATAAACCCAATAAAATAGGCAAGGTGGAGTTAATATTCCAGTCACCATTGACCAACTAGCAGGTATAGGTCATTATGCAGACATTCTAGCGCAGATTAATTACCCTTTGATAGCATATAAGCAAATTGCTGCTGCTGCTATCATAGGATTGGGGACCCTCCCAGAAAAGCAATATGGAGGGGAAGACATCACGAAAATAGCACAAGATCCAAATAAACCTTTTGTTGATTTTGTGGGATGTCTACAGATAGCTGTCATGAACTACTGGTGAAAATCAGGCAACAGAAATTATGGTAAGAAAACTTGCTAGAGAAAATGTTAATAAAGATTGTAGAAGAATTGTATTAGGACTAAAAAAGGATGCTCCTTTAGATGAGATCATAAGACAAATATCTTTTATGCCCAAACTAGGATACAGACTTGTTCAAGATCAGAACAAGAGAAGACAGGGTCCTTTTTGGCAAGGGACTTCCATAAAGACTCATCAATGCTTTCAATGTGGTTAAATAGGGCATCTGAAAGCTCAATGTCGGCATAAAGACAGAGTGAGAAAACGGGGTGTGAGAACAAGACTCAAAACCCCAAGTCCAAAATGCAACAGAGACTTCCACCTAGCATCAGAATGTAGATTGACTCAGAGAAACGGGAAGCGGGGCTCAGCTACAGGACTCTAGGAAAAAAAAATTGGGGACATGATGGCAGCCACTATTACACCCAGAGATCTTTAAAAGTTCAGTACTCCAACATGATCAATCAACTGAGAAGCAATCAGATGGGCGAAAGGAATTGCAATTAAGGATAATAGAATGATATGTAGCTGGAACTACTGAGATATCCCTGGAGAGATGAAAGCTGTACCTGTCTGGCCTATAGATCTCTTGCCTCCACATACAGTTGGCTTGGCCATTTCACCTCCTGAGAGTGCTTACAAAACAGTGTTCATCCATATACGGATGTGAAAAACTGGGGAATGTGTAGATAATATCCCAGTCACTAACACACGTAGATAATGTGTGACTTATCAAATAGGAGAAGTAATAGAATCAGGTTTACAGATACAGATGCCTAATAGGCAATTTGGTGATGGATTTCGACTCCCAACCACAGAATGCAGGAGTATTCTGGACTACAGCTGTTACAGCTGACCATTCTATGCTCACTATCTATATAATTGCCATACCACTGAAAGGATTGGTAAACACAGATGCAGATCATACAGTCATTAGAGGTGTCAAATGATCCATTCACTGGCCAAAGATTAAGGCAGACACCTATATATCTGGCATAGGAGGATCAATAGCAGATAAAGTTAATGCTCTACCTTTGAGATGGAAATTTGAAGATAAAATAGGAGTTTTTACTCCTTTTGTAGTTAAAAAAAAATTCCCCATCAATATGTGGGGAAGAGACATATTACAACAGTTAAGATTACAATTGAGTACTTCAGCTTTTTAAGCAGGGCTACTGTTGAAGGCCATTCAATGGAAAACTGATACACCAGTGTGGATAAAACAGTGGCCCTTAGGTAACAATAATATTCAGGCCTTATTAGATATAGTACAGGAGCAATTTGAGCAAGGATACTGTCAATCTTCTAAGTCCTTGAAATTCCCCTTCATTAGCTATAAAAAAGAAATCTGGAAAATGAAGAATATTGACTGATTTGAGAAAAGTAAATGGACAGACCCAAACTATGGGAACTCTTCAGCCTGGTTTTCCATCTCCTACTCAATTGCCTAGAGAATGGCCTCTTTGGATTAGAGATATTTAGGATTGTTTCTGTTCTATCCCTGTAGATAAGGAGGATATGAAAAGCTTTGCCTTTTCAGTGCCCAATGTTCACTTAGCTGAGCCTTACAAAAGATATGAATGAAAAGTTTTGCCACAGGGAATGAAAAATAGCCCTACTATGTGTCAAAAGTATGTGGCCACTGCTCTTCCTCCTGTAAGAAAAGTATTTCCAAAAGTTATACTGTTACATTACATGGATGATATCTTGGGGTGTGCACCTAAGGAGCAAATGTTAGAAGCATGTTTACAAAAGACCATAGAAACACTAAGGAACTACAAATTGAATATAGCTCCAAAAAAAAAAATTCAAAGGCATGCTCCTTTTCAATATTTAGGATATGAAGTGTATTCTAAGGTGCTTACAGTACAAAAGCTTTCCTTAAGAACAAAAAAACTAAACACCTTAATTAATTTTCAGAAATTGATAGGAGATATGCAGTGGATGCATTCAGTGTTAGGTTTCACTAGCTATCAATTACAACCATTATATGACATTTTAAGGGGAGAGAGTGCTTTAGACTCAACATCCCAGATTACAAAAGAAGCTCAAGAGGCTTTGAGAAAGGTTGAATTGTGTTTATCCAATGTGGTTGAAAGAGTAACTCAGAAACCTTTGGAAATACTAGTTTTTGCTATAAAATAGGCACCCACAGCAGTTCTTCGTTAAGGAGATAGTGTTATAGAGTGGGTGAACCTCTCAGCACAAAGTTTTATTCCTTACCCAGTGCTTGTGGCTAGAATTTTATTAAAGGCCATTAAGTGTAAGTACAGATATCTGGGATAAGACCTGACAAAATATACACCTTTTATACCAATGCACAAATTAATGTATGTTGTGAAACTATCCAAAAGTGGCAAATTTTATTGGCCACAGCTCCAAATTTCACACATGGGTCTCCATTAAAAATAACCCAACTATTACATAATTGGCAATGGATTCTTGAAGAAAAGTTTTTTTTTTAAATTACTCATAAAGGACCAACTATCTTTACAGATTTTACACATGGATCTACCTTAAAGATAACCCAGCTATTACATAATTGGCAATGAATTTTTGAAGAAGGGGTTTCTAAGGTTCCTCTTAAAGGACCAACTATTTTTACAAATACATTCAAACATAACATTCGTGCTGTATACTCTCATGACTTTACTATCAAGAGAGTAGTCAAAACTTCCTTCCAGTCCACTCAGCAGAATGAATTGTATGCAATCATTCTAGCTCTTACTTATTATCCAGGAGATGTAAATATAATATCTGATTTGACCTATTCAGTAGGTGTGATAAAAAGAATTTCCACAGGCCAAATGAAATTTGTAGCTTCTAATATATGTCAGCTCTTTAAGGAACTTCAAGAGCAAGTGAGAAAGCATACAGGTGAGATTTATATCTTGCATGTCCACTCTCATATTGGAATTCCAGGTCCTATTTTTTATAGGAAATTCAAAAGCAGATAGCCTTCTAACTATGTTAGCCAATAATCCTCTATTTCAGGAAGCCCAAGAATATTATTCTAAATATCATCAGGCTGCTTGAGCTTTACCTTTGCAATTTGGAATAACAAGAGAGGAAGCTAGGAGCATAGTAAAAGCCTGTACAGCTTGCCTTCCTTTCCGTGCTCCTACTCTCCCTCCAAGGAAGAACCCTAATGGTTTGAGACCCAATGAAATCTGGCAACGGGATGTGACTCATTATAAATCTTTTTGTCATCAGTCTTTTATCTATGTTGTGGTAGACACCTTTTCAGGATTTACTTTTGAAATACAAGCAGCAAAAGAGACAGCCTGAGTGGTCCCTGAATTCCTTATACAAGTATTTGCAGTTATGGATGAGCCACAAGTAATAAAAACAGATAATGGATCTGCATATACTCCTAGACATTTTGCACACTTTTGTGCACAGTATCAGATTTTACACACCACTGGAATACCCTTTAATCTTCAATGACAGGCAATAGTAGAGAGGACAAGTAGAGATATTAAGACTCTCCTCAAAAACAAAAGAAAGGGGGAGCCACAGGTAACCCCAAAGAACTTCTAAAATTAGCTCTTTGTACAATTAATTTTTTTTTTAATTTTTGACAAAGGTTCGTTGGCTTGGCAGACAGGTTTTATAACCCACCAGAAGGGCAGTGTCCACTGTGAGCAGCTCCACTATCTTTAGATAATCGTCAGGTGATGTGGAGAGACTGAGAATGTTGTGAATGGAAGGGACCAGATAGGTTAACTGCTTGGGGGAGAGGGTTTGCTTATATCTCTACAGATGGAGAAGGAATCAGATGGGTGCCAATGAGCCATATCTGCCTTGTCCATTGGAGAGAGAAAGATGGAAAAAGAGAAGACCCTTGAAATGAAGGAGAAGACCCAAGAAACATCAGGTGGTTTCATCTCTGACTTCATGTGCCAATGGAAAAGCATGACTGTTAACCCAATATGTATGGCAATTGACTCATGAACAACAAAAATTGTTAATGAAACTGTTGCAGGACTTCAAAACTCTCAGGAATCATTGGATTCCCTGATACGTGAAATAATGGACAATATATTGGTTTGGGACTATTTCTTGGTGGGTGAAGGAGGCTTTTGTGGGATTTTTATTTATATACCCTCCTTCTAGGACTTCTGGAAATTTTTTTTATCATCGCATGTTGATTCATGTTGTTTCTTACATTACTACTAGCCTGTGTTATATTACTACATGCTTGTGTAATACCTCCCATGCTGATGGATTTATGTATACCTGTTTCAACTAAAAACAAAAGAAAGCAGGGAATATAGAGGCCCACAGATAGTGGGGAAACTCTGGGCAAAGTATAAGACCCTTCAGCCCAAAGGGAATCTGCTGACAATGTCTGGTTTGGCTCCCCATCTTCCCTAAGCACTCTCACCCTTCCTGAGAAGTCATGATCATCTGTGTTCTACTTGAAGCAAGGGATACTTACAGTGAAGAGGCATTTACATATCAATAGCAAGCTGCTTATAGTTAGCATTTGCGCATTGTACCGTGGTGATATAATGCTACTAAAGTTAGCACTTGCTCAGTGTGCTGCAATGATATAATGATTCTCTAGTTGGCATATGCTCAGTGTGCTATAATGATATAATCATACTGAGGTATTTAAGAACTGAGAGGACTAGAAATAAAGACACTCCATCTTTAACCATCCTAGTGGCTCTCTTGCCTACTTCACTCCTCCACTAAGACTAAGGCTGATCCCAAGATTCTCCAGAGAGCTAGTCCAGACACTCTGGAGAGATCAGAGAACATAACTGTTTTTCAGTCTCCTTGTATCATCATCATCCTCTCATGTGAAGAGATCCATTCTATAGGTCTGAGTTAGACCTCCAGCAGCCACTAACAGGTGGCTTCCGTATAGCAACAGGTGGGCATCAATTTGAGAAACAACTGAATACGTGATGGTATATGAAAGTAATCAAATATTATTGTTCTATAAAAATGATGAACAGGCTTGTTTTTAAAAAGCCTGGAAAGATTTATATGAACTGATCCTGAGTGAAGCAAGCAGAAATGGGAAAACATTGTACATAGCAGTAGCAAGATTGTGTAAGGACTATTTATACTAGATGTGGTTCTTCTCAATTACTCAGTGATCCAAGGCAATTCCAATAAATTTTGAAAGGAAAATGCCAACTAACTATCCAGAAAGAGAACTATGGAGACACAATATAGATCAATGCATATTATTTTTACTTCTCATAGTTTTTTTCCATTTTGTACTATTTTCTCCTAACATGATTTATACAGAAATATGTATAAAATGAATGCACATTTATAACAGAAATATTTTATATGTAATTGAAGAAAATAAAAATTAGAATTAAAAAGCACATAAATAAATATATAAATATAGGTATATTTATATTGTCATATATTATGAAAATAATATATATTTATATAGTATAAAGTTTAGGTTAATTTGATTTTAAAAAGGAAAGAAGACCAAAATTCTAACATTAAAAATGAAAAGGGCAAAATTATCACTTATGAAGAGAAAATTAAAGGAATAATTAAGAACTAGTTTGCACCCAACTGTATGCCAATAAATCTGACAATGTAATAGATTAATGTTTATGAAAATATAAATTGTCCAGATTAACAAAAGAAAAATTAAAATACTTAACCTGATTTTACAAAAAAAAAATGTTAATTCCACAAGCCATCAGTGAATTTTCTAAGAAAGAATCTCCAGAGCCAGATGAATTTATGAGTGAATTACATTTAAAGAAAATGTATTCTAATTCTATATAAACTATATGGGAAAAGATGCAAAGAAAAAATCCTACCAAATTCTTTTTATGACACAAATATGGTGCTGATTCCTAAACCAGGAACAGTCAAAACAAAGAATGAACAATTATAAACTAATTTCCCTAATGAATATGAATGGAAATTTTTAAATAAAATATTAGCAAAAATATTGAAATAATGTGTCACCAGAATAATATACTATAACAAGGTAAAATTTAATTTAGAAATTCAAGGGTAGTTTAACATTAGGAAAACTATTAACATAAATGACCATATCAATAAGAAAACTAACAGAAACCATATGATTATGTCCATAGATGCAGAAAAAGCTTTTGACAAAATACAGCACCTACTCCTATTGAAAACACTGGAGAACAGAGAAATAAATGGAATTTTTTAAAAAATGTTAACTAATGTCTATCTAAAGCCATCAACAAGCATTATATATAATGGAGATAAACTAAAAGTTTTCCCAATAATTTCGGGGGTGAAGCAAAGATGTTATTTTCACCACTATTATATAATATCATATGACAAATATTTTCTTTAGTAATAAGAAAAAATAAATTGAAAGAATTAGAATGGAGAATCTATCACTCCTTGCAGATGATATGACTATAAACTTACATTGTATTGTAATTACAATACTAAACTAAACTAAAAGTTACTTTAAATAATTATCAATTTTAGTAAAGTTGCAGGATAGAAAATAAACTCATATAAATCATTTGCATTTCTCTATATTACAAATAAAGCCCAGGAACAAGAAAAAGAAAGAGAAATTCCATTTAAAATACCTATTCAATATAAAATATTTGGGAGTCTATCTGCCAAGACAAACTTAGAAAGCATTTGAACACAATTATAAAAAACTTTTCACAGAATAAAAACAGAAAAAAAATTAATTGCTCCATCACTTCCTCATGGCTAGGACAAATTAATACAATAAAATGACAATTTTACCTCAATTAATTTACTTATGCAGTATCATACCAATCAAACTACCAAAAATGTATTTTACAGCACTAGAAAAAATAAAATTTATCTAGAAGAACAAAAGGTCAAGAATAATAAGGAAATTAATGAAGAAAATACAAGGGGAAATGGCCTAGATATACCATATCTAAAAATATGTCATAAAGCAGCAATAATTTAAACTAGTTGGTAGTGGCTAAGAAATAGAATAGTGGTTCAAGTGGCATAGATTAGGTTCACAAAACATAATTGTCAATGAGTACAGTAATCTAATGTTTGATAAATCCAAAGACTCCAACTTCTGGGATAAGAATGTAATATTTGACAAAAATTGTTGGGAAAACAGGAAAATAGTGTGGCAGAAATTAGGCTTTGACCAACATCTAATGCCCTGTACCAAGATAAGGTTAAAATGGGTACTTTATTTAGACATAAGAGTGATATCATAAATAATAAAAGATCAAGAAATAGTTTATCTGTTAGATTTATGGAGCAGGAAAGAATTTATGACCAAACAAAAGATAGAGAACATTATAAAATGTAAAATCAATCATTTTGATTACATTAATACAAAAAAGGTTTGCACAAAATCAATGCAATCAAAATTAGAAGGAAGCAGAAAGCTGAGGTACAATTTTTACAGTCTGTGTTTCTGGATAAAGAGGTCTAGAAAACTGAATCAAATTTATATGTCATTTTCCAGGTGATAAATAGTTCAAGAATATGAACAGTTTTTGAATTTATATGTGTGTGTATATAATATAATATAATATTTCTATTAACACGCATATTTTTTCTAATTCATAGATCTTACCATGTCATTTCTCTATTCCTAAATTTTCAATAATTCCACATCAACTTCCCAACAATTTGATATGAAATACAATTCAAATGTAACTGAGAACTTATGACTTCAAAAAGGCACTAGCCTTTCCAGATTTCTCTTCACACCAGTCTCAAATGTTCCTTATCATGATGTATATGCTTTAGTAAAAATAGGCTCCTACCAAATCTTTGACCTCTGACATTCACTCTCCAAACTCCATGAATTTATCAAAACTAATTTTTGTGAGTGGAATACATTTCTTTTTTTTTCCTTTTTTTCTATCAGAATCCTTATTTTCAAGGCTCAACTCAAATCCTATCTGCTCTGTGAGGCCATCATTGTCTTTAGAGCTAAATAGATATACACAGAGATCATTATTCTAGAAAATGTGGGTATTTGAGAATGCAAACTTTGAAAAAAGAAATTAAGCAACATTATATATATAATTCATTCTTTTTTAAACATTTTTTTTATTTTCAAAACATATACATAAATGGTTTTCAACATTTACCCTTGCAAAACCTTGTATTCCAAAATTTTCTCTCTCTCCCTTCTCCCCAACCTCTCTCCTAGATAGCAAGTAATCCAATATATGTTAAACACGTGCAATTCTTCCATACATATTTCCACAATTATTATGCTGCAGAAGAAAAATCAAATCAAGAAGGAAAAAATAAGAAAGAAAACAAATGCAAGCAAACAACAAAAAATGTGAAAATACTATCTTGTAATCCAAACTCAGTCCCCACAGTTCTCTCTCTGGGTTTAGATGGCTCTCTCCATCACAAATCTATATAGTACATTCTTATTCACTTATACTATAATTGTGTAATGTAGTTGAATTTATTGAGGTAGTAGAATTTCTAATCACTTATGAGTATTAAGGCACAATTCCTATTCTGCTTGTTATTTCAGTTTGCATAGCTATTAAATTGTGAGCTTCCAAAATGTCTTATGAGTTGATTTTGGATTGTCTATTCTAACCATTAAAATAAAGATAAACCAAGATACAAAGTTCTAATCATAATTATTAACGAAGTGTGAACTTACTAGTAAATAAGTTATCAGCTTCTTTGGCAAAGTTAGACCCTGAATGGGGGAACATCTCTTTTGTAGTTTTAAAGGGGACAGAAGAAAGAATAAAATTTTATAATCAGGAAACACAATATGATTGGTTCAGAGAGCTCAACATCATTAATGGGAAAACCAAGATAATTTGTTACAGGGGTGAGGCATGGGGAATAATAAGATTGGTTGGAAATTAGGAATGAGGGAAGATCAACAACCCTTTCCTTTCCTCGTGTGACTGGGAAATGTTCATTGTTTGAGTTCAGCATCAAGCTGAAAGATATTAGACTAGACTACTTTGGATAATAAACCAGACATTTTTTGACTGAAAGCTTAGTGGCATAAAGATACTGAACCAGACTTTCTAGTATCCACCACATCCTTCAAGGATAACAGATTTCCTGGTCACAAGAAGTAGCAGGAAATGATTAGCAGGAAAACTGGATTTCTGAATTTAACTCAGTGTCACTTGAATTTCTGAATTAAGTTTAGAAACAAAAAGTCATGACCTGGGCAATTATAGGACAAAATCAATTAACTGTAAACAAGATAAATTAAAAGATGCTGGATAATTAATCTGATTATTTCACTGTTTACCATATAAATAACAGATACAGTTTAGAAACATAAACAAGGTCATTTAAAAATCTTTCTGGATTCTGATAGCAGCATTATAGAAGTAGCCTGCCAGAGCTAAATAATCTTTAAAGAGCTGAAATCTTTATTGACAGCAAATATTCCTAAAAAAAATCTTTAAAACTTGATCTTGCCAAACTGCTGTTAAATGGTATAGTAAATGACAAGGAACTAGACAATAGTGTCAACTATATCATCATGTTTGCCAAAACATTGTTTAACAATCTGGCAGCAAAAAATCATTACTCTTTGGACCAATAAAAAAGACTTATGAAATGGTGATAAATGAATACTGATGCCACATTTGGCCTTCCCCAAAGTCTCACAATCTGTATTTGACATTAACCAGTGCAATTGTGTCTAAATGAGGGGCTTAAGATGGAAAAAAATCATTTAATCAGTGTGTCTATTTAACATCTACTGCATCATTTTTAAAAGACCAGTTTACTGATGTATAGAGTTGAGAGCAGCAATATAACTTTTTGAAAATGGTTTAGAATAAGGTTACAAAGGAATTTAAAAACAGAGATATTTTTACTCAGTCCTAGAGACAATAAGGAACCAGCAAAGCTTACGGAGCAAGAGAATGACAGGTTTAGACATATTATTTAGAAATATAAGTTTGGTAAATCCATTATCATTGGATTTGATGACCATTATGTTTCTTAAATCCATGCTGCTATATATCCTTATGCATTAGTTTCGTTTTTATATATCAAGATCATATATAAGGTAACCATTAACTATCTTGCATTTCAAATTATTTTTGTTCCTAATTAAGTTCTTTTAGCATCATGATCTTTTGAGATTTTACTTGCTGTTGTATGTGAATTATTGCTATTTCAAAAAGTATGAAGAAAGTATAAAATTATATTTGAATAATTGAATTGCACAAAATCTTGCTATTTATGGTTGATACTAGAGATAGGAGAATTCCAAAGAGTACAACAGAAGCTTTGTTAGTTGCCAAAAAATAAAACAAGTAGCAAGAGATAGAGTGCAGGATAATAAACAGTAAGTGTTCCCCTTGTTATTTAGTTAACTTACCACCAGTGCCTTCCAGCTGTCTCTGTTTATCAACCCCCAAACCTACACTCACCTCATCATTTCACAACTATTTTAATGCTCTCTTTCATTCCCAAGGAACACTAAACATCAAGTCTCAGTAGCAGAAGGTAAACAAATAAAGTAAGGATCACTGCCATTTACTTGTTTCCCAGATAAGTTAGAGTTCTAATACAGCACAGGAAAGAAAAGAGAGATTATGAAACTGTAGATACCAGAGGGAAGTAACAACTCTAAAATTACTCGCATGCTAATTGCATAAAAAATAAATGTCAAAATATGTGGTTTCCAAAATTGTCCTTTTCTTTAAAAAAAAAAAGAGAGAGGCTTTTAGATTATTATATAATTCATAGCATAAAGGAAAAGCAGTGAAGTATTAAATATTCACTGGTTCAATGTTTCCATTTACGTTACAGCCCTTCTTAAACACAGTCCTCTATTTAGGAAGGACTTTTATAGATGAACTACATATATTCAAATTTAGGAAAGGCAGAGACAGAAATTACTATAGTTATTTTTAGAGCAAATGGCATTCTTTCTTACAATCAAAAAAGTATTGCTTATGGTGCAGTTTGAAGGGTAAAGGATTTCTCCCTTGTAAAGTTTTTAGACAATTTATATTCTATCATTTCAATTTTCATCTATTAAGACTTGCCATTTCTATCTCTATAGTATCATTTGCATCTTTTCCTAATTCAGACCTTCAACAACACTTCTTTGCTTAAAAAACACACTGTTTCCTAATTTTATTTTAAGATTCTAGTTTCTCCTCTATTGAATGCATTATATGGCCAGGAATCAAAATAATTTTAAGTATATATGTGACAGAGTCATTTTCCAACAAGTGTTAGTAACCCCATATTGCCTTTAATTTAGAATATTAACTATTCTCTTTGATACTCTTAGTCTGAATGACTATTCCAGTATGACCTCTTCAGACTCAAAGTGTATTAGTCCCCTTCAAACAATTTGTATTCTTGACAAAATAGACTTCTTGTTCCAAGAATTCATGGTCAATCATCCATTAATGGAATGTACTCACATCCCTCTGTTCTTAGCTCATTCACACCTATGCTCATATGACATTTATAAGTACTTAATAAATGTATGGTCACTGTTTGTTGCCAACTCCTATAGAAATCTTCTAATACTCCTTGTTTTGGGTCTCCTTTTTTCTCCTCAAATAATCACAAACATTTATATGTTCATTAGTTGTCTGGCCTCAGAAGAAGTTTTAATCTTTGAGAGTAGAGACTCTTGAATTTATGTTTCATATACCTAAAAACAAAAACATTGCCTTGCTCTAAGTAAGTTTTTGGATACATTTGATATTGGATTACACATTGTGAATAGCTTCAACTAATTGATAAGTGAAAGAACTGTGATTATAGATAGGATTGGATGCCAGTTTGTAAATAGGGAGTGTCATGAGATTGCCTGGGAATTCTGATATATAAGAAGAGTGCTTATATTTAACTTTCATCCTATTCCTTGTTTAGCAAGGTATTTTGAGAGTATAGGTAGTATGTTCCCAACCAAAATATAATAATGTTGGCATGAAAGAAATTCTCAATCAGCTTTAAAAGGTGGTAAATAACTTATTCTATAATAGGAAATGCTTATCCCAGTGCATCAACAAATCCAACTGTAAGATCTTTATTCTAATGAATTTTTTGCCAACTTTTGTTAGTATTTCACTTAAGGATTAAAATTCTCAGTTAATTAAAAGTGCCCTTTGAAGATAATCCATGCAACTGCCACCAGGAAGAAAAACAAAAACAAAAAAAAAAAACAAAAAAACCTTGATTACTGTTGATCAATTATATTACAAGTTTTAGCCATAATTTATAGTAGTTAATGTTGCATAAAAGAAAAAATAATGCTTTCTATATAGTTGTACTCACAATTGCTTAGACCAACAATTTCTTTTTCCCCCTTAGAAATGGTTATGAATTAGAATGTGTAGCTTCATGGTTTTTCCACATCAAGTATCAATATGCATAATAAACTCAACAAAAGAGTATTTGTATCTTTTTTAATTGCCATAAATATTGTGCTTTATTCAACTAAGTACTTTCTTAGGTTAAAACTTCTACAAATTCTATATGCTCTATAAGAGCATAAAGTTATAATTTGCTAATTCCAACATTTTTGTAGCAACTCAGTGATGTTTGAATCTGTAACATCTGTTTCAAAGGAAAAAAAGAGAAGTATTATAATGGTAAGTTAAAAATGATATAATTTTCAGAATATTAATAGGCTCAGCAAAAATTCTAACTAAATGAACTCTCAAGGGTATATTTTGCTTTGATTGATTTGAGGTTTGTGTGTGTACACACATGTATTTGCATGCATATGTGGATGTTATCGAAATTTAAAATTAAGAGAATAAAATTTTTCAAGATATATGGTTCTACAAAGAAGAATTCATTCAAATTTCCATGTATTTTAATTTATTTTTTATTTTTATTCTTTTGCTGAGACAATTGGGATTAAATGACTTGCCCCGGGTCACACACAGCTAGGAAATATTAAGTGTCTGAGACTGGATTTAAACTTAGGTCCCTCCTGACTTCAGAACCTGTGCTCTCTCCAGTGTGCCATGCCCCTTAAATTTCCATTTTAAAAAATAATCATTAATGACTAATGTAATCAGAAGTTAGAATTATGAGATATATCATCATTTCATAGCACAATAATATACTGTCACAATTGTATACCATGACTTGTTCAGCCATTATCCAAATGATGGGAATTCTCTTGATTTCCAATTCTTTGTCACCATTAAAAGAACAGTTATAAATGTTTTAGTATGTAAAGATACTTTTCCTTTTTTTATTTCTTTAGCATATAGAGAATGCTATTGTCTCTCCAGAATGGTTATATCCATTCACAATATAACCAACATTAAAATTTTAAATTACTTTCCTCAGATCATATAATTTGTGTTAGAAGCCAAGACTTGAACTCACATCTTTCTTGTTCTGAGGACCATTCTCAATAAGCCACAATACCATGCTTTCTCAAACTGTTTAAAACTCTCAAAAAAAGAACTTTTAATACACCAGGAGTCTTGGTATGGTCTGAACAGAGAAATGTAAAATAAGGATCTTCACTCAAAACAATGTTGATATGGTTTAAGGATCACATTGCATTTTTGGTTGCTACATTAAACAGAAGTCACATATTGAATGTGTAATGCATCTAGTCCGTTGTTGTTTTTTGTTTTCATTTTTACATAATTTTTTGCTAACCAAATGTACTAATGTATCTATGTATCTGTTTTTAAAGAAAAGTTCGATATTTTTGCATTTGTTTTTGTGTAATATCATTATATTAATTCAACTTTGCTGATATACTTTTGGATTCATATTCTGTTATTCGATATGCTATTGCTATCTATGTAAGATTCATCTGCAAATTTTAGATGAATCCCACCTTTGACTTTTTCCAAGTTGTTTATTTTCAGTCATTTTTTTTCAGTCATGTCCAATTCTTTGTGACCCCATTTTGGGTTTTCTTGGCAAAAATCCTGGAGTGGTTTGCCATTTCCTTCTCTGGTTCGTTTTACAGATAAGGAAATTGAGGCAAACAGGATTAAGAGACTTACCCAGGGTCACATAGATAGTAAGTATCTGAGAGCAGATGTGCACTCAGGAAGATGAAACTTCCTGACTTTAAGCATGATACTCTACCCAATGCCTTAAATTGTTTATAAATGCATCAAACAGAATAGGTGCAAGGATAGATCCCCATGACATTAAACTGGTGATTAATCTCTTGGTTGATATTTATCCATCAATCAACATTCAAATCTTTGTCAAATCTCATCTCCTAGAATGGTAAGCCCATTCAAAGGGGAAGGAGCTCAACATGAGAAAACTTATTAAAGAATTCATGCTGATGCTTATTGATTATTTCTTCCCTCATTACCTTTGCATTTGTCTGTAATAATTTATTCAGATATATTATCAGGGCTTACATAAAGATTTTTAGTCTATAATGTAAATATACTCCATTTTTTGAATTCTAAATATTTTCCCCACCATAACTATTCTTGTAGTCTCCATAGAGTTTAATGAAATTAATAATTATATTCCTAACTTCCCTCCTTTCTATGGCTTGTCTTTTATCTATGACATATAATTTAAATTAATTGAGGACTTTTTTTTTTACCATCTGTTGACATATCTTTGTAATCAGGTCATTGTTACCCATTTAACTTTCTATTTTTTATTTTGAATATCATTCTCTCAGACAGAGAAAAGGGAAACAAAATCAGAATTGAGCACTTCAGTCTTTATTTGCATTCCCATTTACTCTGAACTATACATATGTCCCTTTTATATATTTAATTATCTATCTATTTATTTATTTGTTCATTTATTTATTTATTTTGCTGAGGCATTTGGGATTAAGTGACTTGCCCAGGGTCACACGGCTAGGAAGTGCTAAGTATCTGAGACCAGATTTGAATTCAAGTCCTTCTGACTTCAGGACTGGTGCTCTATCCACTGTGCCCCCTAGATACTCCTATCTCTTTTATTTTCCAATATCATCTCTGACAGTGATGATTTCTTTCAGAAGATGTGGAAATGTTTTGCAGAGCTTTTGAACTTCTACATAAACAAGTGGAATGACAACATATGATGGCTTAAAATATATCAAGAAATTTAAGATTATTACAAATGAAAAATACACAGAAATTTCTAAGGAAAAAACTGATTTCTTTAATCTTTCATATAAAAATTATAAGATCATAGACTTAGAGTTAAAATGGATATTAGCACTTATTTAATCCAATGTCCTCATCCTATAAATGAAGAAACTGGGGCCAAAGTCAAACAAGTAAAGGGTTATAGAAATAGTAGATTCCCTATGCTTTTAGAAGAAGTAGCTGGTATACCATATATAAAACTATATGATAAAGCAATGGTCATCAAAATCATTTGGTACTGGCTAAGAAATAAACTAGTTGATCAGTGGAATAGTTTAGATTCTCAGGACAAAATAGTCAATAACTATAGCAATCTACTGTTTGACAAACTTAAAGACACCTGCTTTGGGGATAAGAATTCACTATTTAACCAAAACTGCTGGAAAATTGGAAACTAGTATATCAGAAACTAGGCATTGACCTACACATAATACTATATACCAAAATAAAGTCTAAATGGGTTTATGATCTAGACATAAAGATTGATATTGTAAACAAATTAGAAGAACATAGTTTACCTCTCAGACCTGTGAAGGAGGAAGGAATTTGTGACTAAAGAAGAACTAGAGATCATTATTGATCACAAAATAGATCATTCTGATTATATTAAGTTAAAAAGGTTTTTACAAAAAAAAAGGAAAAAACTAATGCAAACAAGATTAGAAAGGAAACAATAACCTGGAAAAATATTTTTACAATCAAAAGTTCTGATAAAGGTCTCATATGTAAAATATATAGAGAATTGACTCAAATTTATAAGAAATCAAGCCATTCTCCAATTGATAAATAGTCAAAGGATATGAACAGACAATTTTCATGTGAAAAATTTGAAACTATTTCTAGTCATATGAAAGGGTTTTCCAAATAATTATAAATCAGAAAAATGCAAATTAAGACTACTCTGAGATACCACTATTCACCTGTCAGATTGGCTAAGATGACAGGAAAAGATAATGATGAGTGTTTGGAGGGGATGTAGGAAGACTGGGAAACTAATGTATTGCTGGTGGAACTGTGAACGGATACAGCCATTCTGTGATCAATTTGGAACTTTGCTCCAAAAGTAATAAAACTGTGGATACTCTTTGATCCAGCAGTGATTCTACTGGGCTTATATCCCAAAGAGATACTAAAGAAGGGAAAGGGACCTATATGTGCAAAAATGTTTTTGGCAGCCCTCTTTGTAGTGGCTAGCAAGTGGAAACTGAGTGGATGTCCATCAATTGGAGAATGGCTGAATAAATTGTGGTATATGGAATATTATGGAATATTATTGTTTTGTAAGAAATGATTAGCAGGATGAATACAGAGAGGCTTGAAGAGATTTACATGAACTGATGATAAGTGAAATGAGCAGGACCAGGAGATCATTATACAACCTCTATACAATTATCAATTCTGATGGACGTGATTTTCTTCAACAACGAGATGATTCAAATCAATTCCATTTGTTCAGTGATGAAGAAAGCCATCTATACCCAGAGAGAGGATTGTGGAAACTAAGTGTGGACCACAACATAGCATTCTCACTATTTCTGTTGTTGTTTGTTTGAATTTTGTTTTCTTTCTCAGTTTTTCTTTTCCTTCTTGATGCAATTTTTCTTGTGCAGCGATATAACTGTATAAATATGTATGCATATATTGGATTTAACATATATTTTAGCATATTTATCTTTTATTGGACTACCTGCCATTTAGGGGAGAGGGTGGGAGAAAAGAGGGGAAAATTTGGAAGGGTCAATTTTGGAAAATTACCCATGCATATATTTTGTAAATAATAAACTTTAATTAATTTTTAAAAAAGAAGAAGAAATAGCTAAGTATAATCAAATCCCCTGAGTCATCAGGGTCAAATTAAGGCTCACAGTAACTATGGAGAACTCCTTTTCTAGTCCATAAGGAGATTGAATATGAACAAGACCATTTATTCCCCAGGCATTGATCCCCTCACACTCTCAAACATACATAGATCGATAGATAGATCGATAGATAGATCGATAGATAGATAGATAGATAGATAGATAGATAGATAGATATACCACTCAAATATAAGTCAGATCTAGTTGAAAACCCCCTTGTCCAGGTTTCTTTCTTCCTCACTCCATTGCCTGTACCTTTTAGCCATGATAAGAACCCTATAAAAACCACTGGTCTTTACTATTTAGGCACAGTTTTTCACCCAAGCACTTTGATGGATGTGATTTATTTCCATACTGATTGCCCTCTAATATTATTTCCCCTCAATTAACTTTTCTTATTTTACAACTCAGTCTCCTTTGCATGCTAGTTTCTTTTTTTCTTTTAGAAGCATCAGGTATTGATCAGAGTTGGGACTAATGACCTTGGCAACTATTCCTGTTTCTCAGGTTCTAGTTTAGGGAAAATAGGATATAAAGTCTAGGACTAGACAATCCATGATTGTCCAATAGGATCTTCCTTCTTGACAAAAGGCCTGTGACTAAGAAATCTTTGATTAAACATATATTCCATAAGGTTTTTTTTCTTCATTGATACATACATATCCCAATTCCAAGCACACTCCCTCCTTTAATTTCAACTTTGTATTTCAAACATCAAAGTACACTAAGAGTGTCCAAAACAAGATTTTTTGTCATTTTTTATGAAATTACATTTAGCTTTTTTTCCACTGAACATACCTTTGGATATTCACTTTGGAGCATTGGCTTAGTCTACTTTTTTAAAATCCCATTGGTTTCCCTATTGCTGAATAGTTTTGCCTCTAAACTTTAGCCATTTTTTTTACTCTCTATTTATGCACTTGATAATCTGTCTTATTTATTGTTCATATAGCCTACTTTTTCTCCTCTAAAATGTGATTGTATTCCCATGAAATTTTCTAGCCTCTCTCATCCTTTCTTAATTTTATTGTAATATCTCTTTTTTTATGATTTCCTATTTATCCTGCATATTTGTTTGCTTTTTGTCTTTCCCACTAGATTATGAATTCATTGAGGGTAAAAACTGTCTTTTTAAAATATCTGCAGTATCTGCATATAATAAATATTTAACTAATGTTTATCAATGATCTGACTGACCAATATTGATCCTGCAAGACCTCAATCTTGTGCAATATTTGACAGCTACATAAAATCTTCCTCAAGTGTTTTGTTAAGTTTCTCCATTCAGGCAATAGATAGCAGTGGATAGAACACAGGCCTTGTAATTAAGAAGACTCATCTTCATGTAGTCATATCTGGTGTCAAATACTTCTTACCTGTGGGACTTTGGTTAATTCATTTAACCCTGTTTGACTCAGCTCTTCATCTATCAAATGGAGATAGAAATGGCAAATCACTCCAGTATCTTTGGCAAGAAAACCTCAAATGGAGGCATGAACAAAAATAACATGGACAATTCCAAGGTAAGACATACTATTGGCTCCAATCCTATATTAGATAATGCAGAATGGAACATTATTGAGCTTCCTATTTTCCCCAAACATAACTTAAATAACATTTTTTTCTTTACATTTACTGAAAGATGTGCGTTCTTGAGATTTTTCATCTTTCTAACATGATTCTTTTAAAAGGTACCTTTTAGATAAAGACAGCTTGTCAAACAGTGGATAAATTATTGGGTGTGAAATTAGACAGTAAACAGAAGTTTAAAGTAAGAATGTAATACTTTTAAAAATTTTAATAAACCCAGGAAATGTGCAGATATTAATTTCTTTGACATGTAATCTATTCTCATGAAAATATCTGGAGACATTCACAGTTCCATAGATTAAACTAAAATTCAAATTCCCAAGACAAAAAATATTAAGTACTCAGAACATATCACTTGAAAATAATTAATTTTTAGGACAAAAAAAGTTTAGAGGAAAAAAATTGTGGGGAGGAATCTCATTTGTTGGACTTAAAGTCCTATGGAGAAATAAAATGATATATCATTGGAAAGGTAGGTTAATACAAAGACTCTTTGGAAATACTATGAGGCTGCTACAGGGGAGGACTTCCAATAAGGAATGTGTTGGGATGAAACTGAATTATTATCCAGGCAGCCCAATTTTTAATTTGTTGATGTCTATTTTAAGTAGTTGTTATTACAATGAAACTAAATCCAATATCTTGAATGACTACTCTAAGAGATCTCTATATTCTGGCACTCTAGCCAAGACTTTGATTCCACCAGCTTAGTTAAATGTCTGCACAGGTTGTACATATTCCATAGAATATAGAAGCAGTATAAGAAACATAAAGAGCCATTCTATTTCCATATCAAGTAGAGAAATGCTCTCTGCAAAAAACACTTCTTAAATGGTTATGCAAGGTTCCCTTTCACAAGTTTATGATAACCCACTTTTTGACCTTCCAGACTAAAAATCAGAAGAGGTATATTTTGCATTTTTTAAAAGTGAAATAACTTTAAGAATCCAAAATTTCCCTAAAGTGTTTTGTTAACTTTCTCCATTCAGGCAATAGTAGCATTTCTTTTATCATTCTTTGGAATCACATAAAATCACCAAACACAACTATTAACTGTAATAGCAGTGCACATTAGGAATTCAAGGTTGAAGTAACTGGAATGAAACAGCAGATTCTAAAGAAACAAGACTGTCACTTAGTGTCATTGTTACAATTCCATTTATCAGCTCCATTAACTTAATGGTCAAAAAAATAAATAAATAAAAGATTCTCCTCACTTTCCCTTCCCTGGTGTGCACACACCAGGCTCACACCCATCTAAGCTAATGTTAATAGAGAACAAACTGATGCTATCAGCATTCTTTTATGTAGCCTTTATTGTTTTCCATAAAATTCTGTCACTGGGATAAAGTAATGATTTTATACATCTGGCCCCACCACACAAACTGCAATATTTTTCACATTTAATTTTAATTGCATTCTTACTTTTGTATACTTTTTTACCTAGAAATAATTTTAATTCATGAAAGTTGAGGTGTTAAATTACAGGCACATACTTATATTCACACAATACTGTGAAAGAGACACATAGAAATCTTTATTCTATTGAGACTTTTTATCTCTCTTTTTATTTTAATCATTTCCCCCTTCCTATCTCCGACCATGTACATCCAAAGCCCTTAACTAATATTGTATCCTTCTAAACAATTGCCTTCACACTATTTAATGGGGAAGGCCCAACTAATTATGTGCAATAAAATTTTATTATTTGCCTCAAAAAAAAAATACAAAACCCCCCACAAAACAAACAAATAAAAAAGGAGCTTTTTCTATACCTACTTTGTGGTTGAAAAGTTCAATCTTTATCTGTTTAACCAGCTCTAATTCCAATTTAGGTCTCTTTTCATAGAATAAGTGCTGATGCATCAAGCTCTTTGCTGCAGTCCCCTGAATATGCTGAATTGCCTGCAGATGCCTATGTATTCTTTCCTCCCTTAAGATAGTTTATTTTGTTTTAGGTAGAAAACTTTCTTCTTTGATGAATATATCAATAACTCATCACATTCTGGTATGCCATTTTTTTTTTTTTGGTTTACAAAAGATTACCCAGTAATAAGCTCTTCACATGTAAGAAATCTCTCTGAGCAGTGTGACTGCAGCACATTGAATAAAATATTTAAATTAGTTTTGACATGCATTTTAAGGTCACAAATCAATATGTCACTGAAGTAGGTACACTTAAAATGCTATAATAGTCACAATCTTTTTAATATCAATAATTTTCATTTAAGATATTTCTATGGAGATTAATTGGAGCTACTCCTATTTGTCTCTATATTCTAAGTGCTCATACCAAATATATTAGATAAGTAGCAGGTATATAAAAGAAAGAGGATACTTTCTTCAATTCTTCTTTAATATTTAGAGGATGGGGGGCAGCTAGGTGGTATAGTGGATAGAGCACTAGCTCTGAAGTCAGGAAGACCTGAGTTCAAATCTGGTCTCAGATACTTAACACTTCCTGGCTATGTGACTCTGGACAAGATACTTAACCCTAATTGCTTCAGTAAGAGGGAAAAAAAAAAAAAAAAATATATATATATATATATATATATACACATACACACACACACACACCACACACACATAGTTAGAGGAAAGAGTTTGTCATTAACAACTAATTCAACTGCTTGGATTGAACTATTTAATTCCTAATTGGTCTAGGAATAGACTACTTCATATGATCAAATATTTGTATCTGAAAGAGACTTTAGAGATTATTAAGTCAATTTTAAAGATGAAGAAACTAAAAGTCAGAAAATTGAAGTGACATCCAGGATCATACAGAGTCAGGATTTGAAACCAATAACCAATCCTAGGTCTATAAAGCCAACACTCTTTCACCATGCTTCCTTGAGTGTAGATGATATGTTCTGTATTCAAATTCTTAAACATACTTTATATGCAAAATCATCATACATTAATTCATATATAATAGAATAAAGTCAATCCCAAAAGTTCTGCCCTTCAAATATGCACATATATCTTTTCTGTATCTAGATTCTTTTCTGAGAACAATATAATACTTAGCAGAAAAATGTCACAGAATCTAACTAGAATATATAAAGTTTTCTAACTGCCATGAAAAGAGGGAGTTGATTTTACCTTCTGGGATTGACTCATGTTGAATAAAAGAAATCCAAAGTCTCAGTATCATTCTGTTAAATAAAGCCTGAAGATTTATGTTTTTAAGGATGGCAAATAAAGTCCCTAAACGTGATTAATTATTTGAACAATATTCTGGACACTATTGTCTCGGCATTTTAGTTTCCAAGAAGTGTTGTACTGTGGCATCATATTCCTATATCCTACATCCTATATCCTTCATCTGAAAGAGACAAAATATCTTTTTTATTATTTTGCTTTTTTACAAATGTTCACAAGTGGGTGAATTGTACTGATGGATTATAGAAAGGAATGAGGTGAAAAAATGAAAGAAAGAGGTTCCCTTTTCCATACAGATTAAATGTGAATTGTTATAAGTAATATAGAAAGAGTTTTTAAAAATGATAGACTTAGACCTAACCATTTTCTATACATGAAGTCCCTGCATTTAGTTTGAAATACATTTTAACTCCTAAGATTCTGTTCTTGATGCTTTTACTTATTTTCTGCATGGCAAGTCGGCATGTGAGATGTCTGCTTCATGTCTAGATTTTGCTCAAATATGATTTTCCAAATTGAGATGGTAAATGTGAAGTGAAATTATTTTCTTTTTTGTTTGTTTGTTTCTATCAGCTAGAACTTTAATCACTTGGTAAAGTGGTTTTTTTTTGTTTTTGTTTTTCTCTTGTTAATAAACCTTCAATTAATATATGCATAGTATGAAACATAGTCTTTATAGAGACATATATATGTATATATATATATATATATATACACACATTTGTGAACTTAGGGATATATACATATGTGTGTGTGTGTGTGTATACACACCCATACATGTGTATGTGTGTGTTTATTTCCTTATAAATCAAACTGATAACATCTAGAACTCTATTCAAGTGCATTTTGAATATTTGTTTTCCATATGACTCAGGAATAAACAAGAAATTTTTAGATGACTTTTGACTTCATCCTCCTATTAGAGTTAGAAAATTCTTTAAATTGCTAAAATCATTAAATTCAATACCATAATTAGTAGTATTTTGAATATCCAATAAGATATATTTCCTTTAAAATATGCATCTTTTCTTTTTATACAGCCTTCATTTTGACATATTCTTTTATTATTTATTTATTTATTTTTAATTGACTGAACCTATGCCAGGGTAATTTTTTACAGCATTATCCCTTGCACTCACTTCTGTTCTGATTTTTCCCTTCCCTCCCTCTACCCCCTCCCCCAATTGTCAAGCAGTCCTTTACATGTTAAGTAGGTTACAGTATATCCTAGATACAATATATGTGTGCAGAACCAAACAGTTCTTTTGTTGCACAGGGAGAATTGGATTCAGAAGGTATAAATAACCAGGGAAGAAAAACAAAAATGCAAGCAGTTTATATTCATTTCCCATTGTTCCTTCTTTGGGTGTAGCTGCTTCTGTCCATCCTTGATCAATTGAAACTGAATTAGCTCTCTTTATCGAAGAGATTCACTTCCATCAGAATACATCCTCAAATAGTATCATTGTTGAGATATATAATGATCTCCTGGTTCTGCTCATTTCACTTAGCATCAGTTTATGTAAGTTTCGCCAATCCTCTCTGTATTCATCCTGCTGGTCATTTCTTACAGAACAATAATATTCCATAACCTTCATATACAACAATTTACTCAACCATTCTCTAATTGATGGGCATCCATTCATTTTCTAGCTTCTAGCCACTACAAATAGGGCTGCCACAAACATTTTGGCACATACAGGTCCCTTTCCCTTCTTTAGTATCTCTTTGGGGTATAAGCCCAGTAGAAACACTGCTGGATCAAAGGATATGCACAGTTTGATAACTTTTTGAGCATAGTTCCAAATTGCTCTCCAGAATGGCTGGATGTGTTCACAATTCCACCAACAATGTATCAGTGTCCCTGTTTTCCCACATCCCCTCCAACATTCCGCATTATCTTTCCCTGTCATTCTAGCCAATCTGACAGGTGTGTAGTGGTATCTCAGAGTTGTCTTAATTTGCATTTCTCTGATTAATAATGATTTGGAGCATATTTTCATACGGCTATAAATAGTTTTAATTTCTTCATCTGAGAATTGTCTGTTCATATCCTTTGACCATTTATCAATTGGAGAATGGCTTGATTTCTTATAAATTAGAGTCAATCCTCTATATATTTTGGAAATGAGGCTTTTATCAGAACCTTTGACTGTAAAAATGTTTTCCCAGTTTATTGCTTCCTTTCTAATTGTGTCTGCATTTGTTTTGTTTGTACAAAAACTTTTCAATTTGATATAATCAAAATTGTCTATTTTGTGGTCAATAGTCATCTCTAGTTCTTCTTTGGTCATAAATTCCTCCCTCTTTCACAAGTCTGAGAGGCCATGAACCCATTTTGACCATTTGTACGGTGTTAAGTGTGGGTCAATGCCTAGTTTCTGCCATACTAATTTCCAATTTTCCCAGCAATTTTTGTCAAATAATGTGTTCTTATCCCCAAAACTGGGGTCTTTGGGTTTGTCAAACACTAGATTATTAAAGTTATTGGCGGTTTTGTCCTTTGAACCTAACCTATTCCATTGATCAACTAGTCTATTTCTTAGCCAATACCAGATGGTTTTAGTAACTGATGCTTTATAATATAATTTTAGATCTGGTACAGCTAGGCCATCTTTATTTGATTTTTTTTTTCATTAATTCCTTTGAAATTCTTGACCTTTTGTTTTTTCATATGAACTTTGTTGTTATTTTTTCTAGGTCATCAAAATAGTTTTTTGGGAATCTGATTAGTATAGTGCTAAATAAATAGATTAGTTTAGGTAGTATTGGCATCTTTATTATATTTGCTCGCCCAATCCAAGAACATTTAATATTTTCCCAGTTGGTTAGATCAGACTTAATTTGTGTGGAAAGTGTTTTGTAGTTTTGCTCATAAAGTTTTTGATTTTCCCTTGGCAAATAGATTCCTAAATATTTTATACAATCAGTAGTTACTTTAAGTGGAATTTCTCTTTGTAACTCTAACTGTTGGGTTTTGTTAGTGATTTATAAGAATGCTGATGACTTATGTGCATTTATTTTGTATCCTGCAACTTTGCTAAAGGTGTGGATTGTTTCTAATAACTTTTTAGTAGAGTCTCTGGGGTTCTCTAAGTATACCATCATATCATCAGCAAAGAGTGATAATTTGGTTTCCTCATTGCCTATTCTTATTCCTTTAATTTCTTTCTCAACTCTTATTGCCAAAGCTTGCATTTCTAATAGAATATTAAATAGTAACAGTGATAGTGGGTAACCTTGTTTCACTCCTGATCTTATTGGGAATGGTTGCAGTTTGTCCCTGTTACATATGATGCTTACTGCTGGTTTTAAGTAGATGCTGCTGATTATTTTAAGGAAAAGTCCATTTATTCCTATATTCTCAAGAGTTTTTAATAGGAATGGATGTTGGATTTTATCAAATGCTTTTTCTGCATCTATTGAGATGATCATATGACATATATTCTTTATACCACCCCCATGGAGAAAGACTTTTTTACTGCATAGTTGGTTGGTTGTTGCCTTTTGTTCTTGAAGAAGACCAAAATGACCACATTATGTTAATCAAGTTACATAGTGTCTAGTTGTGACTGACCAGACCAACATGAGCTTGGAATGCTCTGCCACAGATTGGACTTAGTGGTCCTATCACCCCCCAGTAGTCCATATAAACATTTGGGGTAGCTTCTCTAATTTTATGCATCTCGTGTTTCTTTTGAGCTAATTCAGTTCTGTGCTGCTCATGGAATATGGCTTTAGAAATAGTAATATAAGGACATTCTCAAGGTATCTTTCAAGAATTTTAGATCAATTGCTTGATATTGGAGACACTGGCACAGGACTATTCAACATGATGTGCCTTTATTATTATTGCATAACAGGCATATTTGGCATTTGACATCTCCAGGAAAGCAAAGAAGTTCTTCCAGAACACTGGATAGATTCAAGGGAAGACTAGACAAAAGTAACATGCTGGATTTCAGTTTATATTTTAGATATAATGCCTTCATTAATTATATTACAGATTGAACAAAGCACAAAGATGTATACAAATATAAACATGATAAATTACATAATTCTGTTTCCATATAGTTGTTTATAAGGGAGGACACAGAATATGATAAATAAAGTAAAACTGTATAAGAAGAGTTATTACAAAGAAACTAGGAAATTTATATTGGGTAATAAGCACAGTGCTTTCCATCAGAGTAAGTAACCATGTTTCCTCTGGTAATAATAGTAATGTTTTTACTTTATTTCAGGAGTGTGCTATAACCAGCTTTAATCTGGCAAACAAGAGCCAATTTGTGAGCACTTATAACTCACAAATTGGCAAAGGGTATAATTCTGTGTTTGTTTTATTGTTTTATTGATTGTCTGGACTTAACAAAGTGATGAAGATGATAATACAAATTAAATTTAAATCCTGATTAATGTACATACTCTCTACCCCTTACCCCTGAAAATTGGTTAACTGATTATTAAATCTGCATGCTTTCAGATTTTCTTATTTTTGTTATTATTATCCATTATTAGTGATTACAAAACTGGAATCATTATGAACTTGGTTTCTGATCCTACCTTTGTCACTTAAAACTACATGATCACTTAAACAACTCCTGAATCAATTTCCTCTTCCATAAAATAGAGAGGATAATATATGTCTCCTGTGGTTATTATGAGTCACAAATGAAACAATACGTATAAAATGTTTCACAAACTTTAAAACATTACATAAACACAAAATTTCATTGTCATTAGTACTAATATATTATTTAAAAAAAAAGTGCTCATTGCTCCCTCAAAGTATTTTTCTATATGGAGAAATTCACATTCATACAGCACCTTCATATTTCTAAAACACATTCATCACATCAACCCTGTGTTGTAGGTAGTGTGAATATTACCATGTTGATTTTTTTCAGATGGAAAAAAATGAGTTTTTGACATATTGAGTGCTTTTTTCACAAAGGCTGGAATTATTACCTAATAATTGCAGAATCAAGTCCCAAGCCCAGGTCTGCTGACTTCATGTCCATCATTCTTTTTATCATTTCTGAATCAAAAAAAAAAGGCAGAAAAAAATAGTTGTCTTCTCCTCTTAATTCTTTTTCTGAGGGGAAGAGAAATAGACAGACATAGAGACAAGAAGAGATACAAGTTCAATACAGGAGGTTAAGATAAGACTATTTGTCTGGAGATTAACTTTTGTCCTCCACACCCACCCATCCACCCACATCGTGTAATACAATCTTTCATAACAAACAATTTATAACAATCATATTTCAATAAAAGTCACCTTATCTTTATTTGGAGACAGAATCCATTATAAAAGTTCACAGAGTTAATAAACAAGATTTAAGGACAATTAATGGACCAGTTTGGACTTTTTTTCAAACTCATTTTCAAGCAGAACATTTACTGAGTCATATAAGCCAGATAATGTTTCCTCTACTCATATTTGCATTCACAGAAGCAATACTTTTCTCATGTAAAACTCTACTATTTATTTGAGAGTCTCTTGCTGAGGCTCCAGATTTCTTGGGTATCTCCATTCTTCTAGGCTTTTATATTCTTATAATACAATGGTATTTTCTTCTAGTTATAAACTTCCAGTTCTCTCTTGAGAGAGGAAAAACAAAATCAGTATAACAAATATGCCTAGCCAAGCAAAACAAATTTCCAACATACCCATATACAAAAATGTCGGTCTTATTATATACACATGTGTAATCTATCATTTTTTCATTCTTCATCATCAGTATTCAAATCATGGTTGCTCATTATATTGAAGAACATTTTTAAGTTTTCCAATTTGGGGGGTGATGGGTGAGGCAATTGAGGTTAAGTGACTTGTCCAGGTACAAACAATAATTAAGTGTTAATTGTCTGAAGCTGGATTTGAATTCAGGTTCTCTGGACTTCAGGGCCAGTGCTCTAACCAGTGCTCCATCTAGCTGCCCCACATTTGTTAATTTTTACTATATTGTTGTTATAGTTTAAATTATCACTTATATGAACTAATGCAGAATGAAATGACAAGATCTAATATTTAATTAAATGAAGAATATAAATACAAATTTACTAGAAATCAAGCAGTGATGCAATATTGCTGTTTGACCTCCTCTATACTTTTTTTTTGCAATTGGAGTCACTTAATTTTACTAGTTTATTTCTTTCTTTAGACTGTGAAATCATTCATACTTTTAGCTAAGGTACCACAAAGATGCTTGACTCTTTTTGCTGATTTCACATACATATTTACATGTATGTGTGTACATATGAATATATGTGTATGTATGACTGTATATGTACTTATGTGTATATATGTGCTTGTATGTATGTATCTGTGTGTGTGAGTGTTTGTATTTCTTGCCCTTTGCTGGCTCTCATTCCCCAACCACTTTTTTTCCTTTTTACATACATAAAATTTCACTTATTGGAATTTGTTTAAACTCTTCAGTTCAGTCAATTTTATAAAATTGACCAAATCTGCTTAGTTTCAAAGTTACAACTATCCTCAATTTGGCTCTTCCTATTGATTTCCAAGACCCAATTTTGACAGAAGGTAATAGGGAAATATGAATGGTAGGAACTAAGGATATATGGCAATATTCATGTACTATTACAATGATATCCAGATTTTGAGATTGAGAAATAAAGCAAATGATGCTTGGCTTCTTTTAGCATCTCTTCCATTTTATACCAGATGTATTTTTTTCTTTTTTGAAGAATTAAAACAGAAAGCTTTTAATAAGAATATTCAATCTTTAAGCCTAGTCAATCTTTTGAGCCAAGTCAAAAAGCATATATTAAATGTTTACTTTGTGTACGATACTATGCTCTGCACTTAGGATTTAAATAGAGGAAAATAAATCTCTGCTCTCAAGGAGCTTTAGGAAAGTGCACATGCAAACCTTTATATATAAAACTAAAGGGGGATAAAGTGAAGGCCATCTCAGAGGTAAGACACTAGCAACACAGCAGACTGGGAAAGGCCTCTTGTAGAAGACTGAATTTCAAATGAGATTTCAAGAAATTCAAGGAAGCCAGGAAGTAGAAAGAAGGAAAGATTGCTTTTTAGGCATGGGTTATCAACATTGGAAAGCCATAGACTTGAGCAATGGTGGATTATGGTTAAGAAACTATACAAAAGGCAGAGTCATTGGATCATAGGACATGGAAGAGATTAAAGTATGAAACTGAAAAGGTGGTTTCCCTAATTTTTTTTAATTTTGTAAATAATGAAAAAGCTGAATTCTAAGTTTGCAAAATAAGGAATTGACTTGCTTCACTATAATTCACATTTCTTTCTAGTTGATATATATATCTAGTCAGTGCAAATTCTAAACATTGACTTTTTTTCAAACTCATTTACAATTGTAATTATCCACATGTGCAATCATGTTGTAGACCCTGAGGCTTGATGCCATCAGGCACTGTTGCTTAAGAAAGCTAGCAAATAAATTAAATAAAATGGAAGCTACATTGAGTTTATTAAGTAACTTCTATTTCAGTAAAACAAATAAATAAATAAATAATGTAGTTCATCATACTCTGCAAAATAGAAATTGTATAAAAATGTGTTTTAGGTCATAGCTATATAATCAAAAGCATTTCAGTAAAATGTAAAGATGCAGTCCAAATATTTTGTCTTCACAATACCAAGCATCTGGATGTGTCCTAATGTCCAGATGCTTGCCTTTTTAACATCTGGGCAATTAACTGATCTTCTAAAAATATTTTTAATCTACATATCATGGTGTTGAAGTGATACAGAATGATATTCTTGATTTTATTAGTATCAACTGAAAAAAAAAGTTTGTCTTTTTAAACTTTCTTCTTTTATCTATTTCAGAAAATAATTATAAATGTGATAAGAAAATATGTCACAGTCATGCCAGTTTCTACCATAAAAGATATCTATTTCTTGGATGGTGACAAAAATATTATTGACCTTGCCTGTGGATTTTAACCCTGTAGATGATATGAAATATAAATTGAATTTAAAAAGTGAAAAGGAATGGGAGAGAGTCATCACTTTTTAAAACTTCGATATTAGATAAGTTCCTTCTAGGAAGATGTACACAAGGTCACTGAGTATGGACTCATCAGCATAGGATGTTTAGGAGAAGAGCATCTTGATTGAGGAAATTCTTCCAGATGTTTTACAATGGTATAAAGAGGGAAAAGACTGGGAATATGTAAGCCTTTTTACTGCTTTCCCAGAGGGCTAGATTAATGCAGGGATCAACATGTCACCAGAAGAGTAGTAAGTACTTTTCACCTGTCAAAAATAAGCTATTGGCACTTCTCAGTTGCCAGGTCATAGCCTGAAATGTTGCTTTTCAGAAGGAAGAAATTTATACTATGCAAAATAGGGAATCTAGGTTGGGGAGGAGTAGGGATATAGATAGATAAGAAAACTGAAATAAGGTTCAAGGAGACTATATTTAAATGCTTTATTAAAAAACATAATTTTAAATACCAAACAATCAGTACAAGTATTCAAACTTGTTTAGTCAAATTAAGAAATCATTCATCGAACACCTATTATATACCAAGTACTAGAGATATAAAGACAAGAAAATAGGGAAAAATGTTTCACAATTTCAATTAATAAAATATCATAACTTTTCCTTGTGTCCACATAATGCAAAAAAAAAAAAATACACCAAGAAAACCACCTTCCTCTCATTCCCCAAATAGAACTGCTTCCTCATAAAGATACATGAATAGTCAGGCAAAAATAATCAATATACTGATCACTTCTGAAAATACATATCTGATTCTATAATTGTAGTTCATCATAACTTTGAAAATGGACAGAAAGTATGTTTATGCACATTTTTGAAGTTAATCATACCATGTTAAATATAGTAAAATGCCAATATTTGTAGAAATTGTTTAAATTTTTAAATGTTTAAAGAGATTAGAAATCTGAAATGTATTTATTGTCTAAAATATTTAGTACAAATTTGATTGAAAGGAGAGCTATGATCTCAATTAACAAAAGACTTTATTGAATGATAGAAAAATATATGACTCAGTTGTATGACATATAATTGAGTATCTGTAAAGTCCTTAGAACTCTCTGCGTACTAGAGTGGAATGAAGTTATTGTTCTGGGATGGCCTGAAGCTAGGAAAGTTGGAAATACATTTAAATTTGGGGAATTTACTTCTAAAGAATGAGAAATCAGTCAGAAATTGTTTTCATTTATGAAATATTTCTAAAAATCAAAAAAAGGTTTATTTACTCATGTGGATACTTTTATTTTTTCCCCCATTAGATAGTGATAAAACTGAAGGAAAAGCAAGTAGTTTCCCGAAAAGATACTATTTTCCTAATTCTGTGAATAAACATAATTATATTTATAATGTGCTTTAAAATAATAATAATGATAATAGTTGTTTGATTTTTTACATAGTGCTTGAAATTTTATAAAAGACAGGCATTTGATCTTCATGAAGATATATGCTATAGATATTATCATATTATCCATTTTACAGATGATAAAACAAGTTTAGAAACATTAAGTGATATTTATTAGGCTATACAGTTTGTTTCTATTGTTGTTGTTCTATTTCAATGACAGAAGTAGGATTTGAAGCCAGGATTTTCTTAAATCCAAATGTAGAATTTTTTTTTAATTTCATGCTTTCAGATTCTTCTCCTTTCCCCATTTTCTGTACTTAATTTCTCACTTTCCATTTATTCTTTGATTCATTTTTTTACATCTCTCAAATAACTATTTGACCAAGGAATAAATATATAGCTCGTGTTATCACAGCAACATATAATGGGTAAGTAAACAGTTTTTGTTTTTTGTTTTTGTTTTTTTTTCCCTCACAGAACATAAGCTTCTTGAAGTCAAGGACTATTATGTTTTCTTTCATTCTGCAAAACCTAGCTCACTGTATATCATATATGAGTACTTTTATAAGTGATTGTTGATTAATTCATTGGTTATATAACAATTTAAACTAGCCCCAGATACCTGGATTACTGTTTCTTCTCCTTCTTTATTTAAAATGTACACTATTATTGGGGAGGGGAGGATATTCAAAATTTACATTTCCACTCATGTTTAATGTTTTCAAAATTGAGGAGTAGAAAAATAATCAATTTGCAATGTGAATCAGGTATGGATAGGCAGCAATTTATTTTCTATTCAGGGAAAAAAATCCTTAAGCTGCATAGTATAAGCATCAGTAATATTCTACTATTGTCTTGTTTGACTGGGCAATAAGATTTAAAACTAGGAAAGCATTTAAAAACAGAAAACATTTTGAGGAAATACTAAAGAGATTTTGGGACAACTAGATAGTGCAATGGATAGAGCACCAGTTTTGCAATCATGTCGATTTGAGTTCAACTTCTGCCTCAGATATTTAACACTTATTAATAATGTGAGCCTGGGCAAGTCACTTAACCCCAAATACCTCCGTTCAAAATAGAACACAACCGAATCTCATTATATCTCATCTCTGTACTATTCAAACAATTCTTTCTAGAGCCATGTATTCTGGCAAACAAAAGAAGGAATCTTGTCCATCCCACATAAATGATATTCTCTTTGATGGAGAAATATCTCCTGCTGTCATTTTTTTTTCTTATCAAGAGACCTAGGACAGCCATACTGTTTGAATTCAAAAGACAACTTCTTAAGCTGCACATGTCTGTCTCTGCAAGAAAAGAGCAAAGCAAAAGAGCTATCAGGGCTGTGAGATACACTCTCAGCTTTGCTCAGTCAGAACATATGTTTTTATTGCAACATATTCACAGCTACCACACAGGCAGGGAATATAAGTCAAACTTAACTTGAATCTTCCCTGGAAAATTTTGCATAGTAATGACTGTGGCACGATCTATGTAGAAGACAATAATTGAGACAAGATATCAGTATTTTAAAAATCTGTCAAGCCAACAGCTTTTCCTACTTTGACTTTCTAAGTCAACCTCAAACTAACCTAGTACTTCAGCACTATCTTAGAGCTTACTATAAATAGTTACATTGAAAGTAAAAATAAGATTTTCTGTTTATAGCAACTCTTTTTTTTTTCTAGTAGCCAAGACCTGGAAACTGAGCTCATCAGCTGGGGAATGTCTGAATAAGTTATGGTATATAAAGTTATGAGATATTATTGTTCTACAAGAAACAATCACCAGGATGATTTCTGAGAAACCTGGAGAGACTTACATGAACTGATGGTAAGTGAAGTGAGCAGAATCAGGAAATCATTGTATATGGCAAAAGCAAGATTTTTTTTTTCCATTTGATTTTTTTAATGTTTCTTTTGAGTTCTGTGTTTGGAGATCAATTTTTTTTTTAAATTCACCTATAATATTGAATGTCCATCTTTTCCCCGGAAAGATAATGCTCATTTTAGCTGGATATCTTATTTTTGATTGTAATCCAAGTTCCTTTGACTTTAAAAATATCAGATTCCAGGCCCTTTGATCCTTTAAAATGGAAGCTGCAAGGTCCTAGATAATCCTAATTGTGGCTCCTCAGTGTTTAATTTTTTCTTTCTTTTTGGCTGCTTGCAATATCTTTCCCTTGGTGCAAGAGTTCTGAAATTTAAGCACTATATTCCCTGGGGTTTTAATTTTGGGGTCTCTTTCAGGAGGTGAGTGGTAAATTCTTTCAATGGCTATTTTGCCTTCTGATTCTAAGACCTCAGGGCAGTTTTCCATTATGATTTCCTAACCTCTATTTTTCATCATAACTTTCAAGAAGTCCAATAATTTCTTAGATTGTCTCTCTTAGATCTATTTTTCAGGTCAGTTGTGTTTCCTAGAAGGTATTTTATATATTCTTTTTTTTTTCATTTTTTGGTTTTGTTTGACTTATTCTTGAAATCTTATTGAAGCATTTACTTTATTTGTTCAATTTTAATTTTTAGGGTATTATTTTCTTCAGTTACCTTTTTAAGCTGCTTTTATATTTGGCCAATTGAATTGTTTTGTTTGTTGCAATTTTTTTTTTCATTTCACAAATTGTGTTTTTCAACAAATTGATATATTTTTCACATCTGTTTTGTAAGGCATTATATGTCCCCCCCCCCTTTCATCAAATCTATTTTGTAGGAGATTATAGGCTTTTTCCATACTGCAGTGTTCTCTTCTTTTGTATAATATAATGGTTCTCTGGGAGCAGGTTTCTTGGGGAGGTTTCTCAAGGCAGCCTTAGTTTCAGTTTAGTTCAGAGTAATAATCACTTCAAACCCAGTCAGCTGATAAAATCCAAATGTTTATTTTCTCCTTCTAAGTCTTGTCTCTTTCCTTGGGCCCAGTTAGCTTTCTTAGAGACCCTTCTCCCTCCTTGGTTCCAAGAGCTCTTATAGCTTGTCTTTTGCCTCTGCCAGCTTCTGCCTCTAGCTCAACTCAGACTCCTGGCAATCTTCTGAACTGACTGACTGATTGACTGAAGCTCTTTTTATGCTCTTTTAGAAGTGTAAACTCAAAGGTTGACTCCTCCTCCAAGAGTTGGATTATGGGAAGTATGAATCTCATTCTTGTGAATCTCATACTGACTTGTGAATCTCCCAAACTTGTGAACTAATGTGTGTGAGCTAATGTGTGAACTCTCAAAGGTGCAAACCCAAGCACACAAGCATTGCTTCCATCTATTCCATTGAGTTATCACCTTGTTTCAAGTTCTAGCTCATAACACTGTACTTTCTTGCAAAGATCTCATTTCCTTTCCACAGTTTTCTTCTAACTCTCTTTTAAGATCCTTTGTGAAATCATCCAAGAAAGCCTTGTGAAATGGGGACTAGCTCATATCTCCCTTTGGGACTTCATCTGAAGTTGATTTGCTTTTAGGAATTTCAGGATTTGAGGTCTGTTCTTCCCTCTCTCCATAAAAGCTATTTATGATAAGAGTTATTTTTGTTTATTTTTTAAGGCTTGAGATCTGCTCAGTGCAAAGGAGCAACAACTGTTTTAGTTTGCCCTGGGGCAGTTCTGCTGATTAACTTCCAGTGCTGGGTAATCCTAGCTAGGTCCCAAGATCTTCTGGGGCTCAGTGGTTTACAATTTGCCTTTTGTAGCAAATCTGCCAAACCATCTGCTTTCAAACAGGACAGAGTAGTCTAAGAGGCTCACAGAAGATTCCCAGGAGCATGGAAGCTACAACACTCTGAATTGCTGCCCCAGCTTCTTGTCCCATTCTCCCTGTGCTGCAGTTTGGGCTTGGCAGATTGTCCCCCTGCCCATTTGAAACAGACCTGTTATGAAGTTCTTCCAAGGTATTTTCTTCTGAAAATGTGGTGTACTCCAAATATTTGTGGCTTCTTTGACTCCAGAATCAGTTTAAAGGCTTAATCTACTGTTGGTTTGAGAGAAGGTCAGAGGAGGTCCCAGAAAGTCATGTCTGTTCTCCTCCATCTTGACTGCTGTACATGGCAAAAGCAAGATTATATGATGGTCAATTCTGATGGATGTGCCTCTTTTCAACAGAGAGATAATTTAGATCAGTTTCAATGGTCTTGTGATAGAGAGAGGACTATGGGGACTGAGTGTAGATCACAACATAGCATTTTCACTTTTTTGTTGTTGTTGGATTGCATTTTGTTTTCTTTCTCATTTTTTTTCTTTTTGATCTGATTTTTCTTGTGCAGCATGATAATTATGGGAAAATGTATAGAAGAATTGCACATGTTTAACATATATTGGATTACTTTCCATGTAGGGGAGGGAGTGGAGGAAAAGGAAGGGAAAAATTTTGGAACACAAGGTTTTGAAAGGTGAATGTTGAAAATTACCTGTGCATATATTTTGAAAATAAAGAGTTTTTTAAAAAATTTTTAAAAATAAATTTGAAATGAACATGTGGTTTTCAAATAAAACAATAATGAGAACAACAACAAAAATGACAATTTTCTTAGGAATATTTTTAATTTCATTGTTTACTTAATCAACCTTCCTCATGAAATATAGACCTTTTTAAAAAAAATGTTTATTTATTTTTGTTTGTTTTTGAAGCAGTAATATGAATGCACAGTTGGGACTGGTGATTTTATCAGTACAAAGGATTCTAGGTTTAGTCATTCTACTAGGATGCCAAGTGAATTTAATTGTCTATTATCCATAACCAGGATATATGAGAAATAGATCTTTCCAAAGCTAACACTCATGCAGATCAGTAGTTACCTAACCTACATTAGAATAAAATGATGTTTAATTTAGCATGGAAGAGACACAGTAAATAATTCATAATAATTAAAAATACACAATGAAAAAGAATTTGAGCTACATAGGCAGCAATTGTTTTTAAATGTTTTAGCAAGAACAATTTTCACATCAATATACACTGTACATTAGACAATTTTGGATATGACACTTGGATTATACATATACAGAAGCAACACTGTTATCATCTGGCCAAAAAAAGAGGCATTTTCAAATTTATTTTGCTCATTAACTTACATTTGCATTAACCAATTTACACATATGCCACTTCCACCCTAGCTGTTTTCATGCTTTAATTAGCTTAATTTAACTGTAATCTCTAGATAGGTCACAGCTCTCAAGTTTAATAAAAATTGAGTGAAACATGGTTAATAGAAATTCATAAATTACCAGTGTTCTTTGGAGTAATACATGCATAATTTATTGCTGGAAGATGCCCTATGCACATTACTGTATTTGGTTAACTAATTGTATTAGATATAATGTCCTTTTCTAAGACATCTTTCAGGATCTAAGATAGCTACTCATTTGATTGTTAACCAAAGCAAAAAGAGTCACTATTGATTATCTTTATCAACATTTAAATAAATAAACGAGAATCAATTTAAAATTATCATTATATCAAATAAAGTCTGTCTGCAATCATTTTGGAAGGAAGTTAGGACAATTTATTTAATTCAAGAATAAGACTTTTCACTGCATATAATTTAAAAGTTTTCTCAAAACATCTGTTGCTCTATGTGGGAATTTTCCTATTTGATATGAGCTAGCACTGTCAGAAATAAATTCAAAGAATAAATTATTTATTTATAGGTAGAACAAATAAAATTCCTTACAAAACTCATGGGAAGTAATGATTCATATCAATGACTAAACTTTCACAAAAGTTCTGCAGATGCAACTCCTTCTAGTCATACTTTAGCTAGTACTCCTCTCAAATGATTGGTTCTTCTACTGTTCAAGATGATGATTCTTATAATTATCCACAATTGCAAGGAGATGGAAGCAATGCTGCTTCACTATTTCTCAGAAAATGACATAAACATATTCTCCTATTCGCATTGCCAGTACTGATTCTCTTGTATAGTCACTGTTTAGGATCCAACTGATTTGGATCAGCAAGTATTTAATAATGCTTCTTCTGTGTTAAGTATTCTATCTAGCACTTGGAAAAATATATAAGGAGAAAGAGAGTGTCACCTCTGAAGGGGCTTGAATTCTAATAGGGCTAAACAAATGAAAAAAAGGGGGGAAGAATATGTGAAGTTATCCAGATGGGAGAGAAAATGTATGGAGTTCATTCTAGAGAGAAATAAAGACAAGCTGGATATGGACAATAAAAGTTCAGGAAAAAATTATCCAATCAGAAAAAGGTACAGACCTAGTTGGAATATTGCTGGGTCAGAAGTTATGTACAGTGGTATATACCTTTGCACATTGTCCTCCAACTTGATTGGAACAGTTCATACTAAATAATGCATCAGTTCTCCAATTTTCCCATATCCCATGGAGAGGATTCCTAATGAGCTAACAATAGATAGTTTTGAAATCTTCTGAAAACCACTGTTCATATCTTTTGACCAATTATCAACTAGATAATGGTTCTTGTTTATTTTTTTATAAATTTGACTCAGTTGCCTAGATATTAGAAATAATTCCTTTATGAGAGAAATTTACTATAATTTTTATATTACTTCATTATCTGTTCCCTTCTAATGTAATGGTTTCCCTGATTTTCTTTTTAATTAGTTTTATTTTTTGCTTTTGCTTCATTTGAGATCAATGTGAGATTATTTGAGACCATTACGTTTTTTGCTTAATCTGAAGAACAATAATTGCTCTAAAACTTTATTTTAACATTGTGTTTCTCTTTGTATTTCAAGTATGTCTGTTGTGTGTAACATATTATTAGATTCTGATTTCTAATCCATTCTGCTATGTGCTTCTATCTTTGGCTTAGTGTATTATATTCACATTCACAATTATGGTTAATAACTGTTTATTCTTTCACACTGTTTTCTTCTATTTATCTTTTTTCTTTTATTTTATTCTGTTTTTCTTTAAAAATTAATTTTGCTTCTGACCAAAGTTTCCTTTATCTGACATCTCTTTTATCATCTTTCTCCATATATCTCTTCTGCACTTGATCTTCTATTTCTGTATTTGGTAAGATATTTGTGTGTGTGTGTGTGTGTGTGTGTGTGTATGAACACACATACAATCTCAGATATAGAAATATATGTTTGTCTGTATAAAATCTTCATCCCCTCATCCCTCTTTGAACCAATTCAATGAGGGTGATATTCAACCACTGCTCCCCATGATCCCCATTTTCTCCTTCATTAGTACAATTCTTCCTTATACACCTCTTTTCTGTGAGAAATATTTTCCCATTCTATCTCTCCATTAACCCTTCTCCCAGTGCATCACTCTTTTCATACTCTAAATTTTTTTGGAGACCATCCAATAATAATGTGATCCTGTTGATGTAGATTCCTTCTGATTCTCTAATAATAACAATGTGTTTCAGAAACTAAATGTATCATCTTCCTTTCTTGTTTGTCTTGGTTGTATTTTGCATTTTTCTTTGAAGCTTTCCTTTTATGGTTTTCATATTGTTGTTTTGCTTATTTTTGTTTTTTCCCAAAGTTTATGTATTGGTCTTTACTGACATTATTGTATCATTTTATGATCATTGTTTGTCATATTCTCAGTTTCACTTTGAACTCTATGTAAAAGTTGGGCTCTATTTATACATGCCAGACTTCAGGGTTTCTGTTGTTGTTATTGTTGTTGTTTTCAGAGCTATTTCTGGGGAGACTGCTAGTTTTTGAAGCTTTCAAAAGGTTATGATCTTAGGCAAGGTATGGTAACTGTTTTTTTGATCTGCCTTCAGTCTTTAGTCAGAAATGGCTGCTATTCCCCTCTAACCACATGTACTAGTGCTGCTTTTGTCCCTAGAAGTATAACTAGGTCACCTGCTATTTTGTAGCATAAAGTACTGGAGTTTTTCTCATCCTTGGGAGTACTGCTGCTTTCAGCAACTATCTCCAAGACCCATTCCTGATCCTATAGCAGTTGTTGGCCTGTCCCATACTATTATTATAAGCCTCTACTTCAAATTTCCTAAGTTAACTTGTGCTGGGAAAAAAATGTCTCCTTCTGACCCTGACCTTTTGTTGGCTCTACTAGTCTGATGTTTGATTTGAAATGTTATTTTAAATTATTATTTATTGCTTGGAACAAAGTATTGGTAATGTCCAGCTAGATCCCAACTTATATCTGTCATCTTGACCTGTTACCTCAAAATCTAGGTGATTTTCTTAATGAAAGAGATATATGCTTATATTTTAAAAGTTCTTTATTTCCTTGCATGTTAATATCATTCTCTTTTCTTATTTTATATTATTTGTTACTAGAAAAGGATAATTAGATGAGGAAATAATTCTAATACAATCAATTATATTATCATAAAATCACATTAGAATTTTAGTAAACTCCTCTAGATAAATTAGGTTCTTTAGAATTTGCTAGTCAAAATCAATTTATGGTTTAAAACACATACACCTGATTATAAAAAAATAATACACATATGCTTTCACAAAAATTGAAATTTTCTTGGTGTGACCATGAATAATAATTCATGCTTCATTTCTTTTTTTATTATGTAAATACTATTTTTGATTTCATTTTAAAGTTAGAGAAATAAGCAAATTTAAGAAATATTTGAAATTTAAAATTTGTTTATAACTTGATAAAAGATGACTATTGTATGTAATACTTAGGAATCTATTTTAGAACCTCACTTTCATGTTGAATATACTACTGTAGATTCTAAAACTTCAAGAGGATCACATAGCCATCAAAGAATCCCTTCTACAGTTGTTTTAATAAATGATAACCAAGCCTGTATTTAAAGACTTTTAGTAAGGAGGATCACCCAACTTCCAAATTCTCGTTCTAATTTTGGAGAGTTATTAATACTAAGCTTATTGCAATATAAATATTTTTATTAAATAATAATTTCACTCTGGATATTAATTTAATTAGTGATCATGTGCTACACTGAATATTAGATCAATGATAAGATATTAATTAGTCAATATGTGAAAATAATTTCAAACATTATTCAATTGGCTTCAGGAATTACAATGATTTTTTGTGCTATTAATGGAATTGAGCTTTTCTTGTCAACTATTATAAGACATTACCTTGGTTGAAACTTTTGGTTAAAAATAATATAACTGTCTTTGATATCCCAAATATTAAATAAAAGACTAAATTTAGACAGAAAATACAATTTATGTATACTTGATTCCTTCATTCATCTTTGAGTTACAAAATATCTCTATGGTATAAGCTTTAGGTAACAAAAGTCTTTTTTTTTTAATGATAGCTTTTTATTTTCAAAATATATACAAAGATAATTTTCAACATTCACCCTTGCAAAATCTCATGTTCCAATATTTTTTTCCTACATCCCATCCCCACATCTCTCCCTTAGATGGCAAGTAATACAATATATATTAAACATGTTCAATTCTTCTATACATTTTCCCACAATTATCATAGTGCACAAGAAAATTCAAATCAAAAAGGAAAAAATGAAAAAAGAAAACAAAAAGCAAACAAACAACAAAAAAGGTAAAAATACTGTATTGTAACCATATTCAATCCCCACAGTCCTCTTTCTGGGTGTAGCTGGCTGTGTTATTGGAATTAACTTGAATCAACTTGATGTTGAAAAGTGTCATGTCCATTAAATCTGATCATTGTATAATCTTCTTGTTGCTGTGTACAATGTTTTCTTGGTTCTATTAGTATCAGTTCATGTAAGGAAATCTCTCCAGTCTTTCTGAAATCATCCTGCTAATTGTTTCTTATAGAAGGATAAAATTCCATTACATTCATAACTTATTCAGTAATTGTCCAACTGATGGGCATTCACTCAGGTTTCTAGTTCTTTGTCACTACAAAGAGGACTGGTAGAAACACTTTTGTATATGAGGGTGATTTTCCCTTTCTAATGATCTCTTTGAGATATAGAGGTGTTAGAGACACTGTTGGATCAAAGGATATGAACAATTTGATAGCTCTTTGGGCATAGTTCCATACTGTTTCAAGAATAGTTGGATCAGTTCACATGTCCATCAACAAGGTATCAGTGTCCCAGTTTTCCCACATCCCCTCCAACATTCATCATTATCTATTCCTGTCATCTTAGACAATCTGAGATATGTGTAGTGGTATCTCAGAGTTGTCTTAATTTGCATTTCTCTAATCAACAGTGATTTAGAGCATGTTTTTCAGATGACTAGAAATTGTTTTAATTTCTTCATCTGAAAACTGTTCATATCCTTTGACTATTTATAAATTGGAGAATGGCTTATAAATTTGAATTTACCATATTTTTTTTAACTGAGGACTTCATCAGAATGTTTTTCAGATATAAGCATTTTTCCAAGTTTTCTGCCTCCATTCTAATTTTATCTACATTGGTTATATTTGTACAAAACCTTTATAACTTAATACTATAAGAATTGTTTGTTTTGCATTTCATAATGGATTGTAGTCCTTTGGACACAAATTCTTTCCTTCTCCACAGATGTTAGAAGTAGGCTATCCTTTGTTCTTCTAATTTGCTTGTAGTCACACTCTTTATGTCTAAATCATGAAACCATTTTTTGATCTTATCTTGGTATAGAATGTTGGTGTTGGTTAATGCCTACCTTTTACTATACTGTTTTTCAATTTTCCCAACAATATTGTCAAATAGTGTATTCTTATTCCAGAAGCTGGAGTCTTAGGTTTATCAAATGCTGGATTACTATAATCATTGACTATTATGAATATTCAACTTACCAACAACTCTATTTCTTAGCTAGTAACTAATGGTTTTGATGATTGTTTCTTTGAAATATAGTTCAAGGTCTGATTCAATTAGTCCACCTTCATTTGTATTTTTTTTTCATTAATTCACTTGAAACTCTTGACTTTTTGTTCTTCTAGATGAATTTTATCATCAGTTCTAGTAATTTCTTGGCAGTTTGATAGGTATGACTTTGAATAAGTAGAATGTTCTAAGTAGCATTGTCATTTTTATTATATCAGCTCAGCTTAGCCATGAGCACTTGCTATAATTCCAGTTGTTTAGATCTGATTTTTTTCTTTGAAAAGTGTGATGTAATTGTGTTCATATAATTCCTCAATCTCAAATATTTACATTATTTTAATATATAATGAGATATTATATTTTACATTATCATATTATCAATACCAGATCAACATATTATTATTTATAATATAATAATATATTATATTTTATATTATTTATATTATCTACAGTTATTTTAAATGGAATTTCTCTTTTTATTTCTTGGTGCTGGATTTTGTTTATAACATATAGAAATGCTGATCATTTCTGTGGATTTATTTTATATCCTGCAACTTTGCTAAAGTTGTGAATTGTTTCTAGGAGTTTTTTTTTTTTACTTGATTCTTTAGCAGTCTCTAAGGATACCCTCATATCATCTTCAAAGAATGATAACTTTGTTTCCTCATTACCCACTTTAATTATTTTCATTTCTTTTTCTTCTTTTACTGCTAAAGTTAATATTTCTAATACAATATTGAATAGTAATTGTAATAGTGGCCAAGGTTGTTTCACCCTT